>NC_133026.1:137691590-137994621 GCF_048771995.1 Taeniopygia guttata | reverse complement strand
TTAAATGGCTATATATCATTCCAAGGCATACAACAGTGTGTACAGTTTGCATCTAGACAAAGCCTGTATTTTAATGCTCTTTGTCCTTCAGAAGGAATCCAGCTTGATAAACTTCAGTGCAGGAGACGGTCATCATGAGACTGTGGTCAGGGGAGAGCTGGGGCCAGGAACAGGAGGTGCCACAGCAGGGAGCAGGCTGGAGAAGTCAGATCATGGAGGAGCTCATCCCAGACTTGCTTTCTAGAGAAGAGCTCCTTGCCCTCTCTGTGCGAGTGGTGCTCTGCCTGGGGTAACATGTGAGTGAGGAGAAAGGATGCACAGGAGAATCCCCTGGCTTCACTGCTTCTGCTCCATGAAAACTGAATGGGCTCCTCTTTTACAAAGCCTCGGTGCACAGAGTTTTTTTAACTAATACTGTTCTAAACTACTGTACAAGGTTACCTTACTTTGTGTTACAGCAGATTTTAATCCTTCTGGAACCAAACTGTATAAAATTGCCAAAAACTGACACATGTCTCTGCTCAGCGCTGCCTATTGACACACAGGCACCTCTGGCCAAACTGAGAGGAAAACATCTGTCAGTAGGTGTTAATGAGACCATCACATGTAGCAGGCAAGACCCAACCAGCTCAGCAAGATCTGACAAAATTCATGTTCTCATCGGGTGATCACAGCTATCTATGGTTCCATTCAGCTGTCAGGGAATGACTTGCACATATCCTTCCTCACACAGATATTTTATGAATTTTAGAGTTAGCAGGATGCAAATCTGCCCTTTGAAGATCATCTGGCAGAGCAGAGCTTTGGCCAGTACCTTGCAGCGGCTTCTGCAGGAAAACAAAGCAATATTAAAGAATGCCCTAAGTGTCCATCTCTCTGAGCCAGCACAGTTGAAGCCTGGGGGCAGGAAGCACTTTTCTAGCAGAGATGTGAAGTTAAATGCCCCATTGTTTGTAAGTAGTCCTGATGCCATGTTGTTTTTGCAGGAAGTCATGGGCAGCTTCAATCTTTATGTCTGCCAGCAGTCCTGAAGGAAACACTGCTGTTGGAGAAGGTGGGTGGCAGGTTTTCAGGTTGTCATGCAATGGCATCATGGCTTTAAACACTGGTGAGTTAAAGCAGAAGGGATGGGGGTGGGGGGAAAGGGAGAGAGGGAAAGCAGTAGTTCACTGAGAAAGTTTTCATTTAATTAGCTGATAATTTACATCTCACTGTACAAATCAGAGCTAAGCATATCTGTCCCAGCCAATGTATATGACTCACAGTTCGTCAAATAGATATTCTGGAAGTGAGAAGTTACAGAAATAAAAGTAATGAATTATCAGTTGTTCTATTCTCATGGACAGCATCTTTTATTACACGTAAATTCCATTTATAGCCATTGCAAACAGGAAAAATAGCTAAAGTCAAGTTTGTATGGATAGAAAAGTGACAAAACAAGAAACTGAATCTAAGGATGGATTTCACCCTGTTGTGTTAGAGGATCCACCTGACCAGCACAAAATATCTGCAAAGTCTGTTTCCAGGCTCTGCTTGGGCATTCCCCATTCCAGTCTGCAGCAGACAGCTGCAGTAATGATGCACATCCTAAAAGCTGCCGTTTCTGTTGACCTGAGGAAGCTCAGACAGAGACTGTGGTTTACTAAAGTCAATAAAACACAGATGAGCCCTACTTGCTAATGCTTCTTGAAGGCAAATTCATAGACAAGTCCCAAAAATTTTTAAGAATTTCCAATGAGACACCTGGTTTGATGCATGAGCCCTTCTCTGCAGTATGCCGAGATCCTGCCATGCTTCCTACAAGATAAAAGCAGCAAATGCCTCTTCACACACATTTAAAAGTCACATCATAGAATCTGAGATAAACAGCCAAAAAAGAAATGGCTCACTTTTAACATGAGGTCCATGAAAGGTTCACTGTGAACATAACTCAGGCCTGTCCTGCTCTTGAGAGTCAACATGGGCTTTTGCCATGGTTTGTTGGGAGGACACAGATGGTTTGTCTGCAGAGGGTGGTAAGCTCATTTCTCAATGTTTCTTTAACATGTCAAGAAATGCCAAGAGTTTGCATGGTTGGAAAAAGAGTCCCATTGCAAAACATGTCTCAGATGAGACATCCCTTTCAAGGCAGCTCTTGCCCTATGTCTGTCTTTGAAAGATGCACCAAGCAGGAGGACTACATTGTGTAACTTTTTTTTCCTCTGGAGTACAACTATGGAGTCAACAAACATATGGATATAAATTTAGCTGTTTAACTGACTCAACTGTTTAGAAATTTAACAAACAAATGTACATAGCAGTAGGTATCTGGAAACCAGTGTTTTCTGTCTGAGATAGCAAAATGAATGGAGAGCAATATTCAAACACTGAAAGTTAGCAGACTAGGTACAAAAATATACCAGTTGCTAGGAGATGGTATTTAATCTGGAATTTTAGGCAGTAAGTAAAAATAAAGTTATAAGAAGAAATATTGTTTAGGGCAGAAATCAGGCTGAAGCAAGAGGCTGTTTATGAGAGAGAGCACAGCAAGGATGCTGCCCAGGCACATACTGTGGGGCTGGAGGTGAACAGGAGGGTTAGCGACTTCACCGTGAGAACAAAAGCCCTGATAGTGAAAGACAGTGAGGACAAAACTCTTCCCTGGTTGAAGTTGCTGGGAGATGTGCTACTAAAGTAAATAAGGGCTGTACTTCAACCTGCAAATATCACCTTTGCTTGTGATGGAAGTCCAACCAGAAGCTAAAATGTTGTGAAACTGAGCTCATTCCTCCAGCTGTGAAAATTACAGAAAAAACACAGCAAAGGTCATTGCTTGTGAAGCTGGGCCCCCAAACCAGATTCTGCTGGTTTCTTTCACCACTGAAAACCCTATTTTCTTAATAGCATTAGAATTGATAAATGCTGGGGTTTAAGACTAGACTATCTTGTGAGACCATATGGGTTCAACAGCAAGGCCAGCAGAGAAGGACTGGGGCTGGTTGCTCCTTACAGCAGCCCAGTCCTTGGTGGGAATTCTCCAGGTAGGATTTTAGTCTTACTGAAATTTAGGGTAAAATTACAATAGCTCTCAAGAGGTCATTTTCCCCCCTCCCCCACACAGGTAAAGGGTTGTGTGTAATCTAGTCCAGCACATGGTAATCACCTCCACAAACAGAGGACAAACCCTGCTTCTGGTTCCTATAAGTACATGTAGGTCTTAGAAGCACTTTTTGCCTTCAGCACCACACCTGGGTAATTTCCACCTCAGACATCCCTTTGTCCCAGGCTGGTAAGCATTTCTACAAGATTTGGTCACAGTGATTGCATTCATTAGTCAGATCAAACTATTGGGGTCCCAAGGCCAAGACAGAAATTCTGACTTTTTACAGCTTTGCTATTACCTGTAATCATGATGCTGGAGCACTACTTGTTTAGACTTCCTTTGGATAGTGCTTGTCAAAGTGATTAATAATTTTCTCTGGGCAGCAGCCAAAGATCAGAGTCCATGCTGACATCTGCAATCTGCCAGAAAGCTTTGATGTTGTCAACAGGGCTATGGTGAAGCCTAAATAACCACTGGTCAAGGGGATATGTTCTCCTTGCTCAGAAATGCAAAGGACTGTCCTCTTTGCTGACCCCGTTTGTCTTCCAGAGGATAACTACTGATTGCAGACATTGCTGGCTGCTCCACTGGCCTCTGCAGAACAAAGTTTCTGGCAGAAAGGCAGTAATGTGTCAGCTGTTACATCAGTGCTGATGGTGGCACTGGTCCCCCCTCTTCATGCAACCCAGAGAGCAGGGTTGGTACCATCTGGATCTGCACCCTTGCCAGGGTTTTCTGCAGTGAGGAGGGGCTGGACAAGGACTGATTGGTTGTTGTTCAATCCCTCTGACTGATTCCACTGGTTGGGTGGCAGAGTATCAGCCATTGAGGTTTGGCTGGATTTTTGTCGTTACCTGTGGTTAAGAGCCCCACCACCACAGTCACTGACTGCATCTCTCATATTTTGTCATCTCTGTATGACCCTGCCTACGTGGGAGGGTTGGAGATGCCCTCCAGAGGTCCTTTTCAACCTCAGTCATTCCGTGATTCCCTGATTTTTATACAAGCAATGATTGCTGAACTTACAGAGCTCACTGTAAGCTCAGTATGAGACCTCAACTTTGGGAACCTGCTGTTGCACCCCTGTGAGAGGCCCAGCTTGTGCTGTAAGGCTTTCCAGTTGCACTGGGGAGACCTCCAAGAGGTACCTGGAGGATGCTTTGAGGAAGGATGATAATGGTGATGAACACCTAGTGCAGGAAAGCAGGGGCTCTTGCAGAAGCACAGGGATGCAGTTGGGTCACAACAACCCCATGCAACACTCCAGGCTTGGGGCAGAGTGCCTGGAAAATTGCATGGTGGAAAAGAACCTGGAAGTGTGGGCCAACAGCAACCTAACATGTTCAATCACCATGTGCCTAGATGGCCAAGAAGGCCAATGGCCTACATCAGAAAGTGTGGCCAGCAGGACCAGGGCAGTAATTGTCCCCCTGTACTTTGCACTGATGACGCCACACCTGAAGTGCTGTTTTTGGTTTTGGGCCCCTCACTTGAAGAAGGGCATTGAGATATTGAAGGTGTGTCCAGAGAAGGACAACGGAGCTGGGGAAGGGTCTGGAGCACAGGTCTGATCAGGAGCAGCTGAGGGAGCTGGGGGTGTTCAGCCTGGAGAAAAGGAGGCTCAGGGGAGACCTTGTCATTCTCTACAGCTCAAAGGAGGCTGTAGCCAGGTGGGGGTTGGTCTCTTGTACTAGGTAATAAATGACAGAACAATAGGAAATGCGCTCAGGTTTCACCAAAGGAGGTTTAGATTGGATATTGGTAAAAATGTCTTCACAGAAAGGGTGGCCAGGCACTGGAATAGGGTGCCCAGGGAAGTGATGGAGTCACTATCCCTGCAGGTATTTAAAAGATGTGTAGGTGTGGGACTTAGGGACATGGTTTAGTGGTGAACTTGGCAGTGCTGGGTTAGCAGCTGGACTTGATCTAAGAGGTCTTTTCCAACCTAAATGATTCTACAAGTCCATGATGGCATGGCCACTCTGGGTTGCAGCCAGCTTTTTTCCCAGAATGACTGGAACTGCTATTGCTTCTGCTGGCAGCAAGCACAGATTTATCAGTGGGTGATGGAGGCAGTAACCTTCATCCCTGCCATGTCAGGTGGAAGGGGCCAACTGCCCACACTGTCCATCTGTCCACACTGTGGCCTAGCCTGGGGCTCCCTTCAGCCCAGTGTGGGGTTTGAATGAAAAAGAGAAATAAAGAGAAACATAAAATAAGCATGTGGGAAGCATTAGATTTTTTCAGCTTTTTTTTTTAAAGAGTGTGTTCCTGGGCTTTCAAGGGACAGCAGGAGGGTTTTGTCCCTACAAAGTGGGTCACAAAGTGAAAGAAAATCCCAGAGTATCCTTACTCCTCAGTTTGTATTTTTTTGCAGTGATTTCAACCTGGAATATTGTGCTAAAGCAAATCATATCCTGGGCTGCATTAGAAGCATGGCCAGCAGGTGATGCAGGAGCTGATGCTCCCCTTCTCTTCTGCTCTTACAGGACCTCACCTGGAGTACTGCATCCAGCTCTGAGACCTCAGGTAATGGAAAGGCATGGGCCTGTTGGAGCAGGTCCAGAGGAGGGCCACAAAGATGAACAGAGGGATGATGCATCTCTCCTTTGAAGGTAGTCTGAGAGAGTTCATGCTGCTCACCCTGGAGAAGAAGGCTCCAGGGAAGCCTTTTAGCAGTCTTCCGGTACCTAAAGGGGGTTCACAAGAAAGAAAGAGACTTTTTACCAGGGCCTGTAGTGACAGAACAAGGTGTAATGGTTTTAAACTGAAAATTTGATAGATTTATATTAGATATGTGGCAATTTGACCTGGGCTGGATCCCAGGTGCCCACCGAAGCCAATCTATTGCTCTCCTCCTCAGCTGGACAGGGGAGAAAAAAATATAAAGACAGGCTTGTGGGTTGGAGTAAGAACAGGGAGAGATCACTCAGCAATTACCACCACTGTCAAAACAGACTTAACTTGGGGAAATTTGTTGGATTTATTACAAATCAAAATATGAGGAGGAGAATGAGAAGCATACCTAATCTTAAAAACACTTTCCCCCACCCCTTCCTCCTTCCCAGGCTTAACTTCATTCATTATTCTCAATCTCCTCCCCCACAGGAGTGCAGGGCAACAGGGAATGTGGGCTATGGTCAATTCATCTCAGGCTGTTTCTGCCTCTTCTTCCCCCTCAGGGAGAGTCCTTCCCACAGGAGTCCACAAACTTCTTCAACATGAGTCTTTCCCACAGGCTGCAGTTCTCTAATCTGCTCCAGCATGGCTCCCTTCCATGGGGTGCAGTCCATCACGAACAGGCTGCTCCAATGTGGGTCCCTTGCAGGGTCCCAAGTGCTGCCAGCAAACCTGTTCCCCAGGGTGGCTCCTCTCCATGGGTGCACAGTCCTGCCAGGAGCTGCTCCATGCAGGCTTCCCAGGGTATCACAGCCTCCCTGGGCATCCACCTGCTCCAGCATGGGCTCCTCCAGGGGCTGCAGGTGGATCTCTGCATCCCTGTGATCCTCCATGGGCTGCAGGGCATGGCTGCCTCACCATGGGCTGCAGGGGAATCTCTGCTACAGCACCTGGAGCACCTCCTGCCCCTCCTTCCTCACTGACCTGGGTGTCTGCAGAGATGTTTCTCTCACACATTCTCACTCCAACCTTATCCAGCTGCAATTACTTCCATGCAATAACTTTTTCGTTTCCATTCTAAATTACATTATCACAGAGGCATTGCTACCACAGCTGATGGGGTCAGCCTTGGCCAGCAGCAGATCCATCCTGGAGCTGGCTGGGATCAGTTCTTCTGGACAAGGGAGAGCTTCCAGCAGCTTCTCACACAAGCCACCTTTATAGTGCCCCTGCTACCAGCCTTGCCATGCAAACTCAATACAGATATTAGAAGAAAATCTTTACTGTGAGGGTGGTCACAGTATAACTGATTTCCCAGAGAAGTTGTGGCTGCCCCATCCCTGGAAATGTTTAAGGTCAATTTGGATGGGTTTTGAGCTTCTGAGCAAGCAGATCTATTGCAAGATGACCCTGCCCATGGCAGGGGGATAGACTAGCCATTTGTTGAAGGTCCCTTCCAACCATTCTGTGGTTCCATGACTTGGCCATGATTTGACTTCGGGGCACTTTGCAAACCTTTAAGTTAGTAACACAGCTTCTGAGAGGTCTGGCAAGAGACTTCTGTTTCTTTTCTGATATCTAGAGCTGAAAATAAGTAACTACTTGTGAGATAAATGCCCTCCAAACCCAGAGACTGGTACACAGACCAGTCAGTGAAACCAGCAGCCACAGGGCTTCTTGCTCCCTTGGTGAACAGCACCCTCCAAGCATTGGAAGGATGTCTGTGTGCCTTCAGCAAAGCTCACCCCCACATGCATGGACTGTGGGCTGGTTGGGCCTGCTGGTCTCTGCTGCCCTTGATACACAAAGTCTGATACGGTCTGGTGCCCTGTGCGAGCTTAGCAAAGCCAAAGTAAGCACTGCTATTCCAATGGAAGCTGAAGAAGTAAAAGCACAAGGTAGTGCCAGAGTCCAATACAGCACCATGTGAATTTAAAGAAATATGAAAGGGGGATAGAACTTGTTACCACTTTCCCTTTCCTATTTATCTTCTTTTAAAATTGAATGTTGAGGAGATGTGCTAAGTTTGAGGGTCCTGCTGTAACCACAGCTGTAACTTGATGTGCTTTTCACCTGGGGAAAAGAAGAGAATCCAGGACAAAGTATTTCTGAGGTCTACTCAAGGTTCAGTGAAGATCCAAACACCACCTTCCTAATAACTGGTTTAAAGTCACATGAGCCAGCTGTCCATACCCTGAAGGCACCAAGGTCATGCCAGTGAATAGAAGTGACTACTAAAGGTTCCCTTTCTGCTCACTGAACCCAGGGGAGAGCTGAGCTGAGCTGAGCTGAGCTTGGCTCAGCCCAGTGAACTGAAGCCAAGCCTGGCCCAAGGATTCTCCACTTCCCTGACTGAGCTGAAGGAGCCTTCTTATTTCCTCAGCAGCTTCTTTGGGTTTATACTCACCACCTACGTATGGAAATGGGGATGGGGACTCACACCCACTTCCTCTGTGCAGCAGAGCAGACTGTGTGGAGAAGATGGATTACTTTCATCTTGGTGATTGTGTTTTACCTTTTGATGCCCTGGATGTTTATTCCTTTATCGTGTATTAATTATTGGCATTCTCTAGGCTTCCTTCTGTCCTAATCTGATTTAAAACAGACATTTGCATTTGAAAAGTAGCTAACATGTATAGCAAATCCTTTCCCTTGGTTTGCTATTAATGCAGGCAGCTTTGATGTATTATATTAATGCTGCTTGCCAGGGGTGAAATCAGCACACCACCTATGGAGAGGCACTTCCTTGGTGAACCTACTGCTTTTACCCACAGGCAAAGCATCTACCTACCC
The DNA here is from genome assembly GCF_048771995.1 of Taeniopygia guttata. NCBI lineage: Eukaryota > Metazoa > Chordata > Aves > Passeriformes > Estrildidae > Taeniopygia > Taeniopygia guttata. Next base: position 137,986,127 of record NC_133026.1, on the reverse strand, counting down.
TGGTGAAAAACCTGGGTGCTGAGTGCAGCAGCATGGTCACACAACTGCTCCTCTCCCTGCTGCCTTCCACCCGGTTTTGGGAGGCTCAGAGGCTCTGCACTGTGCCCATGATGACCTAACCTGAGGACTGGCCACCTCCATGGCAATGGAGGAAGTGAGAGCTAGATGCACAACAGGGCACCAAACCAGCAGCTGAGGGTTGTGCAGGGAATGAGGCAGGCAAATGCAGGGGAATTCCTGGCCAGAAGAGGACTGGGTGAGATCAGGATTTGCCTGATGGTCTTCCTGAGGGTTGTACGCAGTGAGGCTGAAATGCATGTGTGCTTCAAAATGATCCAACTTTTATGTAGCAATATCTCAGCCAGTTGAGGAATAAACTAAATCAATCCTCTGGTGAGTTCAGTACCAGTATTTCCTTCATTTCCTTTTTTTCAAATGTTTGTTTTTTTATTTTACTGTATCACTTACATAATGTAAGGTTTTTGGGAAGTTGTCCTAACCCTGCCTGATCTGTTTGAGCTGGTGCAAAGGGCATATGGAGCTGCTGCTGTAACCCCCTCAGGCTGGGCTAACTGCCCTGGGTGATTGGCACAGGACAGGTGACCAAAGGAGCAGTGCCCAGCCTGCTCAGGTGACAGTAGCAGAGGTGGCTCAAGCCACCAGCCTCAATCCACCATGGCTGCTTGTGCAGGTTTTCCCTCTGCTCCGCTGAGGTCTGACAGCCAAACTGCCTGGAGCAGCCTTTCCTCCCCCTGCTCTGGCATGATATTCCAGATCAGCTGTGACTCTTGGAATGGGAGGGTTTGCTCACCTGGCTCCTGCTATCAGGGCTGGGTGAGAAGCCGTATTTCTGTGTGGCAGAGCTGGGGAGGGGATGGGCTTTGGCAAGAAGCAGTGCCAAGCAGCAGGGTCTGGAAACCAGGCTCTCCCAGAACAGCATGTCTCATCATGGCATTAGTTAAAAAGAAACAGCTCAAAGTAAACTTGTTTCTTCTAAAATGCTCACATATAGAGTTTTGCACCATGTTGACTTGGTTTGAAAAGCATTTTAGTTAAATTATTGCAACTGCTGCCTCTGGACAAAACTTAAAGAGTTTCCAGAGCTCATTTACCAAAGGGGTTGGAAAAGTTATTTCAAGTTAACAGCCTACATTACAGTAGTAGTTATTTGAACAGGTGGGGACTGGGGGAAGTAGGGACATTAGCCAAATCATGAATCATGAGCTAATCAGATTGCCACCCATGTTTGCACCAAAAGAAAAGCCATGCACAAAAATACACACATCACCAGCTACAGAACTGACTCAGCAAGGACCCTACTTTTTTGGGGTTTTATTGGGGTAAATGCTAAACTTTTATTTGGTAGGGGCAGGAGATCTCTCTGGAAGCCACCAGGGAGCCTGTTTCCCCTCTGACAACTCTGAGGACTTTTGGTACTGTTTGCTCCTCACTGCATTTCTGCTCCATCCAAGCAGGGAGAAGTCTGGGGCCTTGCACTCTTTAATAAGGTCTTTTCTGCCTGCCCTTGGATTTGAGGGTCTTTTCACAGGTGAGCAGGAAAAGCAATTTCAGATATCCCAGGAGGGCACCTCAGGACATCCATAGCCTCTACCTCCTGCAGGGAAGCTCCTCTCTCTGGTGCAGTAGGATGTATTTGGCTGTCCAGGAAGAAGTGGGTCACAGAGCTGTTTCTTGACCCATCCAAAACCCAGACAAAGGGTTTTGCAGAACCATGCCATGGCCCAGCTATGCTGGGAAGCAAGAGCTGCAGCAGCTCTGCATTGGCTCTACACTGGGGTGGGGGTTCATCTTCTCCCGGAGCACAGTCACTGAGAAGTTCCTAGAATGAAAAAAATTTGAGATTTAACTGGATTTAGAATAAAGTAAAATAAAACTACACTATTGAAACTCTGTTGATGTTAGTGAAAGTCCTTGTGTCTTAGAAAATCAGATCTAAAGTGCTGAGACTGCTGGCAGATACTTTCCACACACTGTTTGTGTGTGCAGTGGAGAAAAGTGCTTGTTTGGTGCTGATTGCAGACTATGGAATAAGAGCAATTTCTCATCCCACCTCCACAGAAGCTATTTAAATAGTTCTACACCCACTTTGAAAGATGCTCAGTTAGAAAGGAGTAAATCTGGAAGTTATTACTCCTCAAAGAAAGAAACGCCAATAAACAGGCTCTGCTAAGGCTGCCGGTGCTCTCGGGGACAGCAGCCGCCCAGGAGCCTTCCCCCCGCCAGGCTGCCTCTGCAGTGGACAGTTATTATTAGGCAGCCTGCAGAGCAAACACGCGCTGCGGGAAAGAGCCCTTGGAGCTGACCCTTTGTCCCACTGAGGCTCGGGGCCAAAGCCCAGCTGGCTACATGCAGGCTCCTCGCAGGCTGCACGAGCCCCCATGTGCTCTCCATGCAGCACAGGAGCGAAGGGAACAACCAGCAAAACCCAAGGATGTGCCAGGAGAAGCAACAGGAAGAGCGCTAATTAAAAAAGCCCTTATGAAACACTGGGGACAGAATGGTGTCATGTGCGCTCATTCAGTGCCTCCCTTTCCCTTCCTTGGGCATTGCTGGCCACAAACTCACTCACAAAGTGAAAGTGTTTGCCAGCTCTTTCCCAAAATTGGAGGTGGAGATTTAACCCATGGCACCTCTGCAGGGCTTCTGGGAGGATGCTGCCCACCACCCAGCCGCTCTCCTGCTGCCCGTGTTTCCCTGTGCTAGACCTCCTGCCTGGCAGGACAGGGACGGGGGAGGCCCTTCCCCAGAGCAGTTGTTGGCCAAGTCTCTTCCTGGGGGATATGGAGGGAAAAGTTAAACTGAGGTGGGGAATTGGGTCAGCTCTGTGCAGGGAGAGCCAGGTGGGACCCAGGAACCTTACTGCTGGTCACCCCCAGGTCACCTCTGTGGGACTCAGATTCAGTCAAAGGAAAGAAACTGAGAGTTTCTAGCCAGGCAAAAAGCCTGGGAAGGAGCTGGGAAAGAATGTAAATAATTCTTTATCTCTCTTGTTCTCACATTGTTTATAGTTAAGTTCTATCACTGTGCATCAAGCACTCTGCACCAATGGTGTAGCTTGTTTTCACTTCAGAACCAATGGATTTGGTCTTTGCGAAGCTTGGTATAAAAGAGCAGTGTATTTTGAATAAATCGAAGTTTTACCCTCAGCAGCCTTCTGAGTGAGTCTTCTCATTCCCATCCTGCCTTGACAGTGACAACCTCCAGTCCTGGTCACACCTGAGAGCAGGCACTCAGGCAGTCCAGGAGCTTTCCCACCACCACCACTCTAGATGTTCATGGATTTAAGCTGTTTCCAAATTAGGTTGGACCCAAAGAGAGACTTTTATGAATTGATGCATTCAAAATAGCCACAGAGCACTAAATCCTCAAATGAATCTCATACAATGCTACTGTCAGACCCAGCTGCTTGTACTCAGACCCTCAGCACTGCCGTCCTGCTCTGTAACCAGCACACCAGGGCCCCGAACCTATAGCAAGTTTTAGGCAATGTCTTGTATGTCTCTGGCTTTTGTCCGGCAGAGTTCTGCTTTGAGATTAAGATCTTAGTATTTATAAGCCTCTGGTTTTACTATCTGTGTAATATTCTGGTAAATTAGGTGCCTGCACTGCTATCCCTCCAACACACCTGAAAATCTCACCTTCTAAACAAAGGGCAGTTACATTTTTCCTTAAAAATAAACTAATTATAAAATCACTGTGATTTTCTCACATTTAAACAGCCAATTATTTCTGAGGATGTGAGAAACTGAGAAACAGCTGTTGCAATGTTGAAGCTCAAACAGTTACATCTCTGCTATTTTAATGGGTAAGAGTCAATACTTTTATTCCCATGTTATATTACCAAGACATGATAAGCAACCATGGCATTAGTATAAATTTGTGGAGCAAAGATCACTTCAATTTGCCCCAATGAGGAATAATTTTAACAGAAAATTAGCACTCCACAAACAACTATTTTTTGTTCCCTCTCTCCCTTTTTTTTCCCCTCTTCGTTTTTTGATAAAGCACCACAACCCTGGGTAAGGGCAGTTTGAAGGCAGAGATAGTTTTTAAGGCAGCCTTAACTCTTTCCAGATGGGGCTGGGGGGAGTGGACTTCAAAAAAATGCTTTTCAGAGTTTAACTTGGTGTGGTTGACCACTGAATAAAGGGAGAGCACTGACTTTGCCTCTCACCAGAAGGTGAACAAATATGAAATAGGAGTCAGCTCCTCTCCCACAGCCTTCAGGTGAGGACTTCTGCTAAAAGCTTTGCTCTTCAATCTTCGTATGATCACCCAAACCAAAGTGGCATCTGCAGGTACTTGGCATCTGTAGAAATCAGGCTTATAAATACAGAGCCAAGCCTGGAGCTCCAGGCCACTCGTTATGCAAGGCTTTGCTTTAATCTTTGGAAATACTTGTTGCACTTAGCCAGGGGAAAGCATGTGTGCGGCACAAAGAATGGTGATTTGAGCTAAGCACGGAACAGAGAAACAATTTTTAATTGCACGTGTGTCTGTCAACAAGCCCTTTCAAACATTTTAGCTCCATTGTATTTTTATCCTTTTTCCCCTAGGATCATGACACACTTGACAGTGGTGATAAACCAGCTTTCATGCTGTTCTATTAGCCAAGAAATTATTATCAGTCCCATTTAGCTGGAAATGTGAGACCCACAGGTAGTCTAATACAGTGATTACCCCAGGTAGCTACCTATAACATGCCAGTCTCAGCAGGAGAGTCTCATTCCACCCCTCAGAAAGGATGCTCTCCTGCAAATTGTGAGGGTGATTTTAGGTCTCCTACTAGGGCAAACACTTTAAGCATGGTGTTACCAGATCAAAAAAAAAAAAAAAAAAAAAAAAAAAAAAAGGGGGGGGGAAAGGGACAGGTGAGTGAGAGTGAGAGCACTTTCCTCTTATATTTTGAGTGGATTTCAGTGCAAGAAGCAAGTTCCTATCTTCAGATTTGGTACTCAACAGCATCAAAACTAACATGCTTCACAGTGTGTGAAGCACTAGGAAATTTTTCACATTAAAAAAATGGAAGTTACCTTCAGATTTAAGTGACAGCTGAGCCAGGAACTCTGAGGAATTACTTTTTGAAGGCATCTAAAGCTATAGCTGGACACCAAGAGAGACCCAAAAATGAGGAGCCAACACTAATGTGCCTCTCTAGGAATTTGGCCCCAAGTGACTTGCCACGGATTGAGCAGGTGTTAAGTTACAAAGTCATAAATAGAAAACCAATTCCCTCTCCTGGCCTTTCATTTAAAGGCTTGGACAGATTCCCAGACAACTGTCTGCCACATGAAGATATAAATTATTTAGAAGAGTGCAAAGGGTAATGAACCAGGGTCAAAAGCCACCTGCAAACTTGCAGACCCTTAGAATGCAGCAGTGGCCAGAGCAAACCTGGGGTTGGTTACTCATGTTCTTGCCACATGGATACACTGAAATACACTTTCACCACTGATTCTTCCTCATCTTCAGGCAGAATTTCTATTACACACTGGTTTCTGCTCCATCTTCTACCTGCCAGGTGGCAGCTGCAGGCAGAAAAAGGTAGGCTTCCTTTTCTGGAGTGCTCAGCCTCCAGTGCCTGCCCAGGCTGTGAATAACGCTCCAGCCAAAGAACTGAAGGCTGGCTGTGTGATTCCTGCCACGCTGCCCACAGCGCCTGAGCACCAGCAATGAAGTGGGCTGGACACAGGCTGATTTCAGTCCGGAAAGTTATGAACAGTGTGTGATGGCTAGTCTAGAAAGGTCTTCAAAAAGGCAACTGGTCACCATAGCCACTCTCTCCCCAGTTACAGGCATACACACAGATCTCCTGGAGTAGGTTCTGCCTGGCACAATGGGATCCAGATCTCTCTGGAGCAATCAGACTGTAACTCAGAAATCCTACAGATAAAACCTGCTAGTGGTGATCTGTAGAGGTTTATTTATCTGTGGTCTAAAATGACAACCTCATTGTCTTTCTCCAGATGCAAATATTTCAAACCTGAAGTATTCACTGGTGCTGTGAAGTCAGAAACAGTGTGGGTACCTCAAGTGCAGGGCAGTTCAGCTGGAAACCCATCAGCTTTCACTTCCCTCCTACACTTCCCTGTTGCAGGGAGCAGCACCGTGGTACCAGGCTCACCAGCATTGCATCCTCAAAATCAGTTTGCAAGTTACCATCCTTGGCATAGGCAGCAAAGCTCACAGACTTCCTTTTTTGTTTGAAACTGGTCCCCAGAGGCTTAATTTGCAGAGCAAATTTGCAGTAATGGGATTCCAGATTCCACCTTCCTGTGCCTGACAGAAGATGCCTCTGCGAGCTGCCTTGATTCACCTTTCAAAAAGCTGACCTCTTTTTTCCTGAACAGCATCTCAGTTCTGGAATGTGAGCTGTGACAAATGTTTCAGAGAAAGCTACAGGGCTAAAGAATAGATTAATACTTGATCACACTTCCCCACTATTGGGTCATTGTCCAAAATTTTTGACTCCTGTACCTAAATCTATACCAGCCACAAATATGACTTCATTCTCAGAATCTGACTTTTTCTTATTATTCCCAACTACTTCCTGCAAGTCCTCCCCACAGTCAAATTATTTTTGAAGGGAACTGTCTTATCTTGGCTCCACACTTGGAGCCAAGTGTGGCTTGACCCACATTTTTCTGTCAGTAACGCACCTTTCCATAGTAAGCTCTCACCACATTTCCTGAAGACACACTATCTTCACACACATTATACATTTCTCTTCCTCAACACAGCATCAGTGCAGGGAAAAGAGGAAAGGACACAACGGCAGCCTCAGCTCATTCTTGGGACATGCATGGAAGAGTGCAGGGGTAGGGAAGCTTTTGACTGATGCGAGGTTTCTGTCCCTCAGGTGGTGTAAGACTCCTCTACATCTGTCAGCTGGAGAAGGGAACTGCAATGCAGGAAAGGCAAATCCGTTACACTTTTAATATAGGATATGAGCAATAAGGAAAGCACGCTGGGACAGACTTTAGCATCAGATAGTTACTTGACATCCGGGTTCTTGTGCAAGCACCTTGAAGCCCATCCCAGGTAATTTCCCCACTATTATTTGCTGAGCTAGCAGGACTGAAACAGATACATTCATTGGCGCTGCAATCATCCCTTCCAGCACCGTGGGTGCCAAAAGAAGCTGGGGCCCCAGCTGTGTCCTGCCATCCCTCCAGCCTGGGTTCACCAAACAGGCCATCCCGCCCGAGTGATGAGGGCTCTCCCAGAACACAGGCTGCTGGCGATGGAACTGAGTGCCAAGGAGGGGATGAGGTAAAGCTCAAATACGTAGCTGCAGGGATGGCTGGGCGCTTAGGCAGCTCTCTACAGACCACTCGTTTATCGGCATCGTTTTGCTGCCGGCCAGCCCCGAGGAGCGGCCTCAGCGGTGCGGCGGGCCTGCTCGAGGGGATGCCGACCACACCGCATCCCGGCCGGCGGTGGCGGGGGCGCGACCACGGCCCCCAGCCCTGCCCGCAGCACTCTGAACGCTCGTTACCAAGCGCCTCCTTACTGGGGTTTCGGGTCTCAGCCCCGGCTTGGGTCTGTTCCCTCGGGACCCCTCCAGCATAGCGGCGCCGCACTCGGCAGGGGGCGGCAGCGGCGGCGCCGGCACGGCCAGCGGAGAGCCGGCTCGGGGCACCCTCGGCCGGGGCTGCACTGGCAGGGGGGCAGTGGGGCAAGGAGCACCTGAGGCACTGGATGCACCCTGTGGCTCACTGGATGTCGCCCCGCAGGGCAGCCCCGACCGCGGGTGCGTCCAACACCCACCCGGACCCCTCAGCGCCGCCCCGGCAGCGGCGCCCCGCGCCCGCCGGGTTATGAATGGGCGCGGCGGAAGCCCCGCCCCCCCCGGACGTGACGCCCGCCAATGGGGGCGCGGGGTGCGCGGCGGGGTGAGGTCAGCGCGCGGGGCCGGGGCGGGGGCGGCGCGGGCCGGGTGCGGCGGGCGGGGGTCGCGGCCCCGGGCGGGCGGGGTGGGCGAGCGCGGCGCTCGGCGGCCGCTGCTGCCGCGGCCCGGGGGAGGCGGGGAAGGAAGGAGGGGCGAGCAAGAGAGGGAGGAGGAGAAAAAAGAGAGGGAGGAGGAGAATAGGAGGGTCCTCGCCGCCGCTGCTCTGTCCTGGGGGCCATTCAGCGGGAGCGAGGCGAGGAGCGAGCGAGCGACGCCCGGGCCAGGCGTGGGGCGCCGGGCGATGCGGGGCTTCGTCAGGCTGCGGCGCGGCGGCCGCGGGCTGTGAGCCGGCGGGGCTGGGCCGGGCCGGGCTGGGCTGGGCTGGCGGCGCGGGGCGGAGAGGGGTGGGCGGGAGCGTGGCGGAGCCGAGCGCCGGCAGCGGCGGGAAGGTGGGAGCGGCGCTGCCCGGTGCCCGCCCCGCGCGGGGGGCCGGCCCTGAGTGCATGCGGGGCGCCCCGCCGGGCCGCCGCCGGGCCGCCGCCCGCCGCCCCTGAGACACCGGCGGCGAGAAAGTTGCGGCGGTCGCCCACATGCGCGGCCGCGGCCGGCGGCTTGGGGAACGGCGCCGAGCGGAGGTGGGCGAAGAGAGTTTGAAGCGCTCGCCGGCGGGAAGATGGCGGAGCGGAGCTGAGAGCGGCGCCCGGCGAGCTCGGGCTGCCCCCGCCTTCCTCCGCAGCCCCCCGGACCCCCGCCGGACACATGCAGGCCAAAAAACGCTACCTGACGCTGCTCTCTGCCGGCACCTGTCTTGCCCTGCTGCTCTACCTGGGAGGTGTGCGGCTGCGGGCGGCCCGGCACCCGCCGCCCGGTAGCCGGCATGGCCCGCGCCCCGGCGGCGCCGAGCGGCCCTGGCCCCGCTTCCCCGACGCCCTGCGGCCCTTCGCGCCCGCCGAGCGCCCGGGCCCCGAGGGCGGCGGGCGCGTCTCTCCCCGTCAGCGGCGGGACTCCAGCGCCGGCCTCTACCGCGGGCGCCGCTGCCGCATGGAGTCCTGCTTCGACTTCGCCCAGTGCAGGAAAAACGGCTTCAAGGTCTACGTGTACCCGCAGCAGAAGGGGGAGAAGATCGCTGAGAGCTACCAAAACGTCCTGGCCGCTATCGAGGGCTCCCGGTTCTACACCTCGGACCCCGGGCAGGCCTGCCTCTTCGTCCTCAGCCTGGACACGCTGGACCGAGACCAGCTCTCGCCCCAGTATGTGCACAACCTCCGCTCCAAGGTGCAGAGCCTCCACCTGTGGAACAACGGCAGAAACCACCTAATTTTTAATTTATACTCTGGTACCTGGCCCGACTACACTGAGGATGTGGGGTTCGACATTGGCCAGGCTATGCTGGCCAAAGCCAGCATCAGTACTGAAAACTTCAGACCCAACTTTGACGTTTCTATCCCGCTCTTTTCTAAGGATCATCCTAGGACAGGAGGGGAGAAGGGATTTTTGAGGTTTAACACCATCCCTCCTCTCAGGAAGTACATGTTGGTATTCAAGGGGAAAAGGTACCTGACGGGGATAGGGTCAGACACCAGGAATGCCTTATATCACGTCCATAACGGAGAGGATGTTGTCCTCCTGACCACCTGCAAGCATGGCAAAGACTGGCAAAAGCACAAGGATTCGCGCTGCGATCGAGACAACGCCGAATACGAAAAGTAAGTGAGCGGTGCCCTTTCCCCGTGCTTGTATCCTCGGGGGATGCCGGCGTGCCCTGCGCTGCAGGCGGCCCGGGCCGCCGGGCACATACGAGCAGATGTGTGCCAGTGCGCTGGCAGTGGCCAGAGGACGGCGTTCATCGCTCCTCTGGGCGAGCCGGTGTTTCCTCCCGCCAGCCGTGGGGCTGCCGGCTGGCTCGGTGTACCTTGGCCGGGGGAGCTGGCCGGAGGCACGGAAGGGCGCTGCGGGGTCCTGCAGCCTGGTGGCTTTCCAAGCCTTGCCGGCGGCGGAGGTGCTGTTGGGGGATGCGCTGGCATTTGGCACTGCTTTTTGTGTCCCCAGCGCCTCTTAGGCCAGATGCCCTGTGCCTTCCCTGCCCTGAGACAAAGTTTGTACGAGTGCTCAGCTCTCTCCAGGTCGCATGTGAGCCAGGCTCCCGAAGTGGGTTGGTTGCTGAGGGTGATGGCTAGGATGCCCTCTACAAAAAGCACTGCCTGGCGTGTGACCTGTGTGTATCTCCACAGACAAGCCAGTAACTTGCCTTGCCGTTTTTCACCTCTCAGTTCAAACCATCACAGTATCAGTGAAGGAAGGAATGTTGGCTGTGTTTGTGTCCTGTGTCTGAGTTTCTCGTTTTTATATGTCAGAGGATACACCAGTGATGCGAGCTCAGTGTGTGCTTCTGTGAGCACCTGGTTGCTTGCCTTTCCTCGACTTTTATTTTTATTTGTTGGTAATGTCACTGTGAAGCCAAATTTCGTCTCGCTGTACTGCTGCCCTTGTCTTCCAGTCTGCTTTTCAGGTTTGTATATATAGCTGCCGGGAAAATCGCTTCTGGGAATTACCTCCAGGATTGCAATGCTGACTAAGCTGTTTGCAGCTGATTAGTTTAAATGCGACCACCGCTATGTTTGCTGCGGAATAGGTGCCTGTATATGAAGTTTTTCACATGAGACTATTTCCTGGGTAGCATGAATTACACACTGAATTAAAAGAGGACAGCCGTACACATCACAGCGCTGAGTGATGTGCAGTGGAGCTGCGCCCAGAGCAGCCAACGGCTGGAGGGTTTTGTGGTGCACAGGGGAACGTTGGTGGAAAAATACTCCTAGAGAGCTTTGGGGAAGAAACTACGTTGGCATTAATACTGGTGAAAATTTCCGACTGGCTGTCTGTTTCTCCACCGAAACTATCCCCGGGGGGTTGGGAAGAGACCGGGAAGGTCAGCATTGCAAAGTCGAGAAGCCTGCATGAACTGCCTGGGTGAACTCTGCTCACCTTTTGGTTACTGTAATTCTGCTGCAGAGGAGAGGAAAAAGCAGTGCCAATGCTCAGTGGGCTTTTAATCCCGTTCATTTTCAGAACACTGATGGGCAAGTGGTGAAATAATGCACATGTGGAAGTGATACAGCATCAGTGCCAGATGATCAGTAGAGATACTAAACTAAGCTCATGTTATTTGTCACCTGGGAGTCCCTGTGGCTTGTAATCTCCTTCAGGGAATATATGCTTTGGGAAAGAAGGGAGACCTGACAATTTCAGACTTTCAGGGTGCATTGGTTTTTGGTTTTAGATCTGAGCAATTGGAGCTAATTTACAGATGGGAAAAATCCTGGTTATTTGCTGTATACTACTGTGTGTGTGCTGTCAAGCTGTCATAAAACCAAATATACCTGCCTGTAGCTTCACGTGAGTCCAGTTTTTTTACAGCTGTGCCATTTGGTCTAATAAATGCTCCCCCTAAAGTGTCTTTGCCACTTATTGTGGTGGGATTTGTATATAGCAACCTTCAGGGGGTACGATAGCATGTACCCATCTGTACCCACTATGCTGTGCTAGTCATACAAAAAACATACTAGCCACTAGGATGCGGCTGTATCTGGAGTGGGGGGCTTCAACATTTGTTGCAATGTTGCTGTTAAAAGACAGGAACTAAAAACTGATGCTATCAAGAAAATAAGATCACTCTGAGAACTGAGGCAAGCTCAGTCTGTGGTCAAGCTGCTGAAGTGAAGGGATTTGCTCTAGCAAACATCTGCAGATGCTGCAACTCTTTGACCCCACATCTTACTGGAGTGAGGGCACCTGGCAGAATTTGCTGCTGCCCCTTCTCACTTGTGCCTCGGTGCCGATGCACAGCCGAGTGTGCCATCTGCTGCTCTCCCAGCACCGTGTCCTGCCAGGGCCTGTGTCTTCTGGCCCCTCTGTGCCCGTAGGGACCATGCCTGGTGCTCCAGTCCCTTTATAAAATATGCTAGGGTCGCATCATCCCCAAGGTAGCATGACACAGCTGTCCGGTTGAAATGCTTCTGTGCTGATGTGTAAGTCAGCTGTGAAAGCTGTGGAAGGAACTCCATTTTTCAACCCACTTAAAGCAGCATCCGATCATCAATGAGGCTCACTTGGAAAGAAGTGTCTCTAAATAGATCTGGGCCTTGAAAACTGCACATGGAGTGGCTCTTGTGAGGCATTTGGGGCTTGGATTTAACAATGCATCTTCAAGGTTTTAATCAAAAAGAAGGAAAAACATACTCTCCAGGATACATCTGTTGGCATGTATTGGGATTGGGAGTTGCATATTGTGCTTTTCTGTACTGATTTTCCTATCCTCTGCTGTGATATTTACACAACTCCATGTGAAATACAGTAGTGTAGGTGCTCTGGCCATGGAGAGCTGGCCTTGAGAAAGCAGTGCTTGCCAGGGTGATGTATGAATGGTGTGGTCTAGGTTAGAGGCCTTGCCAAGCCAGGTAAATGAGGTGACCAGAATTTAAAATTTGCTAGCCTTGTGGTGTTAGCAGGGTGGTGGTGTTGGGCATGGGGCTGCACAGGTCACAAGTTACTTGTGATGGGGTTTCATCTAGGATGTAACATTTGGTGTTGGGTTCACATGAGGTTCACCTGTCTGCTGGATGTGGTGTTTCCTCTCTAGGAGATTGAAAAAGCCAAGAAGGGTGACTTCCTGACCTCTGAAAAAATGTGTAGAGTGTCTTGCTTTGTTTGGGGAAAGCATGGATGGGCATGTGTGTATTTGACTGTCTCTGTGAATTGTATTGAAAGATCCATCTGTATGTCACAGCTAATTAATTTGCATCCTAGTTACGCATCTCAGCAGATAAAGCTGAGGCAGACTAAAATGAATTACATTATCATGATTTGACTGCTAGCAAACAGGATATAAAAGAAAACAAAGAAAACCTCTGGTTTTCTTTACAGTGCCCTTGGTTGTCAGAGGTGGCCTTTGTCACCCAGCGCTAGGGCAGCTGAGTTTCCTGCATTCCTCCACAGTAAGATTTCAGCCTCAAGCTTTCCATTTCACAAAGGGTTAAGGGAATAAAAGCTGCTGCTACTGAAGTTTGAAGACAGCCTCTTAAATATTTAATGACAGTCTAAATATATACATATGTACAATGTGTTTTAAACAAAGGCAGAATTCATATACAGGCTTAACTGGTTCCAAATAATTACTTTTTGGAAGGTAATATAAAGGACTGTGGATACCAAAAGAAATGGAGGAATGTGGTCTTCTAGTAAAGCCAGATGCAGAGAAGAGGTTTGCACCAAAATGAGAATCTTTCTATGAAAGTAAAGTAATGTCTGTGGTATATCCCCTGACCTGCAGCAGCCCTGCCCTCGGAAGATGGAGAGGGTAGCGGTGATAGTATCAAAAAACATACATAAAAAACAAAAGCTCATTCAAGGAGGCTTTTTCTTCTTCCATCTAAAATAAATTATGAGAATGAAGCAAAAGGGAAAAAAAGAAAGTAGACTGGAGGAAGAAAAGTGAGAAAAACCCATATTTTTGGAGAAAAGTGAGCTATGGTGGAGGACAAATAGCATAATGATGTGTTCTTTATAGACTAAGTTTTTTGACTGGTCAGTGCTCAAAACATCTGTGTGATCATGAATGAACTGAGAAAAGGAGGTAAAACATGCAGGACCTCGTGAGTGGGACTTGTTCTGCCAGAGGAGGTTGGGGGCATGTGCTAGTGGAGGAGGAGCCAATGGAAGAAGCTGCTCACAGATCTACCTGGGGCTGCTGGGTGCTGGCAGAAGGGGAGAGCAGCAGCACCTTGCATGCTTACACCGGGGAGATATTTCTGCAGGGCACACAGTAGCACTAGGCAGGGTGCTGCAGGAGAACATTTTCATTGATGCCTGGTACCTGGTAGGTTTACCTGGTGTGTACTCTGCTGATGGAACATGTGCCAATCACAGCTGAACCTCCCACCCCTGAAAATTGTGAGTAATGGTTGCAGTCGTGCAATAGGCACAAAATGGGAAGAAAAGCAGGTTTTAGTTTTGCTTCCTTCCCACTAGGAATAAAATACACATACTGAAAAAAAGAAGTGGTAGAAGTACACTCGAGGGATGACTGCCACTCAGCAGACTGGCATGAGAATGTGAAGTAAGGCTTAGGCTTGCCCATCCAACATGTGATGATAATGTGAGCACTCCATATACATGTATGTGCACGTTTCAAACAAAGGTGTAATTCTTGTATTTATAATATACTGAGCTTCCGTGTATCGTACTAAAATACAAATGTAAATGCCACACTTAATCACTCACTGGATTATTTTTTGAATTATCTAAAAAGCCTTCACAAGTCAGCTCATTTGCAGCTATTTAGGACAGGTCTGAGAAATCACCCAGGTTCCAGTTGGCTGTTGTTCAGGACATCTGAAATGAGATGGGAACCAGTCAGTGCATCTTGTATATCACCAGGCTGTTTTGGGAGCTTGGATAAAACTCAGAAACTACTGAGAGTGCTTAGGCATTTTCCCAGAGTAACTCGGCTACTACAGAGACCTGTCCCCACCAGACTACTTTTTAATATTGATTTTTGAAAAACTGGAAATTTGCCTGGTTTACAATACATTTATCCAAAATGAAGTAAGCAGGTAAATAACAGAGCTTTAATGGATGTCTGATAATATAGGACTTGCTCTATTGTGGTTTTCCTTTCTCTCTATGTATTTCAGAGTGTCCTTATGTGCCTGTTGATGCTGATGTAATGCAAGTAGGGCCCTGAGGGGTAGGAGCTTCCAGAGGCTCCAGGCTTATGCCCTGGCAGGAGCTGGGAGTAGGGGGGACAGGGGCATCCCTAAGCTCACAGCCAGCCGTGCAATCCTCAGCCTGGTCGTTGCACGGCCCTTCCCTCTTCCCTGGTGGAGGTGTGGGAGTGGGTGGATCCATGTGTGTGATCATGTTCCCCGTGTGAGCAGTGCTGGGCACTGCCGCGTGTGTGGCCGTGGCCGGGTGTGTAGGGTCAGGCACTGGCAGAGGAGCCCACCCTGCCCGTGGGCCTTATACCCGGCGCCCTCCTAACCTCAAGTAATTAAGTTTTCTTGTGGGGTGAGTTATTATTATAATTGGTTGCCCCAGGCCTTTCTGTGTCTTTCTATGAAGCATCTCATAAGAAGCTGTGTGGTGACAAAGCATTACAGTAGATGGGTGATCTGGTCTGCAGCAGATGTTTTCTGCATGCAGAATGTATGGGAACACAGTTTTCACAGCTTGAGGGACTCTGCTTTTATTTTTCCTGCCTAGGAAAATTGATCTAGGATAGTTTATTGATAAATACTCATCATTGAAGAGACACTTGATGATAGAACAAAATTCAAAGAAATAAATTATCTGAGTCATCATTTTAAGTAGACTTAATCTGGAAACAAGTAGTTTCAAGGGCTTGTTGAACCCAGATCAGAACTGAGCTGACTAACAGTTCCAGCGACTTATTCTGGCTAGAGTCCTCTTGTGCCTCCAGTGAGGTAGCCTCAGCAAGAAGGTTCTCAGAGCATCCCTTGGTGTTCCTGCCTTCTTACCCTCCCTGGCTGGGTATTTCACAAGGCAAAGTCTCATTTTTGCAGGACATTTTGTAGTGGCCTAAAGTAACTGAAACTGCTCCCGAGAGAGGTGTCGGAATTTAGGATTCTCTTGTGGGTTCTGTGCAGCTGCCTGCTGCTCCTTGCCGCACTGAGGGTGTTCTCAGCTGTGGCCCGGTTTGCATCCTTGCATCTGTGAAGTAGTGCATCTTGCTGGGAGAATGGGATTGAACAAGAGGAGTTCTGGCTTGAGACAAACCCAATCGAAAAAGACTGCTGGAGATAATCCTTTTGCCCCACATATAGTCCTGGAACAGCTCACTGGAAAGTAAACCAGCAGCTGCTGTGGGAGAGGGAAGTAGATGAAACTGGTCTGCACGAAGCACTTATTTACTCAACAGATGTGAGTCAAGAGAATGTGCTGTAATCTGATGATTTCTGGAGTATTATCTGTGATTGTTTTCCTTTTCTCTCTGAA
The DNA here is from genome assembly GCF_048771995.1 of Taeniopygia guttata. Lineage (NCBI taxonomy): Eukaryota > Metazoa > Chordata > Aves > Passeriformes > Estrildidae > Taeniopygia > Taeniopygia guttata. Next base: position 137,970,202 of record NC_133026.1, on the reverse strand, counting down.
GGGTTTCTTTCAGAAAATCCACAGAGTTTTGTAGTCTTGGATAAACAAACTGTTTTGCTAACCAGAGAAGAATAATTGGTAGGTACATGGATAACTGGCCTGTGAATGGAGTTAAATGCTATGTTCTGAACTGCTAAGGTGATTGACTTCTCATGGACTTGGCTATATCTAGATGATGATGCAAGATTTATACTCTTGTCTCATGTTATATGGATATTAGTTTAGCCTGTGGGAATGTGTGAATATAACTTCAGGTTATATTTAAGGTTCTGCACCTTTCCACATTGCAAAGTATTTGGGACATAGAGGTTTCAAAACCTTGTGGTTTACACTGAGCAATAGATTTGTTCTTCCTGTGTTCATCCACCTATGCTGTGCTTTTATGTGAGGCTTTGTGTTGCCCTTTTTCAATCCAAATTTCAGGAGGAAACAGGACATATATCATCGCTGTTTTGCCCTTAATTTAGGAGCCTCCTCAGTCAACTGTAGGGAGCATTGCTGCTACGTAATGCTGATACAACTCATCCCCACATCTCTAGAGAAGACAGGGAGGGGGAGCTGTGGCAGGAGGTGCCAATTGTGCACAGGAGCAATTAAAGATCCTAGCCTGAGAATGGTGGGAGTCCTTTCTTCCACTTATATAACAAATTATAATTTGTAACAATTGACAGCTGTGCAAGGGAAGAAACTGTCCTATTATTGTGGCAGGGCTGCCATATAGCCTGGGAAGGTGTTTGAAGGCCAAGAGATGAGAGATCAGCATACTGCTGTGGTGCAGGAGAAACTAGCTTAAGAAATTAAATCCAAATGAGAATGAAACAGAAGGGGGAAGTAGTGTTGTAAGAAATACAGGCCCTATCTTAGCAAAATGTTGTGTCTTAACTGCTTTGCTGGGAAAAAACTGGTATGAGTGCTGCCAGGTTGATGGCTTTCCAAGTGCAATCTTGCTTCCTAAAAGGTTATCATTTCTTTGAACAAGAAAGTGTAACTGTAAGCCAGTCAGGAGGGTTAGGCCTGTTCAACAATAGGAGGAAGAAGAGGCTGTTTTCTTTAAATATTTTGTGTTTCTGCACTTGTCTCTCCCACCAGCTCTTGCTGAGATTTAGCTTCAGTTTTTCGGGTGGTTCAGTGCTGTCTCCTTGGCCAGGATGCTGAATGGGTGTTCCCTGAAAGGTGGTAGGGGTGGGATGTTTGTGTTGGCTCAATCAGGCTCCCATTTCATACTCCAGTGAGACAGACTTCTCAACCCTTCTGCAGTCCCTGGGAGAAATGAGGTGCTGGCAGGGCTGTCGCTGGAGCTCCTGCCTTCTCCTGACTGGATGTCTCAAGACTTCAGTCTGACCATCAGGATTGCCACTGGCAACCTGCTTACATTTCCATATACTTTTAAAATGGAAAGGAGTCTTTGCTTTTCGTAAGCATTTTGGAGGTTTACTTCAGTGCTTTATGATATTTAGAGCCTGTGTAAAACTGAAATACTACTCATTTATGTTTTCTCTATTCTCTTCTTAGGAAGCATCAGTGAGCATAGGTTTAAAATGATTTTCCAATAAAAGGTGACAATTGTCAGAAGCAGTATAAAGCAGCTCTTCTCTGTGTGTCTGGTGAGGGCAAATAGCCTCTAAAGCTTTTTTGGGGTTTTACTTGTCCTGGGTGAGGACATGTTTTGTATATGAACCTTTTAACTCTCCTTGCTTCACTCAGCTGCTGCTGAAGACCACTGCTTTTCCAGGCACTGAAGCGCTGTTATTCCTGATCACTCCTCCAAGGGCTCCTGTGGTGCAGTTAGCAAATTCAGTAAAGCTTCTCTAAGTTGACTTATTTCTCCATGGTTTGTAGTCCAGAAAAACACGAGAACAAAATAATTCCTGGGTTCCTAAGTGAATTTACCATTTATTCACTTTTTCCCCCTCTAATATCCTCTTTATGTTTATGAATGCAACAGAATTAGGGCTAATTTAGTTGATTGGCTGCAAAACAAAAGTATTGAATGCTAAGAATAGGAAATGAGAAGGCCTTTCTGAAATGTTACTTCTTTGCATAATTATAATAGATTATAATTATACATTTGGGTGTTTAGGAGTGGATTTGCTGTAAACACGGTTGTTGGAAATCTCTTGGCACTCACTTGTGTCGGTTCGAGTCCCAGTGCGGTCCCGTCGATGGCTGTACCAGCATCTCTAACATAATTTTCTCTTTGGGCAGGGTGATGTGCCACAGAGAATGCAATCTCCAGTTCCCGTCCCAGCTCCTCCTCCAAAATTACGGCTGGTCGATATGGCCATGTCAGACTGTTGACACAAATCAATAAGATCAATCATTCTTCAGCTCCTAAACAAAATTGAGAGCGTGATGCTGATGGCCTGTGCGTAGCAGTAAATTCCTAAAGGAAAATCACATACCGTAGTGTTTGCTGAGTGTGTCTGTGGGGGATCCTGTCCCGTTAATAATTAGTTCTCTGAGGCTGTAAAAAGGAGCATGGTATAAATAGTTTGCTAGAGCTGCAGTGTGTGTTATGACCCCTGCAGCCTTCGGGCTGATGGAGAACATCACCTGACCAACAGCCAATGTGGGAAACAGGGACAGTGTATGGGTAGGAATCCTGTTTTTCTTCATTCTCCTAGAAGATCTTGACTTCTGATACTGGTTTTTGCCTGGCAAATAATTGCAGACATTTTATCATAATACTGGAATTCCCGATGCAGTCAGGTAGTTCAGTGTGTTACTACCAGAAAGAATCATAGTTACTACCCATCAGAATCATAGTTTATGTAGTCAAGAATAAATTCAGAGGCTGCTTCTAAAAATCAGAATCTTTGTCTGAAGGGAAGGACAAATTTTTGTTATAATGTCTGAATTTGTATCTCTGAAGGCTTGTTTTGGCGTGTCTGCTCATAGACACAATCAGCTGCTTCAGGAAGATAAACACATGAATGTTTAATCTTACGAGTTTGCCACCAACCATTGTGGTGGGTGCTAGCAGATTTTTCTTTTAATTAAATGTAATTTATCTAATCCTAATGGGAAACGTAATTATAGGATTTATTTTTTAATACTGTGATTCCAGAATTATTTTATAAAGAATAGTAACACTTCCCCCTTAAGGGCGGTTTAAAAATCAGCAAACAAAATAGAAAAAACTGAAGTACACTTTGCTAAAAGTAATAAATCTCAGACAAGATGCAAAAAAAAAAAGCATCTGAAATGTTGGAGCTGCAATAAAGCTGAAAATTAATGATCAGTAGGTTGCTGCTGCTGCAAGAGAGTGAATGCATTATGGATTTGAGGAGACGCCTATAGCTTATTAAATGCCAGCAAATTTCTGCATAAGCAGTAGAAAACCCTGATCAGGAATTGTAAAACAGTGTGAACTGCAGCTGGAAGATCCAGTGCCACAAAGGATGTGTGCACCATGTGTATGCTTGAAATATAAGAAAGTGCTTCGCAGGATCATGGTCTAAAGTTGCATGCTAAGCTCCTTTAGTTTCTGATCAGAGGGATTTAAATGTTTCAGTAAGGCATGACTGTAGTCGCAGGAAGGGATTTATCATACTTTATATAAGAAGGTGTGTATAACTGTTTAAAATAATTTAAAACAAATAAAATCCCTTTACCCACACTCCCTTACACTTTTTTTTTCTCTAAACCCAATAGCTAAGACTACTACTTGAATTGTAATGGAATAATATATCAAGTGAGTGATCACATCAGGCATGGACACTTACCAAATCACAGCGAGATAACTGTGAATAACTCTCTAGTTTCAACAATTTGCATGGCCATTAACAATTGATGGGTTTCCCTTAGAACCGCATTATCTATGGCAGCAGGATCTATTCCTGTGCACTGCTCCTGCATACTAAGTGCCAGACAAATTTTCAAAATTGAGGATAATAAAAAATCTGATAGCAGCAAGGTGAATGAAGCAGGTAGGAATTTCAAGGCGACATTTTTTGAAGACAGGGAAATATTTCAGGCAGTCCTGCGTTTTCGTAACTGTTCTTCATCTCCTTTCCCTGCCTACTCCTTTTACTACAGTTATGCAAGTTTTAATTCAGGCTGGTGTTAGGTTTCTCTTCACTGCTTGGCATCACTTCAGGCTTCATTGTCAGTCTGGCTTGTGGATCAGTTAAAATGAGATTTTAAAATACTTTTTGTTACAGTTTTATGTTGGACAGTTGTCTTCAAAAGCTTTTATGCGTATTTGACAAAAGATAAAAACGGTGCTGAATTTAGCTGTCCCAGATTGTTGGGTGGCTCTTTCATGGCAGTGATTTCAAGCAGGTGCTAAAGATGTGCTTTCTGTATTAGAATCAAGCCACCATTTTAATGTGTGACCCATCCCTTATTTCTAGTGCTTTCATCTCTACCCGACAGCATGTCAGTTCTTTCCAGATTCCTCTACCAAGCTGACTTTTCCAAATCTTTCTCTTTTTATTTCTCTTTCTCACCCTCTTCCCTCTCCCTCTTTCTTCTCACGGCACTGTTGTTGTGGCAAGATGAAAGCAGCTGAGTGAAGCGGCGGTGGGGAAAGCTCAGCTCGGGTAATCAAAGCACACGAGCGGCTGGAGCTGTGGGAAGGCAGGTGGGTGACACATCAAAGTCAGGGGTACGTGTGCTTGCTGCTCTCACCTCTCCTGGTAAATGACCCCCCCTGCCATAAACAGAGTTCCTGGGGTTAATTTGTGACTTTGCACGCACACAAATGCAATTACTTTTCTATGGCCTTCCCAAAATTTACTTGCAGAGACCAGCAATAAAATCTTAGCTTTGTTCCTTGGAATATGGCTTTTGCGGATGTGGTGTGTAAGGGGACAAGTACCTGAGTTGGTACTTGTAATACTAATAGCAGGAGATTGGTTGTTCATCTTCAACTGAGGGTAGCCCATCACATTATTGTCCCATCTGCCTGTCAGTGTTGCTTCAGTGTTGCAGGAGGCAGGATGAGAGCTGGAAGGTCTGAGCAGCGTCTGGTTGTCCCCAGCTGGGCCTTGCATGGTCAGAGACCCTGAGAACCTGTTGTTAAGGGACCTCTTGGCTGGGGCAGGGAGCACCCCTCGCTTGGCCAAACATGGATGCTGCTTCCTGAGCTCTGTGCCCATTGTGAAGGCTTTAGGTCCCCTCAGCTCAGTAGAAGCCCCAAATTCCCACTCATCTCTAAACTCTGTGCATGTCTCTTGACATGGAGCCGTGGGCTTGGGTATTTTCTCAGCTGTTGCCTCTCCTCAGATCCTCCTTTGTCTTCACTGTGGAGCTTGGCAGCTGAGCACCCCAAGGTCTGGGTCTGCTCTTGCTCTGTATTTGTGCAGGGAGACCTGGTCCTTGTCTTAACTGTTTGCGCTGGAGTTGTCAAAAAATCATTGCCATTAATTGACAGGACTCTTCCTCACTGCCTGCTGATGCCCGTTTCTGTTACTGTTGCTGAGAACCAAGATAACCAGGGTGCTTATCTCTTTACTTTCTGCATCACAAGATTAGTGAATTGCAGTGAAAACAGCTTTTCATCTTTTGTTTTATTAGCTATTTCTGATGACCTGTAATAATAACCCTTCTTAGAAAAAAGTTTTTTTACTCCTTCATTTTAAATGAAAATTCTTTATAACACAGGTCATAGTAAAGTAATTCACTGTGAGTGAATTATTTTGTTGTTATTACAGTGTGTGTGTATGTGTTGTTTGGATCTAAAACTGGTGATTTAAGAATTTAGAGATAATGGTGTGATCCCTGGGTGCCCTGTTGGTGTAGTCACTGGTTATAGCAATAGTTGTTACTTTAACTTTGGTCTCAGGGTAACCATGTTTCACAATAATTAATACACTGATTACTGTAATTGCAGCTTGTGGTACCATGGTCTAACAGTTAAGTGACTGGGCCAATAAAGTATGGAATTTAATGAATATTTGTAAACAAACTTGATTAAGAAGTAGATTGAGGATATGCACTGGTGGAGGATAGTAAAAGAGACCCACTCTCAGCTTTGATAAATAGAACAGATGGAAACCTGAAAATGAGCAGCAAAGCATGGAAACCATCCTACTGCTGCTTACCTTTAGTTTATTGCTGCACCACATCTTAAAAAATCTCTCCTTAAAAAAAAAAAAAAAGTGACCTGACTCCCCACTGCAGTGAGATCCTGTGTACACAATTTCAGTCTCCTCTGCAGAACTTTAAAGTATTATCAGACATGGTGTTGAAAACTTGATTTACAATGTAGGGCTGGTATCAGCCTTAAGTAAAGAAGTGTCTATTGTCACCCCATGATTGAATCATAATGCACTTAAAATGAAAAAGGAAACCACCACTGAAAATGGGAAATAGATTTCTTAGTGGTGCCTCTGGGGAGGTGGATGGTTGACATCTGGTAGTTGCTGGAAAGCTGGCTGTGTTTTACTGTCCTTTAGGAACTGCTTCCCATTTTTGCTGGTTATTGTCTGTGGTTGTGTCCACATGTTTCAGATGCATGTCCTTCATCTCAGGCATAGAGGCCTGTCCTGCACCTCTGTCAGGCCATTTGGGAGTGTTTTGTACGAGTCTGGCAACTTAACAGTAGAAGGGTACATCAGGTTTTGGATGGTTGCTTTAAGTTTGCCTGAAATCCCTTTACACGTCCTTGCCTTCTCTCTTCTCTTTCTCCATCTCTATTCCATCTTTAAGAACTTGACTTTTATTTGCAGGTTTTCCTGACTGAGTGCATGGGTGTCTCTAACAAGAGTAGTATTAAATGGAAATGCGTTAAAGGGAAATGTGTAAGGAGCCTAGCTCAGAGAGCTCCTACCCTGAGCAATAAGCTGGTGAGTGGCTGCTCCTGCTGCAGGATCTTGGAGGGGAGGGCATTTTCCGGCAGCTACAGTTCATCCATTTACTTCCTACCTGCTGGTTTCCAACAGTATTGATTGTTATGCATTTATTGTATTTAATTAAAAGCAGGGCTGCTTACAGCAATATTTGTGGAGATTCTGCCTCTCCCCCAAATGCAACAAATAGGCATCTGGTATTTGTTTTGTATAACACAATCCTCATAAAATGAAAAGTAATAAAACATAATTATCTGTAAAGGCTTGTTTTATAAGACTAGGAACGAGTTTGTTCCTGCCTTGTTTTTGTCTAGTTGTAAGATGGTTTTAGCCCCTCTACAGATTAACAGAGAATCAGTTATTGCACTGTTTTAAACCCTGGTGTTTTAAGGTAGAAGGTGGTGTGAATGCATGTATGTCATAGCACTGCTGGATCTCTAGAAGTGAGAATAGTCTTTCTGTTGTGCTTAGAAGTTTTTCCCTTCCAAACAATGGGTTTTATTTGAAAGCTTTGGTAAAGTAAGAGGGAGGAAAATCTGTGGGCTACACGAACAATTCAGTATTTCTGAGCTACAGGCCTTAAATTTGGTTTGAGCCCTTTCTGCACATGTCTCATCCTTGGCAGTGTGAAGGACAAGTGTCATGGGTCTGTGCTCATGCTTGGATGTGTGTAGGATTCCTTGATTTGGCCCTCCTGCATTACTGAACAGACTTTAACTGCTATGTACCTTCATTTCCCAGAGTATTGTTGGCTTGATCCACCTCCAGTGGTCGTCAGGGTTCCCAGCTCAGGATTCAGCAGTTTTGAAGAGCTAATTAGACTCACTTCACCTTAGATTTGCTGCTTGCTATTTGTTTGTAGGCAGCTATGCCATTTTGCTTGCCTTTGGCTTGCTGTAACCCTGCAAAGTCCTACCTGCTGCCACATGCTAGCAGTATGTTTTTCTGGAAAAAAGTGAAACCAGATCATCTAAACCAATTAGATAGCTAGGTGAGACGTGAGCGGCTTACGGCTGTCTAAAGATGAAGTGTGAAAACCAAATCCTTTTAGAAAACTCACAGTCTGAACTTATTACTTTTTTATTTTTCTTTAAATTAATAGTAAGCAAGAATCCACTTTTTTGTAATGAAAGCTGAAAGCTGTGGGGCTGCAGAGCACCTTCAACTTCAGCAAGCTTTGGAGTATGTTTGCTTCGCTCCTCTTCTGTGCACAATAAATTAAAGTGATAGAAGTGAGTTTTGCTCAGCTTTTATATGAATTGTAGCCTTCTCAAAACCAGATATGACTTAGGTATTGCTTTTTCTCTGCAAGACAAGCCTTGTAATTTTGAATCTTGATGAGTGGCTGCTTTTGTTATGCAAGTCTCAGAAACAATGGGGTTGGGAGCATATAACAAATTGCCAAATTATAGCACTTTGGAGAGAAAAATCATCTCCAAATGCCTCATTCCTTGCATCTTTCATTCTGCAGAGGCTGCCTTGATGCAGTCCCAGGTGTAGAGACCCACTGCAAGGGCAAGGAGATGCTCCCCCAGCAAGTCTTGCTTTCGAGGTGGCAGCAGTGCCTGGACATGGCCATGTGCTGAGCTGCTGTGGCCCTGTATTGAAGTAATTTCCTTAAAAAACATTTTCCTTGAAATACACTTTTTATTCATCATATCTGTGGATACTGTTTAATCTGCTCATTGCTGACTTCAGTTGTTAACAGCACTGTTGTGGCTGCTCTGGGTCCTCAGCCAGAGCACGGCCAGCAGCAGCAGGGGAGGTGTTACGAGGCTCCAGGCTGCCTTATGTGATGTTGCTTTCCATGGCCAGAAGTCTTTGATCTATTCAAACAGAAGCCTGAGAAGTGGGGGATGGATGCCACATTGCAGGCTGATGTGTAAATGCATCCTTTTGCACCAAAGTCTCATTTAACCTATAAGCTAAATGTGCCATGTCCTGCTAAATGTGCCATGCGGAGTCCGGCTACAAGTCAAATGCTCTGAGATGTTTGTCATCCCCACACAGTATATAATGTTCCATTTACTTTTTCATGCAAGATCTGGGATTCAGTTGTTGCATTTTTTATCTATTTCTTATTGTTCCACTTAGGTGTAGAGTAGGGCGGTATCTCCCTGGAAAGTTTACTGGTCCTTAATTCATTAATGTCTCCAGAATGTTCTGAGACCACTGTTGCTTCACATTCACAATAACAGAATTGAATTTAAAAGTTTGGATGCCTTCTGATTCAGACTTCTTATTTCTCAGGAATAATTTTGTTTCAGTTTACTAGTGCAAATGAAGTGAAACCTTTAGCTTCAGTCCTGCTATCAGTGTGGCATGGACTCATTATTTGTTCTCTTACCCATTGTGTGCAGGATGATCGCTTTTGGCACATTTTCTTTTAAATGCAACGTAAAGTGAAATCCTGTTATTTGCACATATCCTGTGGCATGCATCTTCAAAGTATCTAGGCAACCTTTATGTAGATGACACTTTTCACTCAAACTTTTCCATCATTATGAGTGTGGTCCTGTGAAAAGAAGCAGGATGAAAAAGGGAGGGAAGAAAGGGCTGGCTTGAATTCACTTTGGGCAGCTTGAGTCGCTTGTAAGACTCTTTGTAGGAAGTATGACACACACTGAAGATCTGTTCCCTTACACTTAAAGCATCAACTTCAAACTATTCCATATTTTTCCTTTGAGCTTGGGCAGGTAGGGGATCTCCTGGCTCTGTTGGAGATGACAGTATCAGTAAAAGGGTATTTCAGAGCTTCTGCAATCCCACACCAAGCAGTGGATTTCCTTGTGTGGTTCTTGGCTCCAGGTTCAGGATGAGTGGTCCAAAATATCTGCATCTGTAGCCCTGGGAGATATTTGTGTTCTGACAGCTTTTTGTGCTTCTCAGAAGACAAGAGCTGAATGGAAGGCTTGAACAACTTAAGGGGAAGGCACCATTGCAATCCCTGCAAGGAAGAAGTAAAGCTTACTCAAAAGAAAATTATTTAAGCAAATCTGTGGGATCAGATGTGACCATGACCTATCAATGGCGCAGATGGAGCAGGCATCACTACTGCAGCGGTATGATCTCCAGTTGGGAATTGGTCTCCAAAGCCAAGGTCACTGAGATACGCTGCACAAGGAAAGTTGTGGCCCCAGACTTTGCATCAGGATGAATGTAATCTCTTGGAGCAGTTCTGCTTTAGCTAGATCAAGCAGGCATCCTCCAGGTAAGAAGCAGGGCCAGTGCAAACATCACACCATGTGCTGTGGCTGCTTTGGCAGAAATGGGATTGGTGTCATGCTTGATACTTACATGCTTGAATTGTGGTGTGGGTGATCAGCATGGTGCATGTTGGTGTTAAGGAACATGATGGTGCTGTAGGTCAGTGTACACAGCAAGACAATCACAATTCCCCCCTGCCCCCCATCAACAGGCAGCATACACAAATCTCACTTTGCTGCCCTGGCCTGGTGCTGGGGAACATGGTATTGGTCTATCCAACTCTTAAAAGGGTGAGGGTCTTTGTAGGACTGATGCCAGAAGCCTGGGACTGTGGTTTGTGGAGATGAAAGATTGTGTATTTGTGATTTACGTTTACTGGGAGGTGATTCCTTTGGGCTCTCATTGCATTCAGGGTGTCAGCCCAAATATGAGTGATGGCATCTTCCCACATGTAGTTGAGTTGGCCCAGAAAAGCAGGCTGAAGGGAAAGGTGAAAGGGATGGAGGCATTGTATGCCATCGTTGCCTCAGATGCTGGGTTTTGGGAGGTGGCAGCCCCAAGCAGCTCACTGTGGTTTCCCTGGAAGCTGAAGCAGATCAGAAAATGAAGCTCGGGTTTCCCAAGAGTCTGTTTGCCAGATCCCCTTCTGCATACTCCTGCCATCCCTCTGGTCTTTATCCATAGCTGAGCCTGAGTGTCTATAGCAATAGCAGGACAGTGAGTGTAGCTGTTTCTTAGGGAATGCTAAAAGGGGAAACTTGGGAATAGTCTGGAAAAATATTTAAAGTGTGGGGAGGAAAGATCCAGATTTTTGTGTTTGAATGCTTAGGACAGTAAGTGAAAGGTCCCTGTTGCAAGGTAAGGCAACTATGTTCATAGCCAGAGGTTGGGTTGGGTTTTTTTATTATTATTATTGTTAAAGGCCAGCTGTTTACATAATCTTGACTTAATTTCTATGCTACAAAAGGCTAAAATCATTATCTAGGAGTTAATGATTAATGCCCAGTTTGCCTGTAATGAGGGTACCACTGGTAAGTATCCCCATGCAGTGATTTCTTAATTTGACCTTATGTCTGTGGGTTGGTCATGAAAGCTTTGATGGGTATTGACTACTCTCATCTTGACTGTGTTTTTAATTACAGGGCAGTAAGAGTCAAGTAGGATAGCATTTCAGGTGGTTGAACAAAGCAACGTGATAAACGGAACCCTGGTAGCTCACTTGGGACAGTGGCGAGATGTTACTGCATTATGGTGGGAGAAGCTGCCAAAGGAGTACTACAGTACAGTCAAGTTAGTGACATGACTGAGTGAATTCATTAGTGGGAATGGTGTACTCTTGTATTTGCTTTTCCTTACAACTGCCGGGGGAAAATACTTGGGTGAAACAAGACCAGTGGAATGAAGGGAGGAGGAAAAGAGACTTCGAAGATCTGGTGCTGAAATGCAGCTGTGTTCTGGATGGGTTTTACTGAATACTGGCAGTTTGCTGTCAGTGGTGTACTCCTGATGAAACATCTTCATGTAGGTGCTGTCTGTGTGCATCTGATTGTTGGGTAGGTTGGAAACAAGTGAAGGAAGGGACAGACTGACTTCTGTCAGGTGTAGGCTTCTGTGCAAAAGGATTCAATCAAGGCAACAGCTGCCTTTGACAGAGGATATATTCTCAGTTACTGGTGTTTTTACAGGCAAATAGCAATAAACAGGGGTGTTTGAGATATAAAAATACATTGACAAAGATGCCATCTTTGAGCTTCCAAAGAAAAGCCAAAGTGAAGAGCTGTAGGCTGTAGACAATGCAATATTTTCTTAAGTATACACAGAGCTGTTGTCTGACCTATTTCTGTTTATCAATATCTTTGTTAGGAATTATTCTGCTGAGAGATCTTGTAATTTTTGTCGTTAAGGGGAGATAATAAGATGACCCTGAAGTAGGAGTGGCTTAGGAGAAAAAAAATACCCTTAAAGAGTAAAATACACTCCCTGTAGCAGAGGGCATACTCATGATCAAGGGTGTGAAGGTTTATGCCTGCTTCTATCAAAAAAAGGGGTCTCTGGTTGAGCTGTACCAGGGTGTGTGCGATGACCTCTGTCTGCTGGGGTGGCCCAGTGCCAGCATTGATGTGTAATGGGTGAGACATCTTCTGGGCATTTAGAGAAGTGGGGTGAGCATTAAGGAGCTCTCAAGGAGATAAATACTGTGTGTGAAAACCCAAGGATGGAAGCAAGCAGCACTACATCTATTATAACAGCTTTTTCTACCCTCTCAGCTCTGTTTCCTCTCATGTTTGTTAGAAGTAAGGTTACAGTGTTTGGGTACTGAGGAGGTGAGAAGGTTACTATCTCAATTTTTAATGTGTTATAGTTGAAGCAAATACACCTGCAACAGAAATGCTCATCGTGGCTTGAAACACCTTCATGCTGGCCTGGAGAACTTCTGGTGTGAGGGCATTTGTGTCTGGCATCTAGATTCACAAACAAAGTGAATCTGAAATCTGTCAGTGCTGAATGGTGCACCAGAAGCATGTGGCTTCAAAGCACAAAGCTGTGTGAACTTGCTCCACTGCTCCAAATTTCATTAGAAACCAAACCAAAACACCAAAGTGTGATCATCTGAGGTATGTCTGGCAGGGTTTCTACTGAGACAACTATACACTGAGGCATCCAACTCTGTTCAGGTGCCATGTCACCTGAAACTGGTATGAAACCAGTATGGAGGCAGGAGGGGGATAGCCTGCAGGGAGATGCCATCTGCACCACAGGCTTCCTGGGTGCTGCAGCCAGGCCTCTGGTTTAAAGAGTATGATTTTCTCTTAAACATGGTAAAAATGATGTGCAAGATGTATTTTTAAACAGAGCATGTTTGTTTTGCATCCCTTTGGCAGAGAGTTTGTGTCGGTGTAATCACTGTAGCTAAATTGTCTTTTCTGTCTCACACCCATTATGCAAATGTTATATTGCATCCGTATGTGTTTTAGTTTTGATTTTTATTTTGTACAGAGTCAGGCATGGTTGCATTGGGAAGCAGGTGTTGCAGTGGTATTTGAGGCACTTTGCTGCTACATAGGAAGGGGGATGGAGGGGTTGGCAGGGAGAGGAAGATGTTGAAGATTAGGTGCTGCCTGCTTTCTGTCCCTGTGCAGGGGGTGGTTAAGCAGCCACCTGAGCCTCAGCTTCTGGCAATGGAAACATCCAAAGGATATAATTGTCTGTGGTATTAAAATGCAATGCTTGAAAGTGTCTCACAACACAAAGGTTTACTAAACATTGCATTTGGAGAACACTGGGAAGTGCTAAAATGGCCCTGGGTGTGAATTTGGATAATGGGAGCGCAAACTGGATTCTTTGTACAGGATTTTTCTCCCTCTGCTTTCCTATTTAATGCCTATGTGTGTGTCTAAATAGTGGTTAATGAAATAAACTCTGAAGCCTCTTTGGATGCTGTATCTGACAAAAGCTGACTATTTTACTTCCTAATTAAAAATCCTGCCTGTATTTTTACTCCAGTTTTTTGTAATATTAGAAAAGCTGATCCAACATGCCTTGCGTGTTTTTCCTGTTACATTATGCCCTGAAAGTTTTGACCTCTGGGTTTTCATAGTAGATTGTAAATTATGTATGAAAATGTTCTGTATTGTTACCACATGAACTTCATGGAGATGGGGTGTCTTGAATTCCTTGGTTTGGTGTTGAGATTGGAAATGTTTCCATGTGCATCCCCAAACTCACAGCAGTACGCTATTTTGCACTTGCTAGTACTGAAGATAACTTTTGTCTGTGCAGGCAGAAACCCTGGAGTTGCTCTTAGCCAGTTTAAGATAATGGATCACTTGAAAGAATGTTGCCTAGTATTTATTGCTGCTCACCAGAGGATAATTTCAATAAGAGTTTATCATATTTATTCAGCAGCAGACTAATAAATTCAGATTTGTTTAAACAAAGACTCAAGGAAGAACCTGCGAAACGCTTATGGTTATATTCATGGCAGGCATAAGCTACTCCATTTCACTCAATGTGCTTGTACTTGCTTATGTCAGCAATTAATTTGGCTCTTAATATCTTATTTTCAGCTTTTTTTTCTTCTGGGTACTGCAGTTATATTAATTCCTGATGTAAGTCTACTGTGGATAATGATATCTCTGATGCTGTTTGTCTGTGGAAGGTTTGATTTGTTGTTGTGGCAAAGTCTAGATAAGGAAAAATGCTATTGCAGGAAGGAATGATCTAATATGCTGAATTCGAATCCAGGAAGGTCTTGAATATGAGTTCTCCTGTACGGTGCTTGTGGCTTTGAACAGTTGACTCAATCTGAATTTCCCCCCCATATTTAAATACAATAAAGTATGGTGTTTGTGTATGGAAAATGTGTGCAAGTACATTTGTAGTTTGAGATTTTTGCCAGGAGTCAATCTAAAAATGAAGAAACCAGGAGTGAAATGAGTGGTCAAATGATGCCTGGAAGCACACATGAATGGGTGAGAGGCACATTTTGACATAATACGAGCTGTATGTTAATCTCATATAATTTGCTCTGCCAGTGTTTGGCATTGCTTGTGGAAGCCAAATGGATATTATTAAAAACAAAAGCTTTTACCCAAAATGAAATTTCTTGCACCAAAGTTGAATTTGCAGAGCCGTATCCTTTGTGGGAAGGGAAATAGTCTGAGTAGGTGGAGTATATTATGTCTGGTAGTGTCCAAATTTTTCTCTGCTGTGGGGTGTGTGTGATTTAAGTGTCTCTGCATGTGCAGAACTGATGTATGTATAGATCATAGGTTTCATTTATGTGCCTGCACATACAGACACATCTTAAACAGAATTGAATACACCATGACTTGCTCTGTTTTGCTGGTTGTCATCCCACCAACTTGCCCTTTCTTTACTTTTAATTATCTTTACTACTAGATCACTGCAAACTCTCTGAAGTAACGTGCTGTGAAAATGAAACAAACCCTCAGAGGTTAGAGTTAGTTGGTCTTACAGAGCACAGGCACCACAACTCAGACACATGAAACAATTCAGCACATGAAAGAGGTTGGTTTTGCAGGCTTTATTCTTGACTCTTGGTAAATCCATTTCAGACCTAGCCAGAGCAGTGGCAAGAGCAGCACAACCTGACCCAGGGGTCCTGTGCCCCTTTTTGTGCTGGGTGGTTTAACTGATGCTTGTGCTCTGCCAGAGGTTTTGGTATTCACAGAAGATGGTGATATCTTAGGAAGCTCAGTGAAAGTCTCTCGTGTTTGGACCTGCAGAATATGGAGGGTTAATAATGTTTGGGAGGAAAATGTAATGGATGATGACCTTTTCTGTGTAAAATTAAGCAAAGGAATGCCATGGTTATTAACCTTAAAAGGCCTGCTAACAGTTGTTGACTTTCCAAGAAATGTTTGCATGTGTTAGTGGGTTCTGTTCCATCACAAATTGATTTTTCTGTGTCCTGGGAGTGAATCATAATTTTTTTTCCACTTCGTTTTCAGTTAAAAAATAAAAGAAAGAAAACCCTTTTATACTAGTGGTTGGAAAGCTGAGGAAACCATAGGAGATAAGTAAACTGGTAAAGATTATTGGACTAAGCAATGGAAGTGACAGATTCTTGTGCCTTCAAATCCCTGACAAAAAAATTTATTAATATGACAAATATTTTGGTTTCTTAATGTGATCTACTCTTGCACTGTAAATGATTTTATGTGGGCACTATGCTTTCTGAAATACAGAGTAAAACAAAGCAACTGGTGTATTCATTTTTGCCATTAGCAGTAGCGTTTGAAGTCCAGTGCTGACACAAGCTTAAAATTATTGGCCAACAAGAGAGTAAGAGAAATCTGGACATTTTTTTATGCCTTAAAGTCTTCCAATATATATTTAAAACACCTGGGCATGTGTGTCTGTGTAATCTCTAGGCCCCAAGTGGTTATGTGCCTGATGACCTTCTGTAGGCAGCACTTACCTGGCAGCCTCAAAGACAGACTTGCAGTTAGTATTTGATGCACAGATGTTAAAGGGTTTTAATTGCTTTTGTGTCTGGACTGGTGGCAGGGCTCTGTGATTGTTGTTTGCATGGAATTAAGGCTAGAAGGTGGATATCAAAACTGAAATTGTGTTATGCTGGGGCTCATGGATGTGTAGATTGTACACGACGGGGCTCTTACCAGAAAGCTGCTGGTTTTGGCTGCATCTGCCCTTCTCCTGGGAAGGAGAGGTGAGAACATGTGGTGTTCAAAGCTGGTACTTTTTATTCCACCTGATGTGATCTTGCAGGACCTCTCCATTAAAATAGCCAGAGGTGGTTTCAAATGGTGCTCTCCTGTGTTGTCAACAGGGAGTGTACCACACCACCAAGTTGTCTGGAAATACCCACTCCCTCTGTCTGCAGTGCTGGGGGAGAGTGGGTGTTTGATGAGAGAAGCTGGAGTTTGGCTGGCACTGCTTCAGCTGCTGCTCTGCCCAGGAAACAGCAGTGTTCCTGCATGGCCTGGAATGGGGTGGGAAGTTGAACTTCCTTGCTATTCAGGGCAAAACAGTGATGGGAAACTGAAAAATTCAGTTTGCAACTATCAGTTTGGAGTAACTGTTTTATTTTGAGGATAAGGGCAAGGAAGATAACTGGGTGCTTCAGCAAATTGTATTTGTGCTGGCCTTGGAGTATCAGATGTTTGGCACTCCTAAGAGCACAGGGACGTTGAGGTCTGTATGTAGCTTTATTTCTAAATGGAGATAGCAAAGATAAATGGCCTGTGTGGTGTTTCTGTAGAGATACTTTGTGCACTAACCATGTCAGTCTCACTTTAAGGTGGAGGTTACTGGCTTTATGTGGGTTTTGGCCTTCACTTGTTAGCATGGGACTGGGGAAGGTGATACTGAAATTGGAGAGCACTGTCCTTGGGCCTGGGAACCTCCTCTCAGCTAGTGACTGAAATCTGGTGTCAGGATTGTAAGGGGAGATTTTAATGGCTATGCAGCTGGGCAGCAGCTACCAGGAATACTGTTAATGAGTGTTTATGACCCTTCCTGGTGACTTCAGTGGTTTTGGTGCAATAAATGGACACCTTTTTAGTGCTAGTTTGAAAAGGGACAAACTATTTTTGTTCTTTGCACCAAGCGTGCTATGACCTCTGCCAGTCTCCATGCATTAACAAACTTCTTAAAGGTTTTACAGTCATTTTCCATTAGCCACACTGTAGCTGTTGCCATGAATATTTAATGTCAAGAGCTGTACTTTTCATTACTTTTGTTCCTTTTTTCATTGGTCTGCTTCCACAAAAGTGGATATTTGCCCTCACAGACCAGGTGGCGGCTGCATGTCCTGCACACCCCACTTGTACCTTCCCTTTCAGTTTAGCAAGGCCCTAAATTCTCCTCCTGCTCCTCCTGGCCCTCCTCCATAGCCCTCAGGGAGCGCAGTGCCCTTTCCAACAGGATTTGCAATTGAACTTCACTGAGCACAATGGCTGTCCCATGCCTCCCCTGGGCACCAGGGAATGAATTCCCACGCTTCATGGGCTGCTGGGCCTTCTTTATCTGCAACAGAAACAGAAGAATGCCTACAAGATAGAGCCACTTCTGAGGGCACACATGGATCTGCATTGTCTGGGACACCCTCTGACTTTTATTTCTTTGCTGAAGTAACCACGTTCTTCTGATTTGTAGCCCAAGTCCTCTTTGGTGGTAATTTGTTTGATTAATACTTTTCCCCTTGTCATCTTTCTGTGTCTGTGTTGGCTCCTGTTCCCCACTTCCTGTGCACATCCACAGGCTGTGTTTTGTTCTCAAGGAAGGCTGTCTTACATTTTCCAGGAGGAAGAATAATGCATGCCCAGGATACCCAGCTGCATGGGGCAAAGGTGGAGGTGTTATGACTTTAGGATAAGTTTTGCTAAGTGAGTGAGTTACCTGCTTAGCTACAATTGAACGTTTCCTAAACTCTAATGCGGAACAGCCCTGCCGTTGCAGCAGCATAGAGGGGTTTGTGTCCCCAGCTGGCCCAGTGGAATTGTAGGATGGGTGATAGAATTTGTCTGAACTGTGCAGCAACTCTGTGTCAGAGCTGGGGGCAGCACATGGGCCCCTTCTACAGCTGTCTACGTATCTGCTTCAAAACAAATGTGGAAGTGAAGCTCTTGAGTTTGTGTTATGTGAACTGTGGTCACTCTTGCATTGATATCCATATGTGCATGTGCTGGTTAATGTGTAAATAGCCAAATCTATTGGAAAGGTCCAGCAAGCCCTTTGTGCAGAAGCAGGTTTCCACCCCTGCTGTGTTATGGTGGTGTGCTTTAGCAGCCTGTGCCTCGCATTTGGGTTTCTGAGGTTTCAGGGACACTGAAGGGCTGTAACCATCGTGTGCTTCTGCAGTTATCTGAACTATGATCTGTGCTGGCATAGGTGAGGTAGGATGCTGCATGTGTTGTCTATTCGGAGAAGCTTTGTGCTGGTTGAAGATATCTTCCTACTGGGGTTTGTATCAGTAGGTCTCTTTCTAACTGTTAATTTAGATGTTACTTTTTACAGCCAAGTTATAACCACACATCGTGGATTAGTTTGTATGCCATCTCTTAGTGTGAGGCTGGACCAAGGATTAGAAAAGTATTTGATGGACAAGGAAGGCTTAAAGGCAAAAGGCTTTTCCTTCACCATCATCTTTTTGACTGGAACAGTCACAATGCTTCAGTCTCCAAAACTTCCTGCAAACTCTGATCTCTGTAGTTCTGACACTGAGCTAAACCTGATCAGTGGAGAGTTTGAAACCTCCTGCTTTGCAAATTAGTTCCTGAAGCCTATGGTCACAGTCATTGTGGGTGTCATAACTGCAGGGGCCAAATGTGCCCAGTGTCTCTTCCAGGTTTGCTTTTACAGGATGTGAAAAGTTCAGGTCTGGAGGCAGGTGCTGAGGAGCACGTGGGAATGGAGGATTAGGGCTTGACAGGCCAAAGCACTTCTCATTGCAGCCTACCTGGAGTGACGCTGGATTGTGATGACAGCGTGATTTGGCTTTGCAAAATCTACTTAAAATTTTGCAGTTGCTGCACAGGTAGGTAATAGCTTTGAGGCAGCAAATGCATTTGTTCTGTCTTGCAGACCTACCACTCTACCAGCCACAGCTGCTCATTGGAGCAGTCACAGACATGTAGGGAGTGAGGGGATGGGGCTGCTCGGTGCCACTCTGCCTGGCCCCTTGCATCTTCAGCTGAGGAGGAAGAGAGAGATGATGTCCACAAGACTTTTTCAGGAAGAAAGGGAAATGCTCCTGGTGTCCTGCAGGCATGGAAAAGTGAGCAGAAGTCAGAAGGAGTACTATTGGTGAATATTTAATCCTGGCTTCAGGTTTTACTTTCTAAGAATAAATAAGAAAATGTTTCTTGGGTGGATAATTTTGAAGAAGCGTTAAGCATCACTGGAAAGCAAGTGGTGGCTGTATTGAGCTTGCTTTTTTCCTATGCAAAAAGCTTTTGTCTCCTTGCAGGTACTCCCCATCACCTATGGTATGCTTCCATGCCAAATTAAACTGTCGTAAGTAGTCTTACTTCTTTTGGATTTAGGGAGTGAGAACCTGTGCTTGATCTCTTTGCCTTCCTCTCTGCACTGAGAAAAGAACTGGGGCTGGGATGTACTTATTTGGAGGTGAGCCTGGCTGCTGACTTGTCAGCAAAGGACTGCTAAACCTCAGTCTCTGAATTGGACATGCATAACAAAAACATTACTAAAAAGCTCCTCTCTTTTTAAGTACCTTGGTAAGACATGCATTGGAAATATCCAGGCTTCCCCACTCTTCCCTGTCCTGCCCCTGGGGGAAAGTCTCTGATTGCTTAAACTTGGATTTCCCTAAATAAGAGCTTACAAGCAATTGGGACACTTCCATCATTGCTCTAGCCTTTTATTCAAGATAATATTAAGAGACATCATAACATCACAGTGTCAGAACAAACAAAGCACTATGTAATTTTATCCCATATTAATGCAGACCGTCGCAGATGGTGCTATCATTAGACAGCAATCTATAAAAATGGCCCATGAGACAAAGCCCTGGCACAATTATTTATTCTTCAATTATTTATTCAGCCCTTTAGGATGTGTAATACTGACAGGCAGCACAGAATGCACTGCCTACCAATTTGCAGATCTTGACGGAGTCCTCTGTCATCAATGGAATAAAACATGTATGGGGGGAGGGTGATGTTGCATGGCTTTGAATTTTATTTTTTGTTTGTTTCCTGTTTATTCAACAACTTTAAGGCTACCACTTCGAAGCAACCTCATCCACCCTGTTGTTCATCTGTTTATTTCAGTTAATTTCTAAGAAGATTCAGTATTCTGAACCTGAGGTTTTTAATCGCTTGTGTGCTTGGAGCCAGGGGTTGATTTCCCCACAGAACTAACATCAGCTGGCCAGCCTTGCAGGGCAGACTAATTGGGTGGGTGCCTGCTTTCCTGCCAGCCCTGTCAATCCAGGGAGCTCTTGTCTCAGCAGTTGACAGTGCTGCGTGTTCTGCACAGACCCACTGGTTTCTAGTTGGATTAATGGGTGAAGATGCAGGCTTGTTTGGTTAAGACTCTCTTGCCCAAGATGTGGCCTGGTCCTGACAGCTCTTACTATTGCAGTGGCATTTTCAGAGAGGAATTTAACCTCTTGATGAGTTTTTACCGTTGCTTTACCATCAAAGTGATGTAAAAAAGTAAACACTTCCATCAAAAGTAAAACACTTCCATCAAAAGGAACACATCTGCCTCTAAATGTGTCTTTGCCTCCTCTGTGATACGACAAATATTTCTGATTGCCCAGTAAACCAGAACTGGGAACTGATCTGGTTTAAAGCTAGGGACTGATTCAGGTTTAGGCTCTAAGTGACAATGAAATTGTTTAACTGTCATTTTCCAAAATGGCTCCTATTAATCAGAAAAATCCTCCTAAGCAGCTGTATTATATGAACAATAACATTAATTCCATAGGATTTTAGAGTCCAAATAAATATCACATTTATCTGTCACTAGTGTCTGCTTTCTCTTTCTTGTGTGTGTTGGTTAGGTTCATCTCTTTGACATCCATATTGTCAAAGACCCTGCCTTTGTACTGAAACATACCTTAAACTACTGCCCAAAGGTATCCTGTGTGCTTGGGTTTTTTTTTATAAAATGAATCTATAATGTTCCATTGGGAAGTCTCCCCTCCTTCACCACAGAGCTTGTCCTCACATCTGTGATAAAAATGAACAATGGCCCTTTCACTCAGAAACACTATTTCAGTTATTTATAGATTATATTAACTACATGTCTTTAAAACTGTAAAATCCAGCCCAGCACTTTTATTTGATGTTGAGTCATTCTAGCAAGTCCTTTGTATTAAGATGGTAAATTTTGGCCTGGTGTAAGTAACCTCCTAATTTCTTAATTTAGTAGTAAATCTAAAACAAGTGCCTTATAACCAACAAGATAAGTCTCTAATTAGATTAGTTTGCAATTTCTAGGTGCCTCTTTAGAGTGCCAAGTTAGCTAGTTTTTTTCTTGATGAGATAGGATCTCATGGTCATTTGCTTCGTTTAAATAATTTCTTAAATTTGACCTAAATCCTACTCTGGATTTTAAAAGTAGATGGAGAAAATGTGTATGTGTTCCGTATCTCAGCCCTGCAGGCAGCTGGAGCTGCCATTGCTTGGGAGGACATTTAACCTGTGTGGGAAGGAGCTGGGGGCTGCTGTTGTCACTTGTTTAACCCAGGTAGCCTCCTCTGGCTTCTCACTTTTACCTGGGTCCCCTTCCCTTTTCCAGCCTCCATGACTGAGGCTTTGCCTGCTTCAGCATTCCTGAGGCAGCAGCTCCAGGCTGTGCCTGTGTGGGGCTGGTCCGGTGTCCTGTGTGTGGGATGTTTGTGTGTGCTGGGCCCCGGGGACTCGGTGGGGCTGTGCTGGGCACATGCTGGTTGTGCTGGGGGCCAGTGAAGCCGTGTGGGACGGGAGCAGCCTGACTCTTCTCTGGCTGCCAGCAGCTTGTGTCCGGGTGAGCTCTCCTGCAGGAGTGAGCTCACCTGCTAGGGTGATTTCACAATTTAATCCATTTTCAAATATCCCCCATTGTGTAGCTCCTAGTCACACAAGCAGAAAAGGGAAAAGCCTCACCTTATTGCTTTGGGCTGTTTTTTTCTCCTGTGGTATTTTTAGATTTGAGAAGCCCCTGGGGTGACTGGGACAGTAGGGAAAAGGGGCAGGTAGTGGCCATGGCTGTGCCCAGGCCCACTTTTCTCATTGGAATGGAGAATATCCCCTTTCTGGAAAGTCACTTCCCAGTAAAGCCACCAAAGCTTCCTATCCTCACCCTCTTGTTAAAAGAGCGACTAAATTTAATTCAGTGAGGGTGACTAAAAGAGCCAAGAGCAGTTCCCCAAGCACCATTTTTGGCATCTCTGTCCCTGAGGAGAGCTATGCCATGGCTAATCCCCAGGCTCCTCCTCCCACCCACCTTCCCGGGTTTGGGAGGGGAGCCAAGGCCGGATCCTTGGGATGTGATGCTACTCTGAAATACCAATTGCTACGGTTGCCCAGGTCTGTTTGTCAGCACTATTCAGTGCTGCTAAATCCCCTTTTGTGTCCACTCTGGAAGGCCAGCTGGGATTTTGCAAGTTGGTTCATGCTATATTCACAGCCCTGGGGAGAAGAAAGGTGAAACCACAAATGGAAAGATACTGGGTGTGGAGATGTGTGTGCATATGTGCCTGGCCTTCACGAGGTGTTCCCATAATGTTAAGAAGAATATATTTGACTGTTGCTAGTAACTTAAGTAAATCAAAAAAATTAGCAGTAAAGTCTGAAAAGTCTCTGCTGACATGCAGGCTTTAACACAGGCAGTTGTGCCAAAAGATCCAGAAAAGGCTTAATGGCAGGAGATAATGCTGCTGTGTCAGCACACATTTTCAGCCCGGGCTGTGAATTTCCTGGCTTTTGTGTACTTCAGTTAAACCCTGATGTTAGTAGCCCATCAGCCCCTCTAAATAAGTACCCTCAAAGAAAGAAAGAATCAAATCCCAGCAGCTGGCTACTTAGTGGGGGAGACTGGCGGTAATAACGTGTTCAGAGGCATGAACCTGATGAGCACTGAGAGCAGTGTTACAGTTGATGAGTGACCTATTAGTAGTTTGGGTCAGTATGGATATTCCTGGCCAGAAATTCCCAGAAAAATATATTTAGTTCGTGGATCAATAGCTAGAGCTAACAAGTCCGAGGGAGTCAGAGGTGCAGCCACCAGTAATCTTTGTGCTGTTGCTGATAGTGAAATGTGTGTACTGAAAAAATAAATCTTTCTTAAGCAATTGTTTGATTATACTTTTAATGAATGCAGGCTGCAACCAAACACTTTCCTGATGACTGTGTTATCTAATTACTGTAGCAATTTATCTATGGCTTTTTTATATTTTGCTGTCTACTCCTTGCACCCTGCAAGTTCCCAGGGGGGTCATGTGCTCCAATAATCCCTATTATGTCCTGGGTGCTGGAAGTGCCACATGAGCTCCTAGGAGCATGGTAACAGTGGCACCCAGGGCATTCACTGTCTAAGGAAACATGATCTTTCTAACAGCACCAAAATAAGAAGACAGATACTGGAAAGAATAACAAAGATACCTAGCAACATTTCAGTGACAGCAGGATTTGATTTTGAGACTCAGAGTCTGTGCTGGAATCCATTAGGTTCTGATCCCCAGGTGTCCTACTCCCTCAATCTCTTCTAACGAGAAACATTCAAGGGAAAGGAAAGGGAAATACCTCTCTTGAACTTGAAGCTGTAACTGGTGTGTGAGTGAATCTATCTAATCCAACAAAGCAGGGACAGGGTTTATCTTCTGCCTCAGCCAAGCCCTTCTCCGTGTCTGCAGTGAGGAAAAGTACAAAAATGCAATGTTCTTGGTAATCCATGCTACGTGTGTGCCTTGGAGTACTGTTGGAACAGCTGTGCATTGAGTGTGGCCTGTTCATGCTATTGGCAGCCTGTCTGTGCTCAGCCATCCTGCTGGCCCCTTCTGAGCACTGGGACTGGTGCATCCACCCCCAGTGACTGTTAAGGTTTAGTGTGGTTGGAAGCATGGCCTTGAGTATCATCAGATCTGCTGACCAGATAAACTGGAGACATGAAATGTTAGAGATGTTTTGGGCAAGGTGGGTTGTCTGGATTTGTGTCATAGTTGCTAGAGAGAAATGCGCACTCGGGTTCAATTCTTCCCCTCCTGATGTGGCATTAAAAATAGGTCAGATGACTCAGGCCTTAAAGCTCCCCCATGAGCTCTGCAGAGAAGAAGAGATGCCCAGTTCAGATTGTAGTTACTTGAAGAGGATATGACTTGTACTTGGCTTAGGTGAGTATGGGTTTAGACTTGTGCTTAAAACCAGTCTTAGCAGAGGTGGTGCTTTCATGGAAGAACAAATGTTACTTCCACTGCCTGTGGAAAACCTGCATACTCAGGTTGTCTTGAAAATGAACAGCTTTTTTTTTTTTTTCTTCACTGCTTTTGGATGTTGTACTGTGACAAGGTTCAGAGGTACCATTCTGCATTTTTTTGGCATTGGAAATTCCACAGTTGTGTTTGCCCTTGCAGCAAACATGCCCGTGGGCATGTACAACCACCCATTTGCCCTCTTCCTTGGAACTGTCACAGTGCCCTTGCTGCTAAAATGGTTTTGTGGCAAATGGTCTGTAGAATTAAGAATGAGGTCATCTATCTGTTTTAAATCATGGATTCTGTGAGCATGTTTGATTTGCAGAGCTGATGTCTAAAAAGACCTGATGACTCTGGTTGCATACTGCTTACCATTATGAGTGATGTGTGCAGTCCACTGTGAGGACACAGTGCAGGCCCCATGAATTACAGCTTACCTAGCTCCTGCTTTTTTTTAGGAGGGTTTGAATGTGTGGTTAATATTTATACTATGGTGATTGGAGATAGGACCAGGAGATCTGTCCACAAGACTGTTCTTCTTTTAAATCACCTTTGCCCCTCTATCCAGATTGCTGAACAGAGCCTTTGGTCCTACTTCCCTCCTCCATCTTTAGTGAAGAATTTTGCCTTACACTATAGAACCTGACATGGGTTCAGGTAAAACCAGTTGTGCGCCAGACCTAGTGAGGGTAAAGTGACTGCCACACTTCAATGCCGAAAGTGCTTCTGAGAAGCTCCTTTTCTATGAAAGGCAGTTTTTTGTGTACACAGCTGACTTTGGAAGCTGGTGTTTTACAAGTGTCCTGTGCTCCTCATTCAGATCTGTAGTTTGAAGAGGGACTGATGAGGCTGACCCAGATGTTCAGAGGCTAGTGCAGCTGCTGCAAGGTTTTGGTCTGGAAACCTTCAGCTACATTTCACCCAAGGAGTTGTAAAGTCCTTAAACCACCAGCACTGACAAATGGTGAGAAGGAAATGGAGCATCTTCATCACCTCTTCTTTTTGTGGAACTAGTACAGCCTCTTACCTCTGTGAGTCAAATAATCACCTTCTACTTATTTTTCTCCAGTGGGCCTCCAACTTCTGCAGTTGTATAAGTACTGCACGTGGCTGCCATGTAAACATACAGGTAATGGTTTCAATAAAATCTGAATACACGAAATTTGAAAGTGAAGTATATTCCACATTAATATGCTGGTTTATGCTGAAAACACAATTTGGCCCATTCTTTCTTTGAGTTTTTAAAGAAGGGAAATGTCTATTACCTCTGCAGTACTTCAAATAATGCTAGTAAGAATAACAGCTAAAATAAGGGGTATGCTTTGTCAGTGCTTTATTGGCATACAAGAGTTACTTTTTACACAAAAGAAGGAGAAAAGTTGGATGAAGCTCTGTCTTTGAAGATTTCTCACAGAGTTGCGATTTTCACTCTTGCCTTCTGTATGGTTTATTGTCCTTCTCAGGGTGGTGGTGGTGGATATATGTTTTTCTGATTGCTCAAAGGTATGGCTGGTAGCCTGCCTGGGAGCCAGCTCTGAGTTCTGCAGGGCAGGATTGCGGCATCTAAATATGCAAGTAAATAAAAATATTTTTTTTTAAGTGACAGCAAAATAAAGTGAAATTTTATAAAGGGCATGGGAGGAGGCAGGAATAAGGATGCTCTTTTCTCAGTTTCTCCTTCTCCACAAGATTCTTTTGGATTGTGAAATCTGATGAAAAAGATGATACAGGAATGTTATAGCAGGTCCACAGTGCTACACTTCCGCATTGGGCCACAGGTATTGGAAAGCATCTCACTGACAGACATGGAGAAAATTGTAGCCTCTCATAGCTACACTGGCTGCTTGGAAAAATGTACCATTTAATGGATATAATATTACAGAGCCTTAAGGGTGAGCCAAGGTATATTGTTCAATAGCTGAATTCTGTCATATACAAGTCTTCATTTTGGAGAGCAATGCTTTCAGACTATGCGGAGAAACATCCAATAAAGGTTTTAATCTGTAGGAAGCTGAATTTCGTTTCTGTTGTGTGAGACCTATGTGCCACTTAAATCTCATGTATCTGTCAAAATACTTCATAGGTGAATTGAAGTATTTTGGTGGTTTCATGGTGACCCCCTGTTTGGTGATAGTTTCCTCTCTGGGAACATCACAAGGAGCAGAGGTGTCAAGTGTCTTTGTTTCACTTGGTCTGCCACTTGCCTTTCAGTAACATCTTTTTTCTCAGGCCTCTATGCTAAGTCAAGAAAAACCAATCCATCTGCAGCTGGCATCCCACAGGCTGCCTCATGCACTCCATGCAGCACCTGTGTGCTACAGGAACCATAGAGCAGAAGTTGAAAGGGACCTCAGTGATCATCTGGTCTGGCCATTCTTGGTAAATATGTGGTCTAGACAATATTCTCAGCACCCTGTCCAGCCAAATCCTAAACACATCCAATGCTGGGGAGTCTACCACTTCCCTGGGGAGATTATTCCAATGACTGGTTGTTCTCATTGTGAAAATTTTTTGTCTTGTGATCAGTTGAAATCTCCCCAGAAGTAACTTGTACCTGTTGCCCTTCATTTTCCTCTGTGACAGGAGCAGAACCCCCTGGGGCAGGAGGGTCTCCCATAGGTGGGGCAGTGAGGTGATGCCCCCAGGTGTTTGGGCAGTTGATCTTGAATTGGGGTTTGCTCAGCAGAGGTGGCTTGGAGCCGCAGCTGGCTGTGTGCACAGAGCTGTGCCGGGACAGGACCGAGCCACAGCTGGCTGTGTGCACAGAGCTGTGCTGGGACAGGACCTGCAGCTCCCTGTGTGCACAGAGCTGTGCCGGGACAGGACCTGCAGCTCCCTGTGTGCACAAAGCTGTGCCGAGACAGGACTCACAGCTGGCTGTGTGCACAGAGCTGTGCCGGGACAGGACCTGCAGCTCCCTGTGTGCACAGAGCTGTGCCGGGACAGGACCCGCAGCTGGCTGTGTGCATAGAACCGTGCCAGGCCAGCACCGTTCTCAGGGCCTGGGTGCCTGACCTGGCCTGTGGATGTCACAGCCACTCCAGGCACATGTCTGCTCTTGCCTCTGTGTGGGGACAAAGGCTCTAGTCACTCATCTGCTTTACAAGGGCCTGCAGGATGCTTTGAAACCAGTCATGAGAGTTTGATTTTCAGGAAAATCAGGATGTGAGTGAGCAGAGGCAGTGGGGTGAGAGGGGGAAGCAGGCCAGCCTGCCTGCATGGGCTGGTTGGGGTTTCAATGGGCTGTGAGTGGTGTGATGCTTGTGGGAGGATTGCAGTAATAAGGGCTTCAGTATCTCTGAAACAAGAAAAGAGTCTGGTGTATTGTGCTCACGTTCCTGAATAAAACTATTTTACAGTCATTCTGGTAAAAGGTTTTAGGGACAAAGAGAGAATGGGAATGTTTCTCTTCTCTTTTTAAGGATAGTCTATTTGTGTTAATTCCTTTGTGTTACATTGAAGTGAATATCCTGGCAAAATGTCATTTGAAAGGATTATTTTAGAGTTTAAATGTATCTTGCCAATCCCTTCTTTCTTTGCTTCACCTCCAAGAAGAGCAGAGAAGTATATGCTAAAATAAATTTTGGCTTCCCAGCTATTTAGGGGCGTAAGAATAAAAAGAATTTTGAAGAACTTGAAGCTTACAGAATGAAAAACATTTGTTTCTTCAGTTCATTACAACTGAAGAAATGTGTTATATTTACTTCCTGCTTTTCAGTTTGGGTGTGAATGTACAGGTTTACAGCCTGGAAAAAGGTAGAAGCTTGTCTTGCATGGCCATTCTTATTACACAGTCTTGTCCAGCTCTCACTTCTCTCTTTGTTTACAGCCCTTGTGAAGTTGTTTTTACTGAGATTTGATGTATGTAAATTCTGCTAAACAGTGATGAATTGAAAGTGAGGAATAATTTAGCACTTGATTTTGAGTAGTACTCTTGACACAGTGAAATTAGACTACTATTGCATTCTAATTTTAATATATTTTAAAAAGAAAGGAAGATAATTGACTGTTTCTCACTGAATTTTATAAATGGATTTGCAACTCTTAGTGGTTCCAAAGAGAGGATGTGATCTATGACTTTGGCACAAAAGAAGCAATGCTTACACAGATACTTTAGTGTGAACAAAACTTTGCCATAGGCCATTCCTAATTTGTCATCCACTTGTGAACATACTGTGTTCTTGCTGTGATTGCTTATGAAGAGGTAGAAAAGTCAAGAATATTGGTATTTTCTGCTGTGACTTAATGGATAAGCTTGGCAGGGATTGAATACCACCTGTCCACTGTAAACCTAAAGCTATAGTTTGGGAGCTGTATATTCACAGGCAACTGGCTTTTCATTTTCTCTGGGTACTGATCTTGCAAAGTTGATTGTTGGTTTTGCTACAGCCCTCTTTTGCCATATGTGGAAATTACAGACTGAGGCCTTGCTTGTATAGCACATTTTGTTCTTAAAAATACTTTAAACTTGTTTCTTTCTTGATGTTCACTTGTGATGCCTTTTGACCTTACAGTGGAGATGCAGCAGGGGCCAATAGCAGTTCTGATGAGAGAAGGCGTAGCAGAAAACTCTTGCAGCAGTGATAGCACAGAACTCTTGCAGTGGTGACAGCAGAGAACTTTTGCAGCAGTGATAATACTGCTAGAAGAGAATAGAATATTTCAGTATTTAAATCACAGGGTTGTTCAAACAGAGGTGAAGCTTCCATACTACCAAAAAAGGGGTCTCCTGGTAGGTAAACATAAGTATACTGTTCTGAGTCAAATAAAATATATACTCTCCTCTGTGTGGTCATGTTCATAAAAGGTTTTCCTTGTGGGAAGCTGCCTGAGATTTTACATCTGGTTCTGTCATTCAGTTAAGGTGTTTCTTGCATTGTGACAGATCTTTACATTGCCCAGATAGACAATTGACAGAATGGTTGCTTTTGGTAACTCCTTTTCTGAAAAGTGTTTTCTTCTGATGCAATACATTATCATTTTCTCCCCAAAATACGCTCATCAGCACATACATAAATGCACTCTTTACCAAAAGAGACATGAGAATACTGACAGATGTCCAAGAGATAGCATGCAGTTCATTCACTTGAGAAGTTTAGGAAATACCTCCTCAGCAGGAGAGAAACGTAGGAATGTATCTTGGAAAGCCTGAAAACCACACTGACATATGCTTCTTGTTCAGCAGCCACCTTGCCTAACCACAAGGCCAAGATTTTCTCGTCTCCTTAGTCAGATCTGTACAGAGTGGTGCTGGGATCCATAAGTCAAGTTTATTCAGTATTGTGGTTGTTAAACTCCATTTGCCTTTCATTCTGCTTTTATCAGAGAGATCCATGTAAAGCTTGAGTAAAGAAACAAAAAAAAAATTCATTTTAGTAGAAATTATTCTCAAAAAGCCCAGAATTCAGAGGAAACTGTGCAAAGTACATGTTTGTTTCCAAGGAAAACAGTAATGAGGAAGAGTTAGGTCATTGTGGAAAAAAAACCCACATAAAAGATCTATTTTAACAAGGACATGGTAACGAAGCTTATCTTCTTGGACAGCTTTGCCCAAGCTAACAGATAAGGCCCTAGACTGGAAGTGGGTTCAAATCCCAGTTGTGCTGGAGAGTTTTTGTCAATTTAGACCTCTCAGTTTGTGCCCTTGTAATTTATTTTTCCAAAGAGAAAACAGTACAGTTTTCTGTACAGTTTTCAGTTTGTACTCTGAAAACTGTTCAGAGTAGAGATGAGGGCCTTGGATGCCCCCCTGGTGTGATGCAGGTGCAGGTACCTGCCTGTGCAGGGACTTAGGGGCTGAGGCTTGAGCATGACAAGTGATCCTGCTCACCTGTATGTCCTGACTGAGATACTTTCATCCTCCCTTGGCAGACAAGTTGTTACCAATCAACAGCAAAGGTCTCGGAGTCCTTACACAGTGTAAAATACCTCCCTTTTTCACCCCCAGTTTCAGAGAAAGTGAGTAACTGTATTGATCACTTCAGTATGTTTGAGCCACGGCCCAAATGCTGGTTAATTAAGCCTTGTAGCAGGCTTTTGGAGTGTCTAACCATTGTCCCAGCTTTGCAGATGGTGAATGAAGCATGGGAAGGTTAACTGGTGTGCTCAGGATTATACAGCCCTGTGATCCATCCCAAACTACTCTCTTTGTATTCCTTCCTCTGTCTGAGGGTGAGGATTAATGTATTTCATACTACCAAACCCAACCTATAAGGGCTAGGCCAGTGTTAGAATAAGGTTATCAAGGAGCTGGAGAATTGGAAGAGGTCTTACTTTCTGAATTGTGAGTCTTCAAAGAAAATGAAGTCCTTTGTTGCTTCATGTTACAAAACCTAGACTTGCTAACTCAGTGCTGAACCAAACCTTAAGTGATGAGTAGCAGTGCATGCTTATTTCTCAGTTCTCAGTATAATGTTGCAGTCTTTGTTTTTGTGGTATGCAGAGTTTTCTGTAAACAGCAGAATTGCTATAATACTGCTAACAGTGTCATGAGATGTAGTGGAAAACGTGTTAGAAATGGCCAGGCACATGCTGGTGGGCTGAACTTATTACCACAATTGTAAACTGTGAGAGGATGAAAACAATTGAATGAGAGACTCTTAAAATTTTACAAAGCAGATTTAAATTCAGCATCTAATGAATTTTCAGAAGGAACAAGCCCAAATGGAACACCTCAAAGCCTTCAGGTAAATCAAAATTTAAGACTCACATTTCAGTATCCCACTGGGGAAAAAGAGATTATATGTATTTGCTGTAATGTAAAAATTTACTGCAAACCCCAGTTCTTCTTCCGTACCCCCTAGTCTTCCAGACCTACTTTACATCTCCAAAAGAAGCAGCAAACCATAGTCAGTCTATTGGGAAAAGCCCTACAAACCCAAACCACCAAACAATTGCTAGAAAATAATTTTCCCTTCTAGATATCTTCAAGGTAGTCATTGGGTCCAACAGTATTTGTGGCATCAGAAGCGCCTGCCACAGGGTTATCCTTGACCCTACTGCCTCACATTCCCTTCATGCATCTCTGCTTAACAAGCTGGAAACCTTTAAAGGGTGCCCAGGTACCTCCTGGAATTCTAACTGCTGATAAATCAAAGTCAAGCAGAGGCTTTGTGACCCTTCTATTTAAGTATATTTTAATTTTCAAGTGGTGCTGCTAGATTGTTGATAGTTATTTTTTCTTCAAACATTTTTTTTAAAGTATAAACATTATTTAATTAGTTTCTAAGTGAGAGAAGTAGTGAAAATCTGCATGTTCTGAAGAGAAGAAAGCGAATATTGTGGGTCAGTGAAAACTGACAAAAATAATGTTGTTCCATTTAAGAGCTTGTTAATTCCTTGGTTAACCAGCATGGTCCCAAACAAAATGTGACCACAACCTGTGTGTTCATATTGGCTGCAGCTTTTGGTATCATAGTAGTATGGGGAAAAAAAAAAATAATTGTGTTGAGCATTGTTCAGAAGCCAGCAGTTAAGTTGTAGGCAACTTCAAAATGCAGTTACTCCCTACATTAAAAAAATGTATAGTAGAGAATAGCAACTTAACCATGTGGAGAAATAAAGCCAGAAGAGAGAATATGTTTTCAGTAGCAATTTAGTGCATGATTGATCTTACTGATAGCAGTAGTGCAGTGTTCATAGCTGAGTAAGCCCACCAGCAACAACTTGCTTGTAATGTGTGTGTGTGTTGGAAAAATGCAAAGAAAATAAAATAAATTTCAAGTAAAAATTACATTTGTATTAGAAAATCAACATGTTAGAGTTAATTCCCTTTACAAAACTACTCTGTTTATGTGTTTATTTTGCCATTTCCTTTGACTTTCTTCTGTGTCTGTTTGTCTTGATATGTCTAGTACATCTGTTTTTTTTAAATTAACACCTGAAAGGCAAAAAGAGCATTACCAGAGGCAGTTGACTTTGTCCCTGTGTGTTTTTTATTAAATTGCCTGCAATGCTTCCTACCCTCTCACCCCTCCATTTCTCTGATAAGATAGTTGATAAAGTCATGCAGTGTTTTTGGCTGTGAGTGTTGCAGATGAATTGTCCACTGCCTGGTTTGTACAGAGAAGAAACCATTCAGAGGGCAGAGCGTGGGGTAGCATGAGAGACTGGTCCCCCCCTCTGAGGACCTGTGGCTCTGCAGCAGCGCCAGTTCTGAAGGGCGGCATTGATTTGAGATTGTGCAGTTGTGTGATGTGGGTTGTGCACCCAGGGCATGGTTTTGCTCCAGTCATGCTTTGTGGTTGAGTTATGACTTGGGTGTTAGTGAACAAAAGCTTGTTTTCCCTGATGATGTGAAGGGAAGCTTGTAAGCTGAAGACTTCTACCATGTGGAAATTTGAATATGAAAGTTGTCAAAACCACATGGCAGTGGGTGAGAAGATGTCCCTTTTTCACCCTGAGCACTCTTTAGCAGTTTCACATGCGTGTCTGAGCAGCCAGGGTGAGTGTAAGGATGTGTTCAGAATGGCTCTGGCACAGGTGGGGAGTCTTTATGTACATCGTTTCCTCTGCAGCTCTCCTTCACTGTTTCCCTTTGTAACAAAGGTGCTCAGAGTAACAGGCATATTTCAGCATTGTAATATCAGCATCTTTGTATTGATTTATCCTTTTTCAGTGCACAGCTTCTTTTCCTATTCAAAACAAGGCAATGACTCTTACCTTCCTTTCCATCCCTTGCAAAGAGTCAATTTGAAAACCATTCTGGTAACAGCACCGAGTCCCGCATTGAGGCAGCAGTGACCACTGTTGTGGCCAGCAGCAACCCTTTCCCTCAAGCTCCTTGTGCTGCTCTGGCACTCAAGGGAGTGGGTGCTCCTTCTTCTGTGCTCCTTGTCTACCGACCTTCAGAAGTAAGACCTCTGAGCTAAATTTCAGGTCCTACCTGTTAGTACCTGTATGCATAAACCTTAACGTGGTCTGACAGGTTGATATCTGCAAAACCTGTCTTCCCAAGAACAGAAAGTGTTCACGTTATTGGATGGAAGATATTCTTGAGCCTGATCCTTATTTGTCGGTCCAAAAAATTAAAATGTTGGAATAGTAATGACAACATATTGGAACAGAATAGACCCAGTGTTATCTAGACCTGTATAGCCTTAACTTTGAAACAGCCTTTTGAATTTTCCCCATTTGGTTATATTTATATATTGCTTTTCTTCTAAACTTCAGTTTTGAGCTGTTTTGTGCCAGGACTGGGTTGTTTGGTTGGCTGTTTTTTTTGAATGACTGCAGTAGTTATGCCAGGATTTCTGGATTAATAGTACTGCTTCAGTTTTTGTATAAGGGCCTGATATATTTCAGTTCCACTTGGGAGGATGCTGGTATCCAGCTTTTGAGCATATATTAAACCATCATTGTGGGTCATAAATTGTTGTAGTTTGTTCACAAAGTGCCTTGAGATTTGCATTCTCTGAACTGATAAAATGAGTGATTGTATTCTGAGTAAATTCAGGCTGTCATGGTGCTGTTCCTTTGAGGACTGGATGTTGCATGTTGGATTTTGCGTGCATGGTGTGTGAAACTAACCTTGTTTCATAAGAACTCGCTCCGCAGCCGTTTATTGTGAGGTGTTACCTTGTGGCCTGGGAGCAGCAGGTTGTTTCAGCTTAGTTAGCTCAGTGGCAGCAGTTCTCCTAAGACCGTGCTCTCAGGTCGAAAGTCCATGATTTGCACAATGGGCTTTAGACTGCTTTCAGTTCCTTTTGTGTTGTTTCTGCTCCTTTTTACTCATTCATGACTGCCACATCATTTTTGTGCTGGGAAGAAGAAAGTGAATTGTTTCCTTTGGGAGGTATCTTTCTGCCTGTAAAGAAGCAGCTTTCACTATTTGTTTCCTGCTGCTGTACTTCTATCACTAGATCAGCTTCTGTTTTGCTTCTACAGTCTCTGCTTTCACATGTGTTAAACAGGGCAATGAGCTGTATAGACAGGACACGCTCATCTATGCCTATTCTGGTATATAAAGTAAGCTTAAAGCTGCAGCATCTGGCGGATGGCCTGGGTGAGTGGTGATTGTGTGCCACGGGCATGTCACGACAGTAAGGTGCTCTGGTGAGTGCTGCTTCCATTAGTAATTTCTCCCAGTAGCTGTTTACAAGATGTGCTGAGTGAGATCTGTATATAAAAGTGCATAACATCTTTGAGTTGTATAAAGTACCTGCTGTTGAAGAGGAGTTTGTAGTGCTCTAGTCTTCTGAAACCTTAATACCTCACCCAGGATGTGCGACCCACCTCCTGTTCTACACAGTGAAAAGAGAGAGCAGCTCCAGAGCTGCTTGTGTTTCCCTCCTCAGGTTGGTATCTACATAGTTTACATCCATGCCACTGTGGATGTAGGCAGATGGAATACACTGGATTTTGAGGAAACCCATCTCTTTTTCTTGACTCAGAGAGCCTGTAGAGCTGACTTACAGTGCTTGGCTTTCAGGTGTTTGAAGTTTAGTGTCAGGAGATTGATCCTAAATGTCTCGCTTCAGCTGTGGATCCTGAACGAAGGTCAAGAACTCTAGTTAACACCTTTGTCTCTCATCAGATTATTTTGATATATAAGATCTGGGTATTGTGGCTGTAATTGTGCCTTATTTTGAGGCAATTTTTAGTACCTTCCTCTTGCTTAGGCTAGTTATGTGTGCGAGTTGTTTACCCTGTTCAGTAGAGCTTTTCTTAGAGACGCACATCTAGAATGTGGGGAGCTTCTCAGAAAACGAACAGAAGGAGATTTCTGGAACGTCTGTTGTGAGGGAAAAGAAGCATTTTCTGTGAAGAATGTAGCAGGAATTAACAGACATAAAGCAAATTACCATCTGAAATGTTGAGCCTCTGGGAGGTTTCAAAAGACCAAAGGAGATCATGGAAAACACATTCTGCTAATGTAGGACACAGCTTAGTCCATGAAAGTTACTAATTTCTGGAAACTTCTTGTAATCATGTCAAACTCCTTACTAAACCATCTGGACTTCTTTCCATTCTTGGCTCAGTTAGTATGTGTAGCCTCTTTTATTTGGCATGAATAGTATGGGGGCTGAAACAAAAGACTCCAGAGAAGGCTAAGGAAACCTTCTCAAAGATCAATTTTATTAAGAGACTGTGAGAGACAGAGTTTTGCCCCACTTCAGGATTTTGCAGAATCTCAAGGAGCTAATGTGGCAAGTAGTGAAGGAGCAAGAAACAGTCATGCTAAATTGGGTGCAGGTGCAAGGAGATAGCTGAACTTTGCCCAGAGTCATTCGGTGAGTCAGTGTGTATGTGCTTGCCTCCTAGCAGCACAAAATAACTTTAGAAGCTCAATTATCTAATCAAGATAACAAGGCATTTGAGGAAGGATCTTTCCTGTCTAGATCATGTTATTGGATCAGCTAAATTGTATGACTTTGTTAGCTGTAATGTGCCTCAATTGAAAGCTACAGCTTGTGGAAGAAGATGGAGAGGGTGGCCTGGAGTGAGCCACGCCAAATTGCAAAATTCAAATCTGGATCTTGTGATCTTCTGAAATTACAGTAGTCTGGGCACACGTCTGATCAAGTTGTTTGGCATATTTGGAAGTGTGTCTTTCTTTTTCCTCCAGTGTTGTTCACTTGTTTGAGATTAATCTCACTTTGGCTGGTTGTCTCTCTCCTGCAGTTGTGAAATGTCAGGGTAAGAATATTGGAGGGGAGTTGCTGTGTCTGAGCTTAGGTGGATCAAAGATGTGTATATAACTGAGTGTATGTGGAGATTTCACATCACATGGTATGGGAAGAGGTTCTACTTGGGAATGAGACAGGCAGCAGGTATCAACATGCCCAAATATATATTGACAAATGCATTTGATGTGCCTGTCAGAACAGAGCTTGCTCCCTGAGATAGAGGGCAGCTGCCTGCTGCTGACTGGAGAGGTGTTTTTGAGCAAATAGATCTTTGTCATCTTTCCATCTGGTAATGTGGATGTGCTAAATTGGTGGAAAGAAGTAGGAGGGAGATGCAGGAACCTACCTGCTAGTTGACAGTGTTTTGCCCAGTTCCTTTTCTCTCCAAAAAGCTTCCATCAGAACTGGTTTTCTTACCAATTCTAAAAATTATTAAAGTATTCGGAAAGAGTTGTTTTCCTAGGCACTGAATCAAAATATGATCTATGTAGAACATTTTTGTAGTAATAAACTTAGTGTGGTCGTAAGCACCAATGGAAAGGCAGACATACTTCCCAAGGAAGCTTTCCCTTGTTTCCTGTAGTTTGTGGTCTGCTAATTAGGTCAGTTGGTTTACTTAACTATAAAGAGATTTGTTGAAGTGCATGCTTGCAAAAAGAAAGCATGGCCATCTCCCTGCAAAAAGATGGTAGTTCTGAACAAAAATGTTGTTCTTTCTTGATCCCTGATTTTATTTTTACCAGGTGACGTGATGCCTGCCAGTTCCTTTTGTAGAAACCTGTGTTACTTTTAATAAATGCCAGAAGTCTGGTGTTGAAAACTGGAAATTAAGATATTCACAAGTTTGCAACTGTTTGTGATCGGAATGTGGGTTGTTGCTTTCAGTCAAAGAGAGACTGAATATTTAATTAATAAGGATGATTCCAAATAAAATGCTTATTGTTTTGCTTTCCCTCTTATATGGGAAAATGCAGACTCTGTTCTGTAAAAGTTCCCCATGTCTACTTTAGCACAAATATATAGTTATTCCTTCTTCATAACTCTTCATCACTAATTATAAATTGCTGGATCACTGGTATCTGACCCTACTTGCAATTAAGAATTTATCTGCATTATTCTGGAACTTCCTCTTTTTCCCTGAGGTTTAAACTGGTGATGGCTTTATCAGATTAGATGGAGAATGAAAATTTAGACTTGTTACATAGGTCTGAGTTGAGGACCAGGGGCTATGATCTGGCTACATTCTCTCATTCATTTTTTACTCCACAAATAGAGATGCACTCTTGCCAACAGGCAAATTTAATTCCTTGGCAGTCCACAAAGTTCTTCCTCCCACTGCCGGCTGTTCAAAAAGTAACCTGCTATTAATGTTCATGCTATTAAAGACATTAATGTTATATGGTCCTCCACTGTGTTCCTTATTTTCTGGAATCTCTAAGGACTTAGTGTTGTCTAGTTTGGGATCCATTGCTGTAAGTGGCCATTCGTTCCAGAGCTGCAAAAGAGGAAAAGTGCCCAGTGGCTGGGGTTTATAGGGTTGGTACTTTGCTGTCAGTGCAAATGTTTGAAAGTTCATTTTGTGCATATCTTACTATTTAAATCTATCTAGTATTCTTAAAAACACATACAGAATTTTTTTAATGCTAATTAAAAGCTTATTATGTGGTTTTAGACCAAGACAACTGATGCAAGGTTTTTAAAATCGACTATTTTAGAAATTATTTTCAGCTGTTTTAGGAAAGAAAATGGGAAAAAATAAACTATTCTTTTTTTGTTTGGTTTTTTTTTTTTCCCATCTCATGATTTTGACTGTAGATGCTTTTGAGGCTTTAAAAGCCTGGTTCTGTCTTATTGCAAAAGATTAGTCTGTTGTAATCACTAGGCAGACATTTGTACAGTAAAGGTGTTAAACCATGAGATAATGGTTTTGGAGATGCTGGGAAGCAATTTGTCTTCTTCTACATATTCTGGAAAGCAAACACAGCAGGAAAGGTTGTTTCATGCCTCCTAGTTATTTTTGTGGTAATTAATTTAACCTTAATTCTTTATTTTCTCTGGTTACCTTGAAGATGGATTTTGATGAACTACCAAATTTTGTAGTATTGGCAATAGATTGAAGGTAAATTTTTAAGTAGAAATGTATGATTTCTTTGCTTTCTGACTCATTTGGTTGTCTGATTCCAGTGGTCCCAAATGCCAGAGCTTAGAGTTCTTGTCACCCTTTAGCCTTTGGTGAATTTGAATTTATACTTAAATTGTGCTGTATATATTGTTTCAAATTAATTTCTGGTACACACATTTTTCTAGGCCATCCATTTGAGTCTCTTCGTGTTTTCTGAGGGTTCAGCCCTGAGTGAAGTGACCGTGACAAAATCTATGCTCTGGGATTGGGGGTGGGAAGGAATTGGACTCCTTGTCCGATGAAAGGGAATTCAGTGAGAGGTTCTGATTTCTCTCCAAAGAGTTCGTTACATTTCCTAGCAAAGGCCAGATACTTGTTACTAAAAACTGTTAATTGGATTGAATATGCTTGCAAACAATCATGGGGGTAGTAACAAAGAGCTGTCGGGGAGGATGGACAAGGCCTTGTTCTGAGCTTCAGGCTAAATGACAGTCCTGTGCTCATTATGAACTGATGGGGTGTTTCTCCACAGTTAAGGTTGCAACTACTTTCCCATTATATTTTGTTTCATCTGGTTATTTGTTTTGTTGTATGAGAAAACTTGGATTCGAAAATGTCTTTTGTCAGTTAACTTTATTTTTAACAAAGCTTTTTTTGTGTGTTTCCAGTGCTAATTGAAGTCCATCAGTGGCTATATGATTTAATGGCCTTAATAGGAATCTCTGAGCACAAACAAAACAGAGCACTATAAATCACAGCATGTGCAGAGAAATGTAATTCCTTTCTGTGGAGAGGTAAAGAGCAAAATTACTGAGCTGTATTATATTGCATACCCTGCAGGTCATCTGAAGAACTGGGATTTCAGAGTTACTCACTTCTGTAGAATAATGTCACATAAACAGAGTAAAGTATAAATATCAGTGACTTCTTTGTTTCCTTTGTGTGGCTGTAAGCAGTGCTGCTGTTGTTGAAGAGTTTTAGCAATTTACTATGCTCCCATATACTCATAGGTGCACGGACAGTAATTTAGCTTAGCACATTTGGTGGCAAATATTGTTGTAAAATAACTGAAGGTAAGTTGTTTTTCAAATATCTGCCTCTCTGTAGTTCTGGTAACCAAGGTAATTTGCCCATGATAATATATGGAGATACCTTACTTCTATTGGAATAACGTCATTTTATTTCATTTTGAAGTAGTTGGCAACTCTGCAGAAATGTTTGTGTGAAGATGAGAACTGCTGTGCAATTGCTGGGGTGCATGGAATATTGTTCTAGCATCTGTTTTTCAACATACTATATTTTAGTGTACAGACTATAAAATCAATCTTTTTCTCCTTCTGTTAGCAAGACATGTTTTAAATTCAAAAAAGAAATACAGCAAACATTCACAGACATATGCCAGTAAAGACTGCAGTTGGATAGGTGTGATTTCCCATCTTTTCTCCCTTGACCTTATTAGCTAGAAAATATAGGATGTCATCTCAGACTAATTGTGCTGCTGCAGTGTATGCATTTTACTGAGCTGAGGGATATCTTTTGATGTACATAGAGATTTAATTATCAATATATCTCTTGACAGCATTTCAAGAGTGGTAGAGAAGAGAACAAGTGGGCTATATTTTAAGCTATCATTGACATCTTCAAACTCCATAGGATGTTGACAATGCATAATGTTATGTAAAATTCCATGGTGGGAAATTGAGAGCTACTGTCAAGACTCAGAATTAAAACAAAAAAGAAAATTGCAGAAGGAAGGAAATAAGCTGTGGATGGCAGGTTATTTATTCTTGAAATAATGTCTCAAAAATATGTATTTTATTGCTGCTCTTTGCATCCTTCTGCTACCTTATATGCAGAACTACTGTATTTTCTGTGCTATCCCTTCCCAAAGGGAAACCAGTGGTGCAAAGATGAATTGCCAAAGCTGGTAAACTCCTAGGCTGTGTTAGTCCATATGCTTTTTCCTGCTCTGCACTAGGATTTATGGAAAAGGAAGTCAGTTAGTTGCTTTAATGGGGAGCATGCAGAGAAGTCCCAGTGTGAGGTGGATGCTACCAAACCTCTAAAGAGCACAGCAGTTCTGGCTGTTGACTGGGCTCATCTCAGAAGAGCAGGAGGTTCACAGGAGGTGAGCTGTGTTTCCTTTAATGAAAAACCAAACAGTACTTCAAGTAGATAGCAAGTTCTTGGCTTGGATTTGTATGTGTAGCAAGAAGTGAAATTTTATATTAATGACATTACCTGTTTGTGTTTGGAATAGTTGGGACTGGGGAAGGGGGGTGATGGGGGAAGAAACAAGCCTGAAAAGCAACTACAAAATAAACTAGGGTATTTCTAGTTATGTATGCAAAACCAGAAGGTAAGATTTGAAAACAAAATAATTACATTTGCACTCACTTAAGTGCTCTTACCTTTTGATATAGTATAATGCCACATGTTGGTCCTTGAAACGAAGTGCAATAAACCTTCTGCCTTGTTTCTTTTGTTCCAGTAATGTTATAAACCACTTAGGATTAACATTTGTAATCTGGTGCCACTTCCTGGACTGAAGTATCACTGTGTAAAGTGCTTGTGTGTGTTTGCTGTCATTCCTCATTACTCACATGCAAGCAGCAGTCGGCATTGATGGCATGTGACTTTTGCCTTGCTCATGCTGCCTTTGTGTGGATAAGAAGGTCATCTGCCTCAGTTGCAAATATTGGAGTTTTAGACCATAAAAGCATAACCCTTTTTTTTGTTCCCCCGCTGAAATGCTTTGATATGGTAATGATCAAAATATGGTGTGATTCCAAAAGAGGTATACAAACTTTCTTGTTCTTGGCATAAAAATATTACTCTGTGGAAACACCTTCTGTGTCAAATGATGGATATGTTCCTGTGATTTATGTAAGTGATTGTCAGGAGGTTTTGTGGCTCATCCAATTTTAGCAGTCAAGTACTCTTTCTTTGTCACTTATGACATACTTGATGAATTTTCATGATTATCTAACGTGCTTCATAATTGTCAAAACTTTGCAATGGTATTCCTTGGAAATACTGAGAAGGGGGAAATCAGCTCTACCTCCCACTTCTTTTGCACAGCCACACTTTTTTCTTCAGTTCTCTTTTATTTACCCTGTCCAGTAGCCTTTTGGAAACCTCTCAGTTAGCTTTGGTTAACTCTTTCTCAGATTCATGCTTTGTTTGTCTGTTCTTTAGCAAACAACTGTGTTATTCTTGGCTTGGGCACAGGAATACTTCAGTACAGCAACACGTTAATTGTATTTAACAGGATGGTTTTGGTGTTAAGACACAGTGCTGCTGAGAATGTGACACTGATATTTTCCATCTCGTATTTTATCACTTGTGTTTTTTAGAGAAATACTGACAAAACTGTGGGGTTTTTCCCCCTACACATAACCTTTGCAGATGCCCTTGGTCTCTCTTTCGAGTCAGTATGCACCTTGTTGCTTTGCTGTCCTCATCATTAGTTCCAGCAACCTGCCAAGTACATCTTTACTGGCACCAGAGAAATAGAGTTCTTCACGGTGTCTTTTATAAATGTTGAAGTCTGTGATTCTGTGATTTCTGGCTTGGTGACAGGTGAGGCCCCTAATGGCCAACCTCTGTGCCACCGGGGAAGGACCCCACCATTACAGGCAGCAAGGCCAGCACCTTCCTGCTGCTCTCACTGCCCCTGTCACTTAGCTGTCTAACATGGCTGGCAGTAATTACAGTGCAGGGAACTGGGAAGCAAGGGAACGTGCAGAGGAGCCTTGTGGTCCTGCTTTGGGTCTCCTGCATTCTGGGAAAAGGCAGAGAGGGCACCACAGGGTTTGGCTGGTGGTTCCAGGGTCAGGTCTGGCCAATGGGCAAATGGCCATGCCTGTGCTTGATGTCACCCCTCTGGGCAGAGCTGAGTCCCTGCTCATGCAGGCAGTGCAAAGAGTGATCCTGGCTCTGCTCTGAGGACTGTGTGCCTATTCTTTAAGCTAAGCCATTTTACTCTTGGAGAGTGTGGGATTATTCCCTGAAAGGCAGAGGGATCAGGTGTACCTGCTGTGTCTGTGGGGCTGGCTAGGGTCCCCCTGACATCCTTCCCCAACACCAGGTGTGCATGTCCTTCTGCCAGTCTCACTTGGCTGCTGTGCATGTACCTTGTATTGGGGCTGCCACCCAGAGCTCCTGGGGTCAGGTGTTCAGAGATCCTTGTCTGATGTACAACTTCTTTGAGGGGAGGATACGTACGCTGCACCTTACAAGGCTCTGAGGGTGTATTTTATCAATTGTTTTCCCTCCTACCTTCCATTTCAAACCTTTCTGTTAACTATAATCCTCCCATTAATTTTCCTGAAGGAAACATAAGTCCACTATTCTTGAATCTCATTATAGACTCCTCGCTGCAGCAGGAGTTTATCTCTGGAGGCAGGGGCTCTGGCTGCCCAGAAGAGGATGTCATGCTACAACAGCAACACAGCATCCATCAGGAATGCTGTGGAAGTGAGGCCAAGTAGTCAATGCTGTTGTCATCACATGTTTGACCTGGACCCAGCTTTGTGCCAGGGATACCAAGACATTACCAATGATTGCAATTGGTGCAGCATTGCTTGTTGCTAAAATAGTGTGATGGGGGTTTCATTTATTTTCTTTTCTTTAGTAAAGTTTGGAAACGGAATCCTTTGTCCTTGGAAAGTCTCCACAAAAATAAAACCTCTCTAAGAAGAGAAACTGGTGGATGTGCTTTCTGAATTGCCTACATAAATAACAAGAAAACTCATTTTCTTGTCTCTTCAAAGTATCACAGCCCAGTGTATCTGATGGG
The DNA here is from genome assembly GCF_048771995.1 of Taeniopygia guttata. Taxonomy (NCBI): domain Eukaryota; kingdom Metazoa; phylum Chordata; class Aves; order Passeriformes; family Estrildidae; genus Taeniopygia; species Taeniopygia guttata. The sequence goes on along the minus strand of NC_133026.1, from coordinate 137,927,241 downwards.
GTGCAGTGTTCCAGGCTTGCCCGCTGGGTCATGCAGAGGCTGCTGTGTAATTACTCCAGTCTGTTTGCAGGAAAGTTGCAATGGTGAGACCTATTAAAATCTATAGTGAGTGTAAGAAAATATTCTACTGGGCTCTCTGTTGCTTCTCTCTCTCCACAATGTTTAGGCTGCTTCTTTGTCTTCTTCATCAGAACCCACTTGATTTTGTGTGTGAAATCTAGACTCATCACTCCTCATAAATCTTGTGGCAAAGTTGCTTGCTTTGTGGAAAAGGGGCACTAAAATGGTTTTAAAACTTTAAAAACGGATAGAATGAAATTTGAAAATAAGTGTTCATAGTGGAAGTTCTGCAGCTATTATTAGGTGATGGCTGTTCAAAGGCTTTGACATTTTCACTATTAGTTTAGGAGGGGGTGAATCTATACTAGACTTTGCTCCTTCTGACAATCCAACCCATATGACATTATAGGAAGATATAATGTAAAAGCAAAGTGGGGGTGGGGATTATTTTAAAGCAAGTAGCAGTGAACAATAACTGAAAGCTTTCTAAAATCCCAAAGTTCAGTTCTAAAATGAACTGAACTTTGGTTTTGATGGATCTTACTGCAGATGTCATTTTAAAAGCTGTCATTTCAGCAAAGGAAGGAGCAAGGCCCTCTCTTTAGGTCAGTTCAGCATCAGATGTTTGAGAAAAACTTGGAACAAAAACATAAAAATCAATATTGAGGAGGTTTTCTGATTTTTCTATGTAGAAGTTTGGCTGCATTAACACAGTGTTCTGATGGCTCTGTAGCAGTCAGTAAATACCCAGTGACATGTACACCCATCCCTGCCCCTGAGTCCCCCCCAAGGGTGAGAGGACAGGCTGCCTGACACAGGAATCCATCATCTTGGCATTTGGGCAGATCACTTGCTACAATGAGACCTCAGAGGGAGCTTTCTGGTTGCCTCTGCATTCCTGGGTAATTCCTGAAAAGGCTACCCCAGCAACTGATCACAGAGCTGCTATAAAGCAAATTCCTGGATGACACTCGGGTGTCGGGTTCCAGCCTGTGTTTCCTCTCTGCCCCTGCAGGAAGGTGTGCAGGGCTGTGCCTGTGAGGGCATGCTGAGCTCCATCTGCGGCCGTCCTCCTGCCCAGGGGGAATGGGTGACCGTGGCTGTCATGTGGTTTGTTGCTAACACAGAGCTGACAGCACTGTTGATGAGCGGCGGTTCAGTTGTGCTGGAAAAGCTTAGACTGGTAATATTTGTGGCTGCATTAAACCCCAGAGCCTCAATGCTCTCCATCCTGCATTTCCACCTGCTTTAGATGTGTTTCCAGCAGTGGATTTCCAGTGCGTTAGTGCGTGTGTGTACATGTGTACATGTGCACAGAGTAATCTCCCAGGTGGTCATTTCCAGTGGAGTCTTAATCTGCAGTTTCCTTTGTAAGGAGCTGTCTGTCTGGAGAGTAGATTTGAGCCCTTATACCAGCAGGTCACATGCAGGGCAGTCAGCCAGCATGGATTTTCCTAGTTCTGCCATGCAGGTGACCTAAATCTTTTTACCTGACTGGGTTTTCCTTCTCAGCGGTGACACGTCTGTGATCCTTCCCTGCTCAAGCCCAGATTTCTCTCTTGAGCAGACATTACCCAATTTGTTTGTGTAGCTTATGCTTTTTTTCTGCCAGTACCTTTATGTGGCTTGGACCTTACAGCTCCTCAAGGACTGAGCTGACATCAGCAGTTCTGCCTTTATTTATTGTCCTCCCTCCAATAAAGCAGTGTGGATGGTGTTTAATCTACAGTGGTTCCTCCACTTGGCTGCCTCTGTTCTTCTCACATTCGTTACTGAGTCTGATCTTGTATTACATGAATAGCAGCATATATGAAAATATCTAAGTGCTTTATACTGGTAGAAACTGTGTTATGGACTGTGACCACACAGGGAGCTGGAAGTTTCCCTGGATCTTTGTAATGGTGAAGTTGCCCTGGAAAATGGTTTTTCCAGTTGCGACCATCACAGTAGCTGACAAAGCTCTCATGCAAAATTTCATGAAGATGGTAATATTGCATAGAGTAGAGCTGTTTCAGAATATTCATTTTCTCAGTTACATGATGCAAAGTGAGATTAAAGCTAAGTGAAGTTTCTGACCAGGACGAGAAGAATGTTGCTCACAAAAGAATCAGTGACCTTCCTTTAAAGGACCAGGCTTCATTGCTAGAAAATCTGGACGAGCAAAGCCAGTTAGTGCTTATGAAAGAAAATAATTTGATTTTTGTAATATAAATGTAACCAATATGATTTTTCTAACGCTTACAAATTCAGCTTCCCAAATGATATTAATCAACATGGCATAGGAGAATCAGTCGATTTTTACAGTGACTAGAGCAGCTGTGCCCTGTGCTATGGCCCCAGCCTCTCCAGTTAAGGGATATTATATGAGATATGATGGGAAGAAAGCTAAGAGCAGGCAGTGCTGTGCTCTTCTGAGTGAGAGTGTTTTGTTCTTTGTTGAGAGCTGAGATTGAAAGGGTGAGGTAACTGAAGGAAACATAAGTCCACTATTCTTGAATCTCATTATAGACTCCTCATATTATAGACTCATTATGAGAATATTTGTAAATAGTATCAGAGTTTTATTGATAATTACAGCTCCTTTTCCTTCACCTTGTTATCTCTTCAATTATTTACCTGTGTGAAGGTGCAGAGGGTTGATATAAAAACTGTGATGCACACAACTCAGTGTCCATATTTTTAACAGTTGCTGGGTTCAGAAAGTAATACTTGTCTCTCCATTTTATTGCTTATCTATCTTGAAGGAATCTTTTGTATTTCTTTTCTACTAAAGCTTTTTTTTTTTTTTTTTTTTTCGTGGGTATGTTGATCCTGTCTCTTACCTTCAGAAGTTTTGAATTCCATCCTACCATGTGGTTTTCAGCATCTTTGTCTTTTGACTCTGGCTTGCAAACTCCTGGCCAACTGGATTGGGCCTGGGGACCCTTGCATATGAAAGGATCCTTGCTGGGTGGTGTCAATGTGCATTAGGACTTCTCCAGTGGAGCAACCAGGAAAGGAGAGGCAAATCAGCATACCCTTGTGAAGTCAAAGCACTTATATTAAAATATGAATGGTTTCATCCAGGTGTGAAATGGCCTTTAGAAGTACTGGAACGGAAGGAGGTGGTGGGATTGCTTTCACATAGCACTGTCAGGCTTGTGCCTTCTTGAAATCTCTCTTAGATCTTGTTTTGCATAAAGACAGTTGAAATGTTGGCAGTTGTTAACATCCACAAGTTTAATAAATGTTTATTTAAATCACCAAGGTAGACATATGATCTTAAGAACATGCACTAGAGAAAAATCTTCATAATGATAAAAGAGGTATTGGGTCTCTCTGCTCTGAGTGGTTCAGTTCATAGTCACCAAATGCTGAAATGCTGAATTTCAGGCTGGGAGCCACAGGGATGGGCTGGTCATCTGGGTAATGAAGATGCTCCCTGCTGCTGCATGGACTGCAGAGGGCTTGAGCTGGCTGGGGTCTCTGAGGGTGGTACAGCAGAGCTGGATGACTCGGGCAGTGTGTGTCTGTCCTGCCACAAGTTAATGACTGTCTGCTACAAGAAAGGTGCAAGAAGTGGTATCCAGAGTGACAGTTCACATGCAGGAAGTTCTCAGCAATTAAGCACTTCCTTTTTAATGAAAGTTTGCTTTTGCACAGTGAATAATTTATGACAGGGTTTTAAAATTTATTGCTTTGACTATGCCTACATGCTTTGAACACTCTAAATAAAAATCAGAAACCTTTGAAACAAACTCGTAAATATTCAGAATATAATGCTTTCTGGAGGATGTGTTAATGTAGTTATCACCAGTCAGTTATGGAAAATATTTACACAATGTAGACATTGTTACTTAAACTCCTAATAATACAATTATTTCATTAGTTACCAAATCCTGAAATAACCTCAAGCCCCTGAGATCTGAGGTAGTTAATGCCAAAGGGAATATGTTGCATTTTAAACAAAGCAAGCTATTTTAAACAAGGATTACTTACTTGTCTTTTGTCTGATGCTTTGCAGTGTATATTTGAAAAGAAGATTCACGTTTTCTGTCTGCTCAGATAACAGTGAACTTTTCTTACTGGATTTTGGAACCGTAGATAAGGAAAAGCTTTCCCCTCCCCCCAAGTCATTTGAAGTTCTCAGCCTATTTGTCACAGAGAGATATGTCACTGTAAAACAAATCTGGTATGCAGAAGAGTACCCAGCCACTGTTCTCTGGGGTAGAAATCCAGCATTGGTCACCTCACTGGTGATAGCAGGTCATCAGGACTGTCCACACAAACCAAATTTACATACATAAACCAGATTTCTGGGTTGGAGGATGTGAGCCCTGCAAAGGTGGGTTCTCGGGATACAGAGGTAATTTATTTTTGTTTTCAACATGTGGGGAAGCTGGATAGTTATTGGTATAGGGGGAGCGGGTGGATACTCTGCTACTCTGCCAGTGAGTGTTTATTCTCAGCCTTCAAAAATACTTCTCAGGTGTTTTGTGCTGGGGAGCTTGAGCAGCTTTTTCCTTTTGTAGCATCAATACCCCTGCACTATTAGCAAGGGTGACATCCACATACATCCGTGTGGGTTCCCCCTGTGGTTTTAATAATCAGGCATGTAGGTGCTTCAATCCTTGTTCAAGGCCCTGGGAGAGTTTGGGTGCATAGTCACTGACTTACTTTGGCCCCAGGATGGTCGTGTGACCCCCAAATGATTTTTGAAGCTGTCTGTGTCTGTACATGCTGCAGAATTGGACCTTCCAGACTTGCCTCCTTCACTTTGGCTATGCAGGGGAATGTAATTGGGTCAGAAAACAGGCTGGAAATAATAGAGAGGTAATTTTCTTAGTTTCCCTTTGACTTGATTCATCCGATTCTGTGGTGGTTGTTTTTGAAATTTTTTAAGCCATGCAACAGCAGTAAGGGTATTAAGTATGTTACAGGGGTGATCTAAAGCTTGTGGCTGAGCTAATTTCAGGCTTGTATTTAATTATACACTCTCTATATTGGGTAATGACAAAATGGTATCCTTCATGGGAGTCCTTCCATTGTTTTGTTCTCTAACCCAAATTAATTATTGATGGGAAAGAAAGAGCAAGAGTAAGACAAGGCCTATTTCATACAAGAGTCATCATCTTAAATATTCTCATTATAGACTATAATTTTCTTTTACCTTGAGCATTGTCTAAGTAAGTTTATATTAAGCATTGATCCTATTTTGTTGAAATATTTGCATGGTTCACGCTTTTGATTTGTTAAACAGTGCATTTATAGTCACACCCATTCAGGAAAACTATGCCAGCCAGCCATAATTTTACTTGATATTAAATTGTACATGATGTCTTTGAAAACAAGCAGCTTGTAGGATTGTGTACTCTCTGCTTCTTTTGAGTATCTTCCAGAAGTGTTTAAGTGTATATCTGGTTCTCCCTGAAATTTTCACTCTGTGGCATTTGTTTTCAAAAGACTTCTGATGAGGAAAGACTTCATGTGCTACCAGACAACCTGAAACTAAAGAATTAATATTAAAGCTCTATTTCCCTGTAAACTTAGGTATCTTTGGATATTTGGATGCATTTTTCTAAATCAGTTCTGAAAAGAGATTCAAAACTTCCTAGTAGCCTAGAAGTTAGGTTCAGTAATTAAAATTTCTGAATAAATAACTAAACTGGTTTTTTTAAATTTTCCTTTTAAGGGGAAACAATCTGATAAGCAGAATATAAGTGAGTGCCCAGGTAGAAGACAGTTACTTTCTTGTGCTCTTGCATTCTTGTTGGTAATTGAGAACAAAATCCAGATACCTCCAATGTCAGGTATTTAGAACATGTATATGCAAAGTACTGTTCAAGGAGACAAACCAAATCAAAACTGGAAACTGTTGCATTGCAAATTAATTCTTCCTTTGATTCTTTGCTGTAGACTGCAACATTACTGAATTAAGATTTTGGAGATAAATATTTCTTCAGCAAGTTCAGTAAAATAAATTTTAAACTCATAGCAGACACATTCTTATGATACAAATTTCTCTTTATTCTTATTCCTTGCTGTGGTGTGTGCCTGTCTGTTTAGCAGAGTGATTTTTGTTTTGAGGTTATTTTTATTTGCAGGTAGTGCAGCTATTACAGCTGTGTAATACACAGTTGTGCACTGAGCCAGGATCTATTGTCACTTAGGAGGTGCTTCACGCTCGGTGGTGATGATTTCCTTTCTACCAGCACAAACTCTCTTAAGTGCACAATTGCTGCATTCTCTGTGCAATCGGAAACCTTTTCTAGACTATTGTGGGCAGAGGTTATGTTTTATCCTGGGCATGTCTGGAGCTTGGACTTGTGAAACACACTCAGTTCCTTTAGGTGTAAAAGACTAAACCATGACAGAAGCACAATCCTATAGGACTTTTCTCAAAGTGCTTCTTGCTTTGGTCTTGAAATGTAAAGCCTTTTTTGGTGAGAGGAATATTTCCTGCTTCCTCCACATTGCTCTGTTCCCTGCCTTTTAATTTTCATTTGTTTACCTTAGTAGCTGTCATTACAATATGCTGTCCTGTCCTTAATGCAGTTTTTCCTTCTTCTGTGAAATATTTCTGCCTCTTGTAGTGAAACATGTGGTTGCTTGATTTTTTTTTCTTTAAAGATGAGATAGAAATTCTGATTTCAAGGCTCAAAGCATGTGCCTGTAGGAAGGATTGGGCACTATATTGTCTGATTTTCCAGAGTCCAGCATTTTATGTGTGAGCAATTAAGTACTTCACCAATTTTTGCTTTTGGGATTCCCGGCCACCTGTACTGCTTTGCCTGTTCTGTTGCAATACTCAGCACATAGTCATAATCCCTGGTTTGAGAGATAGTAATTATTGAGCAGATGCAGCATACAATGATAGTGAGGCTTTTAAGCAGCTTACTAATAGAGCAGTTTAAAGAATGTTTACCAGCTATAGTAACATTATTTCTGGTTGCCTGTCTTAATTCATTTCAGATTAATCTGTTTTATAGTCGAAAGGAAAATGAAGTTCAAGTCAGTAACTTAAAGAATTATGTAAAATCTGTACAGTGCTAAATAATTGTGCAGTTTTATGTATGCTGACGAAATTGGAATGTCAATTTGACACAAATTTGCCAAAACAGAATGCTAGATGATCTTACCTCTTCCTCAAATAAAAGCCTTGAAACGTCTCTTTATGTACTGCTTGGGAGTTTACCAATCTTGTCTTCCTTCACAGGATGTCTTAGGCACCCTTGTTTTTCTGTATGGCAGTTAATCTGTCTGTGTTCGTGTGTGGGAGTGCGAGGGTGTGTTTCAGAGAATGATGGTCAGAGGTGTATGTGAATGTGCACACAAACAGCATGTCCCATTCCCAGCCACTCATGTTGAACAAATAACCAGCTGAATCAGATAAGGATATGACAAATGAGATACATCTAATTGTATCAAGAGCAAACAGACTAAAAGTGACTAAATATTTGGCAGAGGGCCCTACTGAGGAAACTAGATAAAGTGTTTCTGTTACATTATGTGGGAAGGAAGAGAGGGTCTGAATTCTCCCCTCCTCCAAAACTCTTAAGCCCAAAATATAATTCTCTTTGACTGTTTAGAGCTGTTGAAAAATTGGCAAAAGGCAAGCTTGGGGCATGCCAGTGCCAGATATTAAAACTCATCATGTGGAACCCATGGCTAAATCCTTTTGTTTATTGAACTTTCTGTAGTTTGTGACTGTTAGTTAGGTTTTCCTATTTATTTTAGAAAAGGGCCAGTGGGAAAAATCTGGGCTCCCCACCCTAAGCAAAATAAATTGTGATTTTATCATGTTTTGGCCTAATCTCTGTTGTTCTTTATTTCATTGCAGGCATTCAAATCTGCCTTGATTGTTGGCTCTGCTCTTTCACTGCATCCAAGTCAAGCTTTGCTAACGTAGCTTGGGGCTTATTTCAATGTATATTTTCAACTGCTCTGTGTCAGCTGTTCTGTATCAAGGTTCATCCAATTTCTTTAGCTGCTTAGTTCCTATTAAACTTCAAGCTCTGAAGGTTGCTTAGACAAGAATCTCCCTTTTTTGCATTTGAATTTTTTTCTCTCTTCATGGTTAGTGTCAGTTGCTAGGAACAGTGAATACAAACTGAATTCAAGGACATGGTAGTCTTTTGCATCCATTACAAACATTTTGTGTCCATCACCTTACTGCTCATCATGGACAAACGTCTGTGCCTGATTGTTGAATGCAAGACAAGTTAGTTGATGAATTTGTTTAGGCTTCAGTGTGCCCAATATTGTGTTGCACAAAATTGTGCCTTCTTTTTTAGAACACTGGTTTCTTTGATTCTTTTCTGGGAGAGCGTGCATTTGAGGTCTATATATCTGTTAGTTTTCTTCACTGCCATTTAGATTAAGCTAAAAGGCAAGCTTCAGTGCAGTGTATATAACCTGGTATGTTTTGAAGTATCATCAACAAAGACTGCATGACCACTTTTCCATTTCTATTATCAGTGACAGTTCATGAGAAAAATTCCTTTACTTTGAAGGCCAGATGTGTGACTTCATTCTGTGTGCTTTGGATCAACTTTTCTTATATAGTAACTGGATACACAGGCACTATTTCAATATTGAAAGCTGAATTATTTTGGTAAATGAAGCTTATAATTGTTTTACTCCATTTTCTCGTGTGTTCCTTACTGCCTTGACCTGAGTTTGTAAATGAGACAAATGGCACAAAATGTGTTGTTTCTCAGTCTCTAGATGAGAGTCCTGCCTCCACCAAGCCAGAGCCCTGAGCTGCTTTGAGTGCGGCAGTGTAAGAAACATGTGGAAGGCCCAGCTGTGAGGTTTAGGGGTACTTGGAGAGTTGGAGTGGGGAGAGGAAGGAGCTGTCTGATTTTAATATCTGTCTTGAGACAGAGAAGGTGAGAGAGCATGAAGAGGAAACCTGCTCCTTTGGGAATCCTGAGTGATTGCAAATGGCAGTTTCAGCATGAACCTGCCTCAAGACCTGACTCTGCCCCTTCCCTTGGTTTCTGAAAAAACCTGTTAAGTGCACACAGCTCCTTCTTATGTACCCTGACCTCTGCAAAGGTCTTTGCAGAATGAATGCTGATTTTTGCCAAAGCTGGATGTTTGTTCGCTTGCTTGCAAAAGTGTTGAATAACATGTGCCACCTGGAAAAGAGGAGATAGTTTTTTCTCTTGTGTGCTTATGAACACAAATAACATGTATTATGGTAATAATACATCACCCAGAAAGCAACACTTCAGTGCTTCTCTGTATATGCTAGGATGTGAGTTAAAGTGAAGCAGCAAAAACTGGGAGAGCATCCTGTGGGAGGAAAATACAGTGCTTTCTGCTTTTTCACAGGAGAATTGAGATTTACATTTGAAGACATTTGGCTCATCAGCTTTTGTATCTTGTTTTTGCCATTGAAAAAGTAGGTGAAATAGGAGAGGTTGGCTGTAGAAAAGCAGAGCTAAAGAAGTGGAGCACAGCCAGCATTTGTTTCTGACTTGTTAAAACAGACCATACAGATGTCTAGTAAGAATGCCAAGACTCACTCTCAGCAAAGTTTAAGATTTTCAAACTTTCTTACAAACCCTAACACTGATTTGGTACCTTAGGAGGGAAAATTCACTTCAGTGAAGTGCTGGTACTGTTTCTTGTATGACTTTGTAACTTCTGTAAAAGTCTTCTCAGTCTGGAGGCTTGACCTGTCCTGAACTTGTGGAGTTGGGAGACCTAATGAGAATGGATGCACATGGGATGTTTGAAGGTGGGAATTATCAGATAAGCATGGGTAGGGAGTATGGGCGTGAGATTGGAGTTGCTCAAAAATACAGTTTTTTGTGTTTCTTGAGTTTTAGGTCATGAAACCACCATTACTGCTAACAGGAATTTGTGTGGCTTAATCTTCATAAACAGCATTAACATACACCCCGCAATACTTTATGTGTTAATGTACATGAAAACTGGCTTTCAGCTAGCATATTTGAATGAGGCAGGATGGGGTTTTGGAGGTCATTATTACCACACATTAAAGTAAAATTTATGTTGCACAACTCAAAACTCTCAAGCAGATGGAGCTGGAATTGCTCCCAGCATCTGGCTAGAACGCCAGAGCTTCCTCAGGAAGGGGGAGAAGCGATGTAAGAATTCAAACCATCCCTCCACTCCTTTTAAGTAACCCCTAACCATGCAAAGTGAGGAAGCTGTGGCACAAAAACCTTTCTTTGCTACCAGACACATCCTATTTTGTCTTTCCTCAGGGTTTAAAATTAACAGGATGGTCTCCAGGCCATTACTGCTGGGGTGTGGGTTTGCAGGAAAGCCAGTGTGTGGTCTGCCCTTGTGGGAGGGGGAGACAGACCCTCCAGCCTTGCACTTGCTGTCCGCTGGCATCTCCTGCCTGCCAGAGGAGCAGTCCTGAAGTGTACAAAATGCAAGGCTTGAGGTCTTTATTGTATAGCAGGAAAACAGTATCTTGAGCTGAGTTAAAGATGGAGAGGCATGAGAGGAGTGTAATTGCAGGAAGATGGCTTTGAGGCATGGTGCTTGCACAGGTGTTCTCCAGGCTTTTTTCCTTGACTTGAAAGAGGTGCTGAGTACTATGGGATGTGTAAGCTGCCACTAACCCGGGAAGCTGGGAGTTTCTGCTGTGCTTGATACCGAAGGAGTCAGGCTGATTTTTCTTCCAGCAAAGGATAGCAAGTCACTTTTCTGTGCAAACTCTTGTTTCTGTAGTGTCTCACTTTTGACACCCATATATAGGTTTCATTTGATAGCTGTGTGAAAATAAAAACACTGGAAAAATTAGGCATGTGCCAGTTTTTAACTGAGAAGTGAGATTACCTTAGCCTTTGCCACACATTATTTAAAATATTGCTCCTTATGTCTTGATATACATTTTAATGCCCTTATATTTCCCTGCTTGTAGACAGGATCCTCATGAGGAAGGGCCACAAACATTACCTACTAAACCAGGAATTTTTGTAGTCTGTAAACTACACCATAAATTTTAACCTGACCATTTAGATAGAAAAAGGCCTGCTATCCATAATTAGCACTGTGTTCGAAGCCTGCGCTGCTTGCATACTGTTTAAAGAATTTAAGAGAAATGAATTTCATATGTGAGGCTTTCTTTGTAAGCAAAGGGTAAACCAAAAGGAATTTCCTGGGATTGTTGCATGTATTAGATCTGAAGAGCTTTTGGGGCAGTGGTGTGTTTAAAATATTGTGAAAAGTGAACCTTAAGCACAGAAATTGAGGTCATTAGGATTTCTTTGTACTGAGAAATGCTTGCATATGGACCAAAGCAAGGAGTTTATCTGGCTACCTGCCACTGCCTCCTACCTCACTCTTCATAGAAAGCATTTTCTTCCAAACATAGCAGAATGGGAACTCAGCTTAAACGAGCCTTGTGGTTTAGATGCCTTTACAATTGCTATGCAGGCAGGGGAAAAAATGTATGACCGAGATCCTGTTACGTAATTCGGGGCTCCTACATGCAGAAAATGTGAAATTGAATTTAAACAAAACATCTCCCAAAGGCTGTGATGTAGTTCAGTCAGGAATGGTACTCTGTTCACGAGAGTGAAAGCTAGGGAAAGAATGTCTGGGTTAATGCAGATTTAATTTGTGATTTTTAACTTTTGATAAAGTAATTCTCTCAGAGAAGTAGAAGAAGAGTCTGAACTATGGCACCATTGCTCTTTATAACAAGATGCAGGACTTACTCTAACAACAGAAATGATGGCTCTTTCTTTTGCGCTTCCCACTTGTACAATTTTAATGGCATGGGAGGAACTGTGTGTTACCAGTAGCCTTGGGCCTTTTAAAATTCTGATCTTTGGTGTACTATAAAATATGTCCATGGGTTATAATTAGTGGAAGCCCCCCAATAATTAAATGACATCTGCTTTTCATCAGAATGGTGGCTTAGTTAACCCCAGAGCCGTCATTTTTCACTGGCTTTCCACAGCCTCCTGGGATGCTGGGACACGACTGTTTCCATTGCTTGCTGCAGCCTGTCATTGCCCAGGAAGATTAACAGAAATGGAGAGTCCTGGGTTGTCCGGTTTGGCAGTCAGGATGGGGAAAGTGCCATCTGCATAGCAGCTGCTGTTCCTCTGGCCTCGATTAATTTATCTCATATTGCATAATAGCCAACATTATTTTCCTTTGTGCAATATTTGACCTTCTGGGACAATCATTTTCCCCTGGCATGTGTGGGTGTTTTTTTTCCCTTATCTCTTCTGTGACAAGCCTCATTTCAGGCCATGCTTTTGGGTCCTTTTGTAACTTTCTGCCACTTTGGTCTAGTTTTGCTCTACTGGGTGAGTGTGGGCTCTTGGGGCAAGAAGGCTTATGCAGCTCCTGTCTGTGTGTGTGTGTGCAGTCCCTAGAATCCTGCTCCTCTTTTCTCACCTCCATCCCCAGGAGCGTGTTAGACCTCAACATGCTCATGGATTAAGAGAGAAGGTCTGCCTGAGGCTACTTTTGAGACACATACCAGGGAGGGAAGTAAAAAGCTTCAGCTGATGAATTTATCTTGGAAGTGCAAGTCTTGCTTCTTTCAGGCAATCTAGCAAGTTATTTCATTGAAACTCCTACAAATTTCATGTAGCCCCAGTGGTTTCGCTCTTCTTATCTGTTTTGTTCTCTAATCAAACAGAAAACCCCAAATCAGCTCATTTGGACACAATTACAGTGCAACGTCTGTTTGAAAAGCAAATGATGTTTGTGAATACTTATGGTTATGAAATGGTTGCTCCGAAACAAAAACCAAACATTAAATGAAACAAAACTCCCCAGCTTCTACAGTTTTGCTCCATGAGTTTACTGTATTTGTGGAAGAGGAGAAGGGAGTAAGTACAGAAGAAGGGAATGCAGCATGAAAGTAACCCGTTTCTTCAGTTGAAGAGTTTTTCTCATTATTGTTGTCTAGTTGTAAATAGCACTGAGGATTATATTCATATGGTCTACACCAGGTTCATTCATTCAAACTATTTCTAACCAGGTATTTATTTTACCTGGAAATGAAGTTTTATCTTTCTGCTTTCTTGCAGAATGTGGCCATTTCACAAAGAGAATGTTTGATTGGAAATAAATTAAGATTGCTTTTTGTTTGGCTTGCTTTCCTCCAGATGTGAATGTGAGTCTATCTCACTCCCCACTCCTTTGGTTTTTTTCTTTCTCTGGGGGGAAATTACTCAAATGACTCAAATTTTTATTGTACTATGACAAAGCATCATGCATGGAGCACTAGAAGCAGAGGGCAGATAAAAGGTTAATTTTTGTATTCTTCTATATTTGCTAAATAATTCTCACCATTTTTACCAGAGTTGAAAACCTATTCCAGCTCTAGAGCCCTCTGTTAGTCCTGATCTGTTGCATGAAAAAAAAAAAAAAAAGAGTATATAGAAAGATTTTACTTATGTTTGCTAGGGAGTTTTGCATTCATAGTTTATAAGTATTTGTAGCTGACTTTGAGATGTAACAACCCCACATTTTTACTTTGGAGCAGAGAAAGATACACATCCTGTCATTTTAAATGCACTAGGGAAATTACATGAAAGTAACATTTCCACACTGAAAAAAAATAGTCCATTAGGTTGTTAATGGGTTCTTCAAATGTGCTGAATACTTTTAAGATGCTGCTGCTGACTTAGTAGCACACCAGTGCTGTTTAGGTTTGGCAGTTAACCCTTTGTTCTTTAAAGCTTTTTCCTTGTTGTATAATTTCAGCGAATTGCCCTGTTCTCCTGTGAGGCACACATGGAGGCCAAAGGAAGGAAGGTGGCCCTGTGTTTGAGAGAACTTGGGTAGATGAAGCTGCTGTGGGAGGTGCCCCTTCTGGTGTGAACCAGCACCAGGGTGCCCATCACGGGAGCCTGTGGCAGGAGTGGGCTTTGAGAGCCAGGAAATCCTCCTGGAGAGAGGGCAGGAGACACGCAGTGAAAACTCCATGTGGTTTGATGTGAAATGCCCATGCAGTGCATCTCATTAGAGCAGGCTGGCTGGGAACCTCCTTTTGTTAAGCCCTGGAATGAAGCACAACACCGGTTTGCCTGCTTTGTCTTTCCCCAGAGATTTTTTGGATAGGGTTGTGCTGTTCCAACCAACAAATGCAAGAGCCTTATAGCTCTCTCCCCCAAGAGAGGTGGAAGAAGAGGTTAGGATGTTTTCATCATTAGGCTATTCCTTTTGGCATGAAAAAATACGATTTGGAAAGATTGTTTTGTGCTCTGTGTGCTGCTGGACGAAAACTGGGGCCAAGCCTCTCTTAGTCTTCCTTTGGTCCCAGCAATCCCTGTTGGGCTGCCTGGCCCCGGGAGGCACAGGTGGATGAGCCATGGGGAATTCATTCCTGTGCCCCTCTGGCAGCCCTTTTGTGGGATGCCCTGATGTCTTCACACTCATTGTCTGCCTCTACTTTCAGCTGCTGCTTGACACCAGATAGAAGTGAGTGGAAGAAGCAGACCAGGCTCCTAGGATGCCAGCTGCAGTGTAGCAGGAGAAAAGATGCTACATCCAGAGTGTCTTTCTCATCCCCCAGCTGATAGCAAAGCAATAGGGAGCAGGTAGGATTAAACCCCCAGTGAGAATTTAAAGTGCTTCCATCTTGCAGCCTTCAGTTTAATTTTGGTATTTTAAATCAAACTTTTGCACAGTGGTCTTGAGTATAGACTTTTTGATAGGAAAGCAAGGAAATAAAAATATCCTCGTGTGCAGGTTGTGTTTGCAAAATGAAGCACTTTCTCCCCCACTTCCTCTTAAACAGATCCCTCCCACAAGAAAACTGGTGAATCTCAAAGCTGATCCCAACCCTGTGAAAAGTGTTTGAGCAAAATAAAGACTCCCAAAGCAAGTGACATTATGAAAAAGGGAGGGAACAGAAAAACCCTTGACTTTCATATGAAACTCAGCTTGTTTGGAGGGTAGTAGATGCCAGCTTTCACTGCAGACCCAGTTTATTGTCCCTACCCTGGAGATTGTCACCTCCTCTTTCCATTTGATCATCAAGGAAAATGGAGATAATTTCTCAAAGTGAATATAAAATATGATGCAATTGCTACTGCATTACTTTTTCACAAGGTTTTGTATTTGGAGGTCAGGGAAGGATCAGATCAAAGGAGAGAGGGATAAATGAATGATGCCAATAGGAATGAATCAGAAATTAAGTGTGATTGCTGGGAGTTTTTGCTTTCCACATTAGTAACCAATGTCTCTGTTCTGCTGGGAGAACAACTCAGTTTTGGACCTATCTCAGATGCTGGTTAGTCATGTTTTCCAGCCACAGAGGAAAATTTTCCCAGTCTGCTCCCCATGACTTGTATGCAACTGTGTGGACAGTTTTCCATCCTGGAAAACTTTAAATCAGAGTGGAGAATGTGTGTATGGAAGGAGTGGGGGAAGATGGATGAGAGAGCTGGCAGCTCTATTATTTTGTAGGTAGCATTGGCATGTAGGAAGATGATGCTTCCTTCTGACAACAGTGCTAGAAGGAAATAGCATGTTTACAAAATGCTACACAAATACAAAACAGATATTGTGGCTTTAATATAATGTAGATCAGATAGCTTAAGTATGTTTTAGATGGGAAAACTGTTGAACTTCATTATTTCTATTGGGCAGCTGTCAAAAAAACCAACCCCAACCCTTCTTGAATTTTCAAAGAGTAATTCAGCTTTCGGAGTATTTCCATGGATGGGGGAAGACTTGATTTGCATGGTGAAGAGATTTTCTGTGCCATGTTACTACCACAGGATTGCACTTAGTGTAGGTGCTTCTATTTTTTTTTTCTTTTTTTTTTTCTTTATGTATCTTCTGTCACATAGCATATTTCTAGACAGCCTCTCTCTCTGGGCTCTGCACAAAAACATTTAATTGAAAATGAATGTAGAAACAGCTGATGTTCAGTGGTGTTCAGATTTTGGATTCAGCTCGTCTGCTGAGCTCTGTGTTACGCCAGTGGAAAAATGCTGGCTGTGTTTCATCACATCTGACTGTTGAGTAAGTTAGATGCATTTTAGCTGTTGCCAGATGTACAAGATACAGTGAAATGAACATTTCCTGTAGCAAATTAAGACTTTTTGGCTTTGTGACGATATTGGCAGAAGCTGCTTGTTTGCACTGGGGATTTGGCCAGATTGTGCTGGTCAATACAGATAATAAATTAAGTTAGCAGAGGAGATCTCCTGATCTAGCTGAATTCATCTTATTCTTCTAATTAGCTAAGTTTGGGGGTTGCAGCCTTCTATTGTCATTCCTGACTGTGATACCGGTGCTAGATACACCCACCATTAAGCAAAGCCAAATGCCTTGTGGCATTTCTTAGCCAGACTGAACCAGTGAATACAAGCTTCTCTGGAAGAGGGGCGTCTTGGATGAAATGACTTAATGTGTGTGTTTCCTGGGCCAAATCCCAATCCTTCGTGAGCTGAGATACTGTGGAATCAGGAACACAATGCGTGACTCACCACATCGTGTGACTCACACATCATGGCCGGGGTGGATGGGGCACTGAGCAACGCGGTCTAGTGAAAGATGGCCCTGCCCATGGCGAGGGTTGGAACCAGAGGGTCTTTAAGGTCCCTTCCAACCCAAACCGTTCAATGATTCACTGTTTCTGAGACTTTGGCAAAAGGATAGCTCGTCCATGAAGGGTTGCTAGTTTGTGGATAGATTGTCCAGAGACAGACAGGAGATCCATGACTGTCTCTTACCCCTGAACTGCTTGAGGCTGAAGTGTTTACTGGATTGTATTTTAGGTAATTTATAATTCTTCGTTGTGCTCATTGATTCCCAGGAGCGGGAACTGTGCACGTATATGGACTGTAGGGTGTTGTCCTGCAGCTGCTGCTGTTGTGCATTAGCAGTTGTGGAGTCTGAACTGGGAGTTGGGGTTTGCCTTTCTGTGTCCCTGCAATTGCTTACTGGAGAGGTGCTGCCTGTTCTAAGCAGCAGATGAGTGGCTGTGGTGGATAAAAGAAATAAACCAGGAAAATTGACATGTTAACATGAGGTCACTGATGGATAGAGTAAGCAAGGATCACAGGGAGAGCAGAAGAGCTGGGTTAAGGCATTTCTGTCTCTTGTCCTCTAGCTGACTTGGAATTTACTGCTTGAAAAGCTTTTAAGTGCTGTTAGGGCAGGCAGGGGAAAAAAAAAGGCAGCTGTTTGTTTAAGAGTCCTGGTTATGGTTGAGTATCTGTGTCAGAGAAGCCTTAGAAAAGCAATGACACTGTAAATACCTGACATTTGCTGAGCTTTAAAGGGGAAGGTTATCAGCCTCTGAAAAAAAAAACCAAAACAAAACTACTCATGGAGCCACCCAGCTATTAAAGCTAGAGCAAAAGGAAATTTTTTTAACTGGTGCAACATTTAGTATATTTAAAAATATTGTCAGCCTGGAAGTGGTTTAAAAAAAAATCCCACCCATTCTGTTGGATGCAGTAAGTTGACATGAGTGGTGTCTAAGAGTGAATAAAGTGAGAAAGTGCCAAACTCCTGGTCTGGCTTGAGTGAGAGACTGGTCAGGCTGGTCTAGTCTCACCTGAATTTAGATATTCAAGAGAAAAACATCTGTGTTAATACCTATGTATTTAGTAGAGTCAGTGTAGTCTTTGAGGGAACAGTTTATCCCATGGCACCTGTTTTGAGGTGGAAGAGCCATGGAGCTGTGCTGGACCTGAGACTTTCAAGCTTCACAGCATGTCAGGAGAGGTGATTCCTCTCTGCCAGCACCAGCACTGTCATGTAATGGGAAAATTCCCACAGCTGAAATTCAGAGATTAGAGGTCTCCAGCTGTCTCTCCACATGTCATGTCTGGTTGCCATTGAAGGAAGACTGCCCTGTGCTGGAGTCCTCCTAGCAACTATGTGTGAAGAAGTTACCTGCCTCACACCTATTGTCTTTTGTAAGGCAAAGGGTCCACAAAGTAGTAGGTGCATGTGAATTGTCAGCAGCAACTCTGCAGGGAGCTGAAAGCTTGGAAAGCCTGGGGAGAAAATGCTGTGCTAATAATGTATGAGGTGTATAAGCTATAGCTCGTTTAAAACAGATGTATGGGTCCCCAAGGAGTGTAGTAAATGGGGCAAGGAACGGTTTGGCCCAAGCTGTAGCATTGCTTTATCTGTCTCCTTCAAAAATGAAAACAGGTTTAAAGAAGGTAGTCCCTTTGGGAGTACCTTTAAATAAATAAGTACATTTACAGTTATCTACTATTACCAGATCCCTTGGCTATTGAAAGCAAAGCTCACAATTTACATTACTAAACTAACCCTGCTATTTTCAAAAAAAAAAAGGGAAAAAATTGTATTGTGGAAGGTTGGTGGAGGGAGGCTATCTCTCTATCACATTTTGTGACTGACCTGTATTAATGCAATGGGAAAGGCACTTAGAAATTCATCCAACTGGGGAATTCATCGATATCTCACCCAAAAGCCCGAAATCCTTAGGACCAGTCTAGATCCCGTTCACTCCTGTAAATAATCCCATGCAAATAAATTTATTTTCATGGGTAGACTAAACAGGATTTGTCTGTAATTAGCATGAAGTGGAACAGATTACAGGCGTGCTTATCTTCAAATATAGAGGTGCAGCCAGCAGAGATTGAACACTGGGTGTTGCATCATCAACAGAGCAAGGACAGCAAGAACTGGTGAGCACTGGGAAGCTTTGGTTGAATGGAGGACCTTGGGCTTTGTCATGATTCTCTAGTAAATGCTATGAAAACAAGCTACCTTCAAAACAAGTTTTCCAGATCAAAACAGTGCAAGGTAAAACCTCATGTGAGATTGGAACCCTTCTGTTTTATTTTTCCCTAACACAGCACTGAATTCAGAGATGAATGCAGCCTCAGTTGTTCTTAGTTATGTTGCATTTTTCAGATTAAAGCCAGTGGTAGTTCTGACTCTTAATTGTAAAGCATGTTTCATATTTAATTTATTAGTTCTAATACATTATTATTTAATGTATTGGCTTTAAGTAGCTTCTTCTTAATACTTGAATCCCCCAAGTGATATCAGTTTACTTGCTGGTTTAAGCTTAATTTGTGTTTCTTATGCTGTGAGGATGAGGACAACTTTAAATCGGGTCTTCTTTCAAAGATTTTAGGTGGGGCTGTTCTTGTGCCCGTTGGGTGTTAAGCAGTGATGGCTCCACACACGTATCATCACACCAAGTAGGTTATTTTTAAGGTGATGATCTACATTTTAATATGCTGGATGATGCTTCCAGATGTGTTTGGATGGATCTCTTCCCAGGGTGAAACTCGTTTGTGTCCTCAGGGTCTCAGAACATGTGGGCCCCTTGCTGCCATGGCTCATGTGTGAATGCAGCCTTTGTCCATAAAGTTGGCCTCCTAATGTTTTATGTTGCATTTGAAGTATGTTTGGTTATACTCCCTCAAAATGAAGGTTTCATTTTCCTTTGTAGCTTTGATTGGGTTTTTGGTTCATTAAGTATCTCTTAGTTCCATGCTTGCTGTGGCAGGGATGATAGTTCACGTGTACAGGGAGGAATTTCCCTCTCATCTGATACAAGTTGAAGGTGTATTTTGGCTCTTTATACTGAAGGTAATAAAATGCCTTAGTAACCTTTTTTAAAAATATTTATAATACTTCAATGATACTTCTTATGTGCTGGATACCAGTACCTACTCTGATAAAACCAATATTTGCAAAAACTTAGTCCTGTGTTACGCAAGACACCATGGTCTCATCCACGTGACTCAAACTTGCCTAAGCCAAGTTAAAAGAGAAAAATTGGAGTGAGGTTAATAGAACAGCATAAAATTTACTCATGCAAAAATAAAAGGAAAAGTTGGCCTTTACAAAGGTTAGTTTTTACTAGCAAACACATAGGGAGTAGATGCATAATGATAGTGTTTCTATGGAGCTTTTTCCTTTCAGTTTGGTGAAAACTATAGGTTTAGTATTTAACTGAGGAATAAGAAAGCCTTAAACTTTCACTTAGCCTAAATGAAATGAGAAGGAAAATAACACTGAATTTAGCAGGAGTTAAATTTGCTCAGGGATGAGTAAACCTGCCTTTTCATTTCTGATTTTTGAGCTGCTAAAGCTGGGGGTTTAAGCAAACAAAAGTGGAATGGCAGTATTAGGAGATTTATTTACACAGTATATGCAGTGAGCTATTAATTGCATTGGTTGCAGAAAATAAAATTGGATATGTTTCATATATTGATATAAATAAATAAAACAGAATCTGTTTCATAAATAGAGCATGGTATTTGCATTTACTCTGTGTGTGTGTGTGTGTGTGTGTGTGCATGTGTCAGTAGGGGTCTGGCAGTTTGCAACCTGAGCAGGGCTCTCTGCAGGGTAGGAATCCACCTCATGATAACCATTGAGTAAGCTCTTGAAAATCTGGTGCACAAAGAAAAAAAATCTAATTGATTTGATGTGATTGCAAGCATTTTGGAGAAGATCTGTCACTGAGGCAGGAAGTGACCTGGCACTTAATATCCAGGTTTGACCTTGGTTTTTCAGTTTTAGTAATAATGAACACTTAATATTTGCAGCTAAGCCTTCAAACAACAGAAGGGAAATTACAGACAGGTTTCAAATCCATGTGCAGAAGAAATGAGCAAGCCAGAAAATTGTCATGCCTTGTACTGAGTAACAGAAATATTTATTTAGATTTAAGGAATAACCTTTGAAGTGAAAAGTGACAGCTAGCTGAAAAATGGTCCTGAGTGTGGAACTGAAAGGCTTGTACTTGAAGTAGAGTTTTAGGGATTTAAATTTTTTTTTTCAAGTTGGGTCACTTCATACTTTCCAGATGCAAACCCTTCTGGTTATATTTGCAGGCTCCCCAATACCCAGTGTATGTGTATCCTGTTGTGCAGCGTCCACCAGCAGAGCAGCCTCTGGCTCTTTTTCATGTGTGGGAAGTTCCCAAGCAACAGGGCAGCACTGCACCTCGCAGAGCCCCCGGGCACCCAGGAGCACCGAAGGCCACTGGAGTCCACCTTCCCCAGCTGGAAACCCTGGCTGTGTCAGGGGCAAGCAGCTGCTGCCAGACTGGCCATGCACCCAGGACACAGCCTGTGGACCCCTGCCCGAGCCAGGGGAGGAATGGGCATGGCGGGGTCTGTGTGTGTGTGTATCTCACGAAAGGGACAGAGGGAAGCCCATCAGATGGGAAGAGGAGCCAGTGGGTAAGGTTGGACTCTGAAGGATTGCTTTTAAGGTGGTCACTCGCTCCTGTGCAGAACAGCTGTGGGCAGATGGTTCCCTGCACGAGCATTGCCATTGGAGAGGCTGTGGGTGCTGCCAGCAGCCGCAGCGATAGCCTGCCCACGTCCTTGCCAGCTCCCTGCTTACAGCCCGGCCATGGGAGTGCAGGGGCCATCAGCCAAATCAGCAGCCGTGCTGAGCACCTCCCTTGTCTTAGCTATGGGCAATGCACACTTCTATTCCAATTATTAATCTCTTTTCACTGCCGCACAAACTTCAGGGCTGTCACACTTACTCAGCAGCTGACTGACAGGCCTGCTGTAGTATTTGATCTGCAGCTCGAGAAAGGCTGCTTGTCCTGGTGCATGTTTTGGCACATCTGTCAGCTCTCTATTAATTTTATAATTTTTACTTGAGGATTCAAAACTGCTTCTTTTTTTTTAGATTGTATCGAGATAGTTGCAACTTCATTAACACAGCTGTAAAAGTGTAGCTAAGGCTAGCACTGCGTGGGTTAGTGTAAGGAAAGTCTGTATTAACCAGTAGATCTGTTTCTGTTCACGGTATTTGTGAAATTTGTCATCTTTTGCCCAAATCCATAACCAATGAGCAAATGAGAAAATCTCTGCTTCCAATGTTTTCTCTTGCCATGCTTCTCGTAGCAGAGAGATAAGAACGCTGTAGTTTGTTGTTGCAACTGGCAACCAAAGTCAGTTTGCATGAGAGCAGAGGTGACAAGTTGGAGGGGGTGGGTTTTGGGAGCTGGTGCCCTGGATCCATAGGTGTCCATTGACAGGGGATCACGTATTGCTGCACAAGCAGGGCTTGGCATGTGGTGATTCAGTCTATAACATATTTTCCCATCCAGGTTTACAAACCATTGGAACAGGGCTTAAAACTGGAATTTCTAAGCAGCTCCAGCACTTTATGAACGGGGACTCTGTTATATTAAGAAACTAGCAGACAACTGCTCCTTCTGCTGTTGTGCAGCTCTCTGCATGGGGCTGCCCTCACAGCAGGACCATGTGTCTGTGCAAGCTATAATGAGACAGAGTTCTGGCTGGTTTTGTTTATGAGTGAAGGGCAGAGCTTTAAAAAAAAGTCCACTTGCTGGCTGTGAGTAAAGCTACATGATCTGACCAGAGAAAGAGATTAAGGTATAAATTCACCTAGCTTTTTTTGTTTTAAGTTTTAATTAAAAGAGGAAGGTCTGACCTTTCTGTTCCAAGACAGCCTTTCAAATTAATTTAAAATGCATTAGTGAGTTCTGCTGAGGTCTACAAGTAGATGACTCTTCTGTCACCACTGCTGCTCATTCCTTTCCCAAGAAGCAAGAAAACTAAACTCTGCCATCTGATACAGTTTTGAAACCTAGAGTTGAACAGGACATTTATTGGGCAAGGAAAAAAAAAGTCTTGTTAAAACAAGATAAACAGCAATTTGAAATGTATATGGGAGCTGTCTGAAGGGTTGGACGAATAGGAAGGCAGCAGCTCAAGCTGGGTTTCCACAGTGGTCACCCTGAAGTTACTCTAAAGAAGTGGAAGAGCAGTAGAGCAATTCTGGCCTTGATTTACATCTCAATTTTAAACAGCAAATCTAGCTGAAGGGAATAAAGCAATTTCCATGCCATGGGAGTAGCTCCCAGATCTCTCTTTCTTCTGTGCTGCTGAATAAAGAGTCATTTTACAAAGACCTTTTCCCTAATAAATAGCAAAGCAATCTCATAAAGAAAGTAATGTGCTTTTTAGGCTCAGTAACCATATTGAATTAAATGTTATGCACAGTGTAATTACATTTGCCTGTCAGTTGTATTAATGTGAATTTCCTTGATTAATTTTTCAAGTTAGTTGATATTAAGTAGGTAGGAAGTTTAACATCCCCCTAGACCTCCTCTGTCAGCCTGGCTCAGCTAGTGGAGGAGGGCAAAGCTCAGCACAATCAGTGTTCAGTGTTATTTAATTAACTTGGCCCCTTTAATAAGCACCTGGAATCTTCATCTTTCCAGTCATCTGTAGTCATCTTATACAGTTGGGTACAGTGTGACTCCCTGAGCTGTGAGGAGCAGTCCTGTCAGGTGTGGGGTGCAGCACTTGGAAGCAGCGTGAATGGACAAATCCAGGAGTTTTTACAAGGTGATGATGGTGGAGGGGTTTGTAAAATGGTGAACTGCAGTTTTGACCACGCTGCCTGTGCCATGTTCGGAGTGGCACCGTGAGTGTACAAATTCAGTCATTTCCTTGAAACTGGGTGGAGTATGTGATTGCCAAGGATGTGGAAGAATAGTTTGAAAGCAGAGGTGAATAACAGAAGCCTTATTGAGACAAGATAGTGCACTGCTTTACATACACATCCCAGCTGATTTCTCCCAGTTATCATCCTGAATGTCAGCTCACTGCCTTTCCCAAAAGCTTTCAGTTATTGTGCTACAGAGGCTTTGTTTACTTCTTAGGGTTTTTTATTTGAGTCTCCGTCACACAGAGGATATTCATTGCTCAGACATACCTGGCTGGCCGGTTACCCTACCCAGTGATCTCACAACATGCAGCACAAACCCTTGAAACCAGTGGATGTTGATATGTAACTCTGACCTTCTCTGAATTAATAAAATGCTCGAAGCTATTTTAGAGAGGAAGCTGGAGTCATTTGCACAGTGGGGGTCTGTGCATTACAGCTGTGCTGCTTTTTGCTTGGTGTCTGCAAACTTTATATTAGGTTTCAGTTACTGATTCATCTCTCAAACATGTGTGTTTACTCAGGGAGCTTGGGGAGTCCTGGTGTAAGTGTGAAGTAGGAATGAACTGAAACAAGCCCACGTACATGGGGACCCTTATTGTGTAAATTGGTCTGGATTATAGTGATCCAAATAAACAATCATTCGGATGCGTACATTCTGCAGCACTCTATTACACAGCTCTTGGGAGATGAAAAAAGTCTGTTTAGTGTCTTCCTTAGTTAGAAGGAAGAACTGGGGGCCTGGCTGTAGAAAAATGTTTCAAGACTGGTAGTCTGTTTCATGTTATAGGGCTTGCCATATTTGATACACCAAATTTCTTAAATATTGGTGCCATCCACAACTGATTAGCAGTTAACATCCGTAAAGCCATGTGGTGTAATTTATTTCCAGTGAACATAGCTTATGCTCCTTAATCCCATTTTTAAGTATTTCAAAGCTTTTGGGAAAACATACAAAGCCAAGTACCCCTGATCAAGTAAGAAGAGATTTGGGACCAACTGGAAGCACTGTATAGGAAGGTCCAACATAAACAAGGTTATTGCTTTAGCAGGACTTTTATTTACTCTTGCCCTACTGTTCCCCTATGGAGCATATACTGTAGCAAACCATATGCTGCAGGCAAAGTTCAAAGTACCCTGCCAAGCTGCAAGACTGTATGGACAGAATCAGATTCTTTGTGCCTTGCTTTTTTTGCTTTCTTTCCCCCGCCTCTTCCAAGTAGTTGGCCTATTTGTCAGATTTTAGCTTATTCTCATTTAAAAGAAAATGAAAGGAAAAAAAAAAAACCAAAAAGCCCCCCCACCTCCCTCCAATTAACAGTAATTGGAAGATAAAAGATTACCCACAGCCTTCTCTCTACTTCTAGGGCTAGTGAGAGGAATACACTGTTTCAGCTGCATGTCATTTTCAGGTCCTGCCCTAGCTGGTCTAAGTCCTTGCCCTGCCGTACATGGTTTGTTGGGAGCAAGTGTTTCTTTTCCTATGTGACCAGTGCCTTATCAAATATGAGAAAGTGAGATCCTGGCTTGATTAAATAATAGTGTGAAAGTTGCTTGCTTGTCAGTTCAGCGGAGCCATGTTTGTACCTGGAGTTAGAGATTGCAGAAAGTGAAATGGGTAGGGAAACTCAAATCATTGCACTTAGTTGTTGCAAACCTCAGGGTACAAGAAATAAAAATGACCAGACTCCAAATTTCTTATGTGGTTGGTTGACAACCTGTAGGAAATGAGGCTGTACACCTTGTCTTTCTACAGAAGTAATTTCTTTTGTAGAATGGGAGTGTTCATAAATGTTGCATGAGTATGATGAGAGCAAATTAATTCATTATTGCCTGAACATTGACCAAACTTGTATTTTCTTGATTCAGTCATGTTTGTACCTAACAGAGTGAGCAAAAGGTTTAGTAACCACTGTGTTGAATGTCATGCTAAGGAGGAGCATGGGCTTCACCACTGATACATAGAAAGCCTGGATAATCAGGGAAGCAGTTACATGTGTAAAGCTATAGCAGATTTACCTTCACATTTCTAAATAGCCTGTGTCTCTTCTATTCTTTGGATAAGCTTCTCTCTTTTTGCTATAGGGCAGAAAAGAAATTGGCACTGTTCCATATTGAAGGGGAAGAAACAGTTTTGTGGGGAAATCCACTTGCTCTAGGGCTCTAATGAGTTGGAAGTATTTTGAAATACTTGTGATTTAGATCATAATGAGTTATGCTAATAATTCAAGTTAAAACTTCTTTTAACACTTTAAGGAGGTGGGGGTGTTCATGTGTGTTGCTGGTAGTGGTAAGTCATGTTTGGCATTCATCACAGGTAATTTTGATATACCCAGAGTACCTAAATGCTCCTCAGTGAATGGTAGAGAATAGGCTGGGATTGCTGCAAGCAACTGAAATCTCTGGCACTGTCTCAGCAGTCAGACAGGAGTGGCACGGGACATAACTAAGCACTATGGAAGACCTCTTGGTGTTCTGGAGGGGTTATCTGGATGGCACTTGATAACCTTCTACAGACTCAGACCATACCTCTTGTGTTCTCTTCATGTAAATAAAGGCTGCTTAAGCAAGCCCACTGCTCAGGAAAGCCTGAGTTATTCAGGCAGTAATGTGCCTTAGGAAAAGAGCTGCAGCAGTTTCTCAGGGAAAGTCTGATTCATCACTTGTCTGCATGCCTGGACAAGAAAAGGGTCATATTTCTGCTAGACACCAAAGCAAGGGTGGGGGGGTGTTTTTGACTTGATTTATCAACTAGGAGAGATGAATTAGAGCCCTCGGGGGAGGGAAAACTTCACAGAAACTGAAATATTTTTACATTGCAGATGATTGTGGCCTCCAGACTTTTTCTTGTATGGCATTTATGCAAGCATACATTCCAAAACAAAATTAAACAAACAGTCCCTTGAAGACTCCTAATTAGCCACTTTGCTCAATACTCAATTAGAATAACCATGTAGGTAAAATATGACTGCAGTGCAGAGAATTTCATTTGAAGTAGCAGTCCATAAGTAATGTTTAGGAACAAGTAATAGAGTTCATCAATGAATGCATTTTGCTTGGAGCAAATTCGGCACTGCAGACGATTGGCAGTAGGGCAGGGTGAGATGCTATAAACCTGATGGAGTCTTGTAATTTAAAACAGAGGCCTAGAGTTCAGAAGATTAGGAAAGATCGTGCCTCTGCCAGAAACCTTAATGTGACCTCGGGCAAGTCACTTTACCTTTCTGTGCCTTATCTGAATAAATATCTCTGTTTCCTATCTGTACGATGAAGATAATGTTAATACGTGTCCTGAAACACAAGTGTTAATAAAATAAACAAAAAGTGTCAGATAGGAAGTTCTCCAGAAGAACAAATGCTGGGTTGTATACATTTGTACAGCCCTCATTTGCAAGTGGTTTTTTTTAGGTCGCTTGCAAACAGATACTCTATTGGGACTTACTTGGTTTACCCTCCTTGTGAGGAGGGTAGGTCTGAACAAGAAATTTGGGTTCAGACCCTCTGAATACTTGAGGAACAGAGAGCTGCTGGTTTTTCTAGCCAGACTTAGATCTAAAGTGAAATTTTGGATATAGTTAGCTGCACAGTGACTAAAACTTTGCTTTGGAGTCTGACACCAGAGCTCAGATAGGAAGTGAGATTTTGTGGCTAGACACTGTTTCTACTAAAGCATGTTAACTAAAAAAGCATTAAACAAATTCCATTACTTAGAAATTACCATATCTGCAAGTGCCTGTTAGTTTCAATTCCTCAGAAGGGCACAACTCTCACAACCAGTAAATTATACTTACTGTTGATGTTAGTAGATAGTTTTAGCTGACTCATATGCTTTTTGTAGTCCAGAATTGCCTAGAAGTTATAACACTGTAGGCTTGTCTTCTCCCCACCCCACATCTCCAGCCCCTCTTATGGTCACATTAAAATGTCTGCTCTATACTTGCTCACACTCTTCTAACTGTTCATAAAAGTCAAGACCTTACTGAGGGATGCCTCCTCAGAAAGGCATTTTGTCAAGTGATAATCATGCTTTTGTAATGTAATGACCCAGGTGAGGTATAATGCAAAATTCAAGGAAAGATTAGAGGTATGCCTGAATATGCCTGAAGAAAAGCAGGCAACATTTAATGATAGGTGTTAAAGTCATGGCTTTAGCTTTGTTATTAAAGTATTAATACCATAGTATTAAAACAGCTGTCATTTAAAGAAGTGCTTTGCCTAAAGAAAAAAAAAAAAAGTATTGATTTATTTAAAAAATCCAAAGGTTTGAAAACCCTTTTTTTAAAACTCTGGGGAAATTTTATGTCTCGGGTGGTAACTTCATTTATCTGGGGACAACATCTTTTAGCCATCTTCCCAGGCAATTGTGAATTACAGGATGCTGAGAAGACCAAGATCTTCCTGAAAATAAATTGCAGTCCAGCTTGTGACTTTGATAATGCATTTCTGTATGTGAATTGACCAGCTGAAATCAAAGGCTGCAGAAGTGGCTGCAGAGCTGAAGCTGCAGAGACTGGAAGTGGGGTGGGAGAGGACTGTGAAGATGGCCACAGCAGCACAGGCTGCATGAAGGAACTTTCAGCTTTGTGTGTTGCTCACAGTGTAGGAACATTTGACAGCTCATAAAATCCTTTGCTTAAATTTAAAAGCAGTTTTATGGTTCATGGAAGAACACTTTGGGAAGTTCTTAAAGATCTTGCTTTTCCAAGGTTGTATGCACAGGATCTGGGAATCTGAGTCACTTTATAGTTTCTTAGGATTCAGACAACCAAAAATTCCAAAAAGGCAGTAATGAAGTAGGTGAAAATGTAGCCCTTTATTCATTCTTTATGATAGACAGGAAAGGAGAGGTCACAATTAGTAACAGTTTGAAGTAAAACTGTTTAAATATTTTGTACTTCTCCTACCTTTATTTGTAAAATTCAAATCAGAAGTTCTACCTGCAGAGGCCTTCAAACAGGTCATTAAAAACAACCCA
Organism: Taeniopygia guttata; assembly: GCF_048771995.1. Lineage (NCBI taxonomy): Eukaryota > Metazoa > Chordata > Aves > Passeriformes > Estrildidae > Taeniopygia > Taeniopygia guttata. The sequence goes on along the minus strand of NC_133026.1, from coordinate 137,898,815 downwards.
GCAGTTACAAATCAATTTATTCTAAATTCGAATTTAAAATGGCATTTTATAATTTTCCAAAAGGGTTGAAGCTTTCATAAAACTTATTTCAATAGGTTTTATTTTTATTTTTCAGAAGAAGTCAGGTCATATATCTTTACTTATCGTCCTGATTAAATCTTTTCATACTGGAGACAATTATCATTTCCTTCCCAACCTTTCCTTGTCTTCTGAAAATACCAATAGATAATTTTAGGAACATAGATAAGGAATTCCATTATAACTGAGAAGCCAATTAGCTGTCAAGACGTTATTGCAATATTATTAGAAAACTGGATACTTAAGCAGCAGGTAATTTTTTTTGTATTTCCTGCATAACTATAATGCACTCTGTTTTGATTAGATCCTAATGATACTGAGAACATTTTAAACAAATACTCTCAGTCTGTGCAAATGGAAAACATTCTACTTCTTCATTGTGCAGCAATGGTAATTAATACATCTTGTAATATTCAAACTATACCTGATTAAATCACAGTGCACCAAAGACGGCTTTAAAAATAATCTTCCCATGAACCCTGCTGAGAGATCTGGGAGAAAACAGGAAATGTAATAAACAGCGTTATTGTGCCTAAAGGTGTCTACCAACAGTGATGATGTGCCTGTAGGTTTCCTTGCCCATAACCCAGCTCCTTCCCTGGCCCACCCCTGGTGAATGGGACCAACTTGATTTTCCATCATTTTTATGATGACAGCAGGCTTTGCAGTGCTGGGCACAGCAGACTGGCCAATTCCTGTCAAACAGCATCTCCCTCAGTTGCTTCCCCCTACACTTTACCACTGGTTTGTCCTGGTAGTGGACAGCCTCTCCAAAAGAGCAGTCCCAACATCCAAGCGTGTGCAGCCTAAGCTGTTTCTCCCAGAAGGACCCTCACTGGTTGGTGATAGGCTTGGATTCTGGTAGAAGTGTGTTTCATGTTAGTCAGCATAAAGGCTATGCCAAGGAGTATCTACTTGGAATAAGCTACCTTGGTGAGTTGTCCTTTGAGGACCATTGCCAAGCTTACATGCAAGTAGCCTTTGGAATTAAGAAACCTTAAATGCTCTAGTTAATTAATAATTTTGCCAATCCCTTACCTCAGTGATGAAATATGTGCAAGCCAGGAAAATAAGTTTGTTTTGGTTTTGAATTGAGCAGCACCCTTTCTTAAGGCCCCCTCGTTAAGGAGGGGATGCATTTCTAGAGGAGCACTGCCAGCCCAACAACAGCAGAGGGAAAAAAAAAAAACAAACCCTTGTGTTATTTTATGTTAGCTCTCTTTTTCTCCATTCCCTTTACAGAAGTTCTTTATAACTATGGGAATTTAGAGAAAAGAAATCACTGTTTTCCAGATGCTTTATTTCAACCTTGTTAGGCAGCTTCACTTTTTCCCCTATGTCATCTGCTTCCCCTTGTTGTTTTCATGGCTCTTTCCTATAGCTACAGGAAGCAGGTTTGTAAAAATAGGAAAATGTGCAGTTAAAACAGAAGAAAAAAGAAGTAGGTTAGCTGTTGGGCATGGGACACGAATCAGGTTTTAGGGTTTCCAGTGTCTGTATTTTGTGTAAGAGCCACCCTCTGTTGCTCTCTATATTGATTCCTGACTGGATGGTAAGCAAGCAGTAGCCTTAAACACCATCATTTGCAAAAATTCATCTTCTGTGTGTTGGGGCATGTCAGCAGCCTTTGAAGATTTATTAATAACAGATTATACTCTTTTTAAGGGGTGTTTTCAAGTTCCTGCCTTAGATGAGGGAGTGGCCCATTTACTTCTGCAACCACCCGTATCTAACTGTTTAAACCAAATCACTCCGAACTCCTTTTATGAAATAACTGCCAAAAACTGGCAGAAGATCCCTCCTGGATGAAAGGTTGTTCAGAAGAGCATCCATCCTCCTCCTGGGGATGACTCTGTGGGTCTGTGGCAGGCTGTACATGAGCTGTTGCAGGCAGCCAGGGTGACCTGCAGAACCTGCCTGTTGGGTGAGCTGAAGCTCAGCCACGTGAAAAAGCTTTTGAGTTGGAGATCTTGGGAGGCAGAGCCCTGATGTTTGGCGTTTCTAAACTTCTTTCTTTATCTGCTTGTCTAGAGCACCAGAATGAACTTCTTGTGTTTGTGCATTTTTTTTCCCTTTGAAAACTGAAAGGCATTTGGTAAGGATAAAGTGTTACAGTAAGTTGCCATGAGTTGCACCAGAAAACAAAGAAAGGAAGAGATTTGATTCAATTTAGCAGATTCAGTTTAGATGTAGTTTGGTAATTTCTTGTTTGAGTTAACCATGTTGGATCATGAACTTCTGAACACTTCTGTTTCACAAAAAACAGAGTAAAAAGGAGAAACAGAGTGAGAACAAGAGGTGCTTTAATACTTCTGAAGTATTACAGAAGTACCAGTGAATCAGCCTCCATTTAGCTGTTCCCGAGTTGTACCTTCCCAGTGCTGCTGTTACCATTTGCCACAGAGCATACAAATCTTGGATCTTCCTGTGGGAAAATACTTGGGGCTTCAGACACTGACAATTTTTTAATTATAGCCCGTGGCAATCCCAGCTTTACTGAAGGAATTTCATGGGGAACTGGCATTTCTGTCCATCACTGTACTTCATTTACATTTTTAAAATATTTTGATTGTGGTTAAATAACTGGTAATCGAGTGCAGGTGGTAGATTTTGAGTATGATCTTCATTACTTTTGGCAGGAAAAGAGAAAGCTATCTTTATGAATAAATACTTATTCTTTCCAGAACTTAAATGCTGAGATTCCTTCTTTGTGGGAAAGAGAGTTTCTTTTCTCAGCCCATGGTTCAGATCTATGACTTACCCTTTTTGGGACACACAAACTAAATACACTTTTAATCTCACAATATGCCCAGGTGTTCATTTTCTTCTTTTTTCTTTCAGCTCCAGAGCTGTAAGTAATTCTGGACTCATTCCATCCACCTGGTTGAGTGGTTTTTTCTGTTCTTGATTTCTATTTTTCCCCTTCTCTTTCCCCATCTCCCTCGTGTTTCATTTCCTCAGCTTTTCTGCCAGAACAGCTTTCGATTTCAATCACCTCTGGGAATGGAGTGGACATAACGAATTGGGTATTTTATATGGGCTCCATGCAGGAATCAGGTGTGGCAAGAATGGCCATTGGCCAGCACAGGGCCCGGGGCAGCTGCCTGGCAGTGCCAGCCAGCCACGGGGGGTGGGAATCTCTGGCTTCTCGCAGTTGCTTCTGGTCCATGAAGCACAACCTCCCTTCGGTGTGGTTGGGGAATATTTTTGGGAGCAGAGATATAACTGTGGCAGAGTTCTGTGCTCTTCCATCCTTGCTAATCAAGATTGCTGATGAAACATTTATTTGGCAGGATTGGATGTTTAGCTAAATATAGGAATAAATTTTTTGCAGTATGAAGATGCACATCAAGGATCTTAGCACAGGGTAATGTCAGTGAAATGCAGATGCAATGAATGTCTCTTGTCAAGCTATTATCCTTCCTATGATCTAAGGAGATGCTGGATGGGAGTGATTCCTTCCTGTTTGCTTGTTTATTTGTTTGTTCTGTCCCAGGTTATTGTTACCTGTATTGCTGTCCCATCCTCAGCTTCAGTCATGGAACAGGATTCCGTAAGAATCCTAAACAATTATACACATTTGCAACAAATTATCTTGTTTCTGGCACTGGGACAAGAAAAAGTCTTGCCCTGATCTCATTTGTCTAAGCTGCTGTTGCAAAATTCCATGAACTTAATCCTTGTTCCAGTCTTGGACACTGATTTTTTTTTCACTTGATACCCAACTAAAATGTATTTTGTTGCAACTGTAGGTATTTTGTCCATTTACCGTTGGTCATAGTAATCCTCAACTTTTTAAAATTTTTTTTTTCAGCTTAACTTTTTATGCTTTTATTTCATAACCCTCTTTTATATTTTACTTTGTACAACTAATTCTATTATCCTTTAGTCATTGGTTAAATTTCTTAAATATCTTTTGACTTTTGCTCCCCCATTAAGGGTCTGGGCTGTTTTAAATTTGTCTGCTGCTGTATCTGTGTTAGTGCATTGTCTGAGCCTGGACACAGGAATGTGACTGAGGTCTCACAAAGGCTGAATAAACAGAGCAATTATCTCCCATTTCTTATATATGCCCTTTCCCTTCCTAAAACTCAAGATTTTGGGGTTTTTTGTAGCAGCATAACTTTGTTGATTCATGTTTGTGTTTTGAATTGCCATGACCCTCAGATTCTCATTTCTGGTTCTGGTATTTGTGCATCAGTGTTTCCTTCCAAAGTGTATTATTTAGCTTGTTAATTAGCTCTTCTGAGTGTACTAAGTTCTTTGGATTCGAGAGTAGCTCATATTTTCCCATGTGGAGAGGTTTTTTTCCCCTTTATCCCTGCTCTTTCTTCTGTTGCTATGTGAAAGGCAACACACACAGACAACAAAGAAACTGCCAGATATTCAGAAGAAACAGAGATGCTTAGAATATACAAAATAAACAGGATTGAAAAAAAGAGGAAAATATTTTTCTTTCTTAGCTGTGGTGATTTTAACTGCATTTTTACGAATGGTTGGGGCAACAGATATCTAATGTGCAGTTTTAATGAAATGAAGGGTAAATTGAGAAAGCAAATTCTAAAAAAAAAAAAAGTAAAAAATATACCACAACAAAATGGAAGGAACTATTAAATATATTAAATATATTGCTTAGTATTTCTAGGGATGATGTTATGATTTAGCCAGCTAGAAATGGCCATAGCAGCTTTTGTAAATATGATGGATAGTGGAATAATTCATGATTTACTTTCATTTTCAATTCAAGTATGTTTGCACATGAATTACTGTTTGTCATGGGTATATTAAAACATCATCTTACTGGATAAATAGATCAATGCATTCAGTGTTAATCATGTCTTCAAATTTATTTTAGCTGAGAGTCATGAAGCTGAAGTCTTCTAAACATATGCATTTTTCAGATTTTGACTTTTAATTCAGCCTGGAAACGGGGATTTAAAGTAGATTGCTAATACTATTTTGCTGGGAAGGAAAAAAACGGGGTGGAATGAGCTTATTCCAGTAAAAATGTTTTTAAATTAACCAAATGGACAGTGAGCCCTCAGTTTGTACTGTCTGATACCACACTGTCAATGTTATTGGCCAATATAAGCTCTTCAGATGTCCTGTACTGTAAATAAAAATCCTTTACTGAGGAGATTTTAGGGAAGAATAGCTCAGACTTCCCTGCCTAAGTAAATGCTTCACTTTTTTCTCAAAATTGTAATAAGAACATTTATGCTGCTTGTTGCTGCTGCTCTCAAACCACTGAACTCTCAAAATACAAATCTCACATGACCATCAGGCAAGGTGGAGCACTTGTGTTTTGGGAGTGTTCACCATGCTGAGTCCCATCAGGAAGGATCCTGCTTTTTAAAGCAGAATGCACCTGGTGCCTCCTCCTGCCAGGGCGGGAGACCTTGAGTTTGGCCGGTTACTTACCTGTGTCTTGATTCCTTTTGCTCTATCTTCTGAGACAGTGGGATAAGCCCAAGGACCAAGGAATATGTAAGAGGATACACAGCAACACACAACTGTAGGTGGATGGTGGAGTCCTTCATGGGCTTTGCTGGAGGTGGTCTGTGGCACAAAAGGTGGGACTGCCAGGCCTCAGAACAGAGGGGATGGGGCAGGAGCCAGCTGTTGGGTACCTTAGTTGCTGTTATCTCCAACCAATCCAACCTCCAATCTCTTGCCCTTTTCATGCTGGTGGTGGAGGCTACCAAATGAATCTTGCATTTTGACCCGAAGCTACTATTGCCAATCACCCTTTCGTTAGCCTTTGTCCTTTCCTTTTGCACTAAGGAAGCAATTTATGAGTACTCAGGGATGCAACAGCAAGCACTAGGAAGAGAGGTCATCCAAAGTTTGGAGGGTTGCTAATTAGATTTTTTTCTTCATCAATTAGTCAAAGCTAATTAGTGTCTGTCTTTGCAGATATTCTGATGCAAATACAAGAAGAGAGTAGTTAAGTCGGGAGCTCTAAAGCACCCTTGTGTTACTAACAGTGCCAACAGACATTAACCCCCTGTCCTCCCATCCTTTTCAGTTTTTGGACTTTCCCATGGTGGGTAAGATTTACCTGTTGCCAGACAATGCTTTTGAAATGCTCTGAAGTCAGATAGTATGTCTAAATCACCAGCCAAGCCAGACAGGATAGCAATTCCTTCTGTTTACATCTTGGAGGCACCTTTGCATCTGGAGGAAGGAATCTAAGGCTCGCTGGGGGCTTGCTTTGAACATGTCCCCTCTCCCCCTGCCCTTTTGCCTCCAGGGCTGACCCAGCTGTAAAAGTGTCAGCCTGGCTGGCAATCCCCAACCAGCCAGACCTGATGCATAGTTCCTCTGGCTCTTCCTTGTGTTCTGGTGGCTGCCAGGCTCAGGGAAGCTTTTGGTGGACTGCTGGTGCAAAAGGGAGGTGTAGCACTCCCACTAACAGCCCCCATACTTATTCTGGGTGGACATGGACAGAAAATTAATTGTTTTCCAGGCACTCCTGTTCCATAGAGCAAGGCTCTGGTGTTGTTTATCAGTGTAAAAGGAAATGAGGATTCATAGCATTACCTGTTAACTTTACCAGGGAAAAAGATTTCTAGAATTTAAAACTACCCTATTGGGATTTTTTTTTTCTGTTTTTAATTATAAATTAGTATGCAAATTGTCCAAAGTCACTTCAGCTGCTGTTGTAAACTGCAACACATGGGAAAAGCTCCCTATGATAGCTGAAGTGATGGAAGCAGCATGTAGAATGCTTGGTAATTGCTAAGTGAGCAGGAGAAGGGGAAGAGGGCAAAGGATCGGGCTTGTTCACAACCTGGAGGTCTTATGACACAGCAGATGTCCTCTGTGTTTGATTGCCTGGGCCCTTGGGAGATGGAGCTCAGCATGGTCACCATCAGTCTGTCATGCTGCTGCTGCTGTGTCTGGGGAAACGTGTGCACTCGGAGTCCTGCTGTGTTTTGTAGTTCACTGGTGAGGATCCCAGCATCCTTCATGGGGAGCAGTTGTAAATATTTCCATCCCCACACTGATCCCCACCCAGATAGGTGCCCAATGAGAGACATGCTGTCCAAAGCATAAAGTAGCTCCGTGCTGCTCTGTGAACCAGCAGTACAGTGTGATCTGCTGTACTAAATACTTGGGTCAGAAACTCCAGTGGGGATCCTTGTGCAGACCTCTGTGTGTGACCAACATCTGCTGTGAGCGCTGTGTGACTTGACCAAAATCTCCAGGAATGATCTTCGCTTACCTTAGTGAAGCTGAGATCAGTCAGATGTTTGTCTGACCCCTTTGTTGAACACACAGATATAACAACCCTACCTTCTCTTCCAGGATTAATTATTGGTCACAAAAAATTTCTTTCAAACACAGACAGCATTATATAATTACTATTACTTTTATATACTTCTTTCCTTCTTTTTACTCTTGGCTTGTGGACTGTTGCTGTCACAGAGGTTGTCAGGAAGGTGGCTGTCTGCAGCTGTCAGCTAAGAGAGACCGTTTTAATTAGTTTTTTTTTCCACTTCACATTCAAGTCACTCTTCTAGCCATGCTGATGTTGACTTCTCAGAACTTGGAGATAGCTTCTGCTGAGCCTAGTGGGGAACCCCATCCCTTTTCTTTGGAAGTCCTTCTTTGTTTCCCTCCCCACTAACACTATTAAGGAGCAGATATTATCCTTTTTGATATGCTTGATAAAAAAATTTGCTTTGATTCAATACCTGATATTCCTAGAACTTTTTATTTTATTGTACTCTTTAATGCCTGGCATTTATGGTATTGGAATTGTATCTATCTCTATAAGGCCTTTTTGTTGGCAACATCCAATTCTTAATGAGTGGAAAGTTCAGGAATGTTAACCTAAGCATCAGACAGTCAGGAATTTTAGCCTTTCAAGCCCTCTGCTGCTCTAATATGCATGCATGGCAGTCTCTTAGAAACTTCCTTCAAGTTATTTCATTAATTCAATGGTGTAGTTTTAAGTTGGACATTTACTGGCTGGGAGGAGGGTTGGACTGGATCTCAAATGTTTGCCATGCTCTGCCATGGTGTGCCATGCTTAAAATGTATCATGTATGGGAGCTGATAATTCAGGTGTGACAGAGTCCAGGCATCAGCAGAACAGATGGTGGTGGAAGGCCGAGGCTCAGCCATTCCACATCGTGCCTGGCTCCGTGCTAGCAGTGCTGCTGTGTCCTGTCTGCCTACAGCCACACCAAGGTTTGTGACTTGGTGCCCTTGCCCCTGGAGTTTCCCCACTTCTTGTGTTTTGCTTGTATATTGGGCTGGGACTAGAAGGGCGGGTGCTAATCTCTGAGTCCAGTGTAAGTCTGGAGTGGTCTTCCCTTTGAAGTCAGCACTGTTTCCTCTACACTTGCATCTGTGCCACTGGGATCCAGATCTGGTGCGAGGTGACAGGAGCTTTTCTTGCCCTGTTTTTGTTTTTTGTTGCTGAAGTACTGCTACTTAGAGAACATGTTAGGCTTCACTGATACTTAAATCAACACAGATGTTTCTCTGAACAGGAATTTCCACTATGGGCTAAAGCTAGTGTGGTTTTTTAAAGTCAAAAATCTCAGAATCATTCTGAGTTTTTCTGTTTACAAGGGATTTTTCTAAAATCATAAGAAATCCCTTGTTACCTCTCCAAGCAGCTTTAATATAGTCACTTTGTAATATGCTACCAAGCTTCCTCAACCCTCCTCCTATCCTACTGCTTCCTAGATCTTAAAAGATGGTTGAGAGCTCCTGATATCCATTGAAATAGTTACTGGTATAATTTTAAAGTAAGGTCTTTTCTTTACGTGTGTGCTTTGCCTCTCTGTCCCAATGAACTCAGAGCACTCAGTCTGCCATGCTGGGTGGTGAGGTCTGATGGAGAGGCTGCTCTGCCCTGGCTGGCCTGGCTGCTTTCTGGCCCTGTGTTTAGTAAAGCTATTGCTAGTAGCTGATTAAATGGATAAGATCACTTGGGCAGTCTAATCCCAATAGCCTTATCTTACTGAGAGCAATTTGCAATTATAACGTAACACTTTCCAGTGTAAATGCTTAAGCACTTTACACATTAAACCACTCAGATGCTTTGCCTTAAGTGGGAGTCCTCGTGGGGTTGGGGTAGACATAGCAACTGCATCCCTTGCCCCACTCCCTGAACATCCCCTGTGGCTGGGGCAGCCACTTAACCTGGAGAAGAACCAACAGCTTCAAAGATTGTGCCCTGATAAAGTGAGGTATATGGAAGGATGGCCAACTCGCTTCTCTTCATGTCAGTTTGGATGTTTTCTGTACCAAAGCAGCACTGCTGTAGTTTCACACCAAGGAAGGAGTTACAGTGGTGGGGAAGGATGGCCTGATGGGTGTCCTGAGAGCAATCATGGAGCTGCAGAGCACCACTCACTGTTTTAAATAGAGCTCTTGCCCCTGCAGGGACTGCTGTGGGCTCTGCATCTCCCTCCATCATCAGCATCACTTGATGGCCCTGGATGGTTCATAGCTTGGACAAAAAGGAAAATTACTCCCTTTGGCTGCATAAGTCTAGACAGGAGCAGAAGCATTTTAGGCATGTTCTGGTTTGTTTTGGTTTGTTGTTTTCTTTTACTGAGGAGTGTAAGATGAGGCTGCATTCTTTGGTATAAAATTAGTGTTAGATTGCTCTGGCTAAGCAGATCAGGACGTGAATTCCTGCCTGCAGTTAACTGTGAGAGCCTGGGAGTCACTTTGTAAGGCTTGTGGTTTCATGCTCCTGCAGCCCCATGTGCCTTTCCATTTTTTAGATTGTGGGGTTTAGGTGTTTGTTCTTTTCATAGAACTTTTTGTGTGTTCCAGAGTTGTGTTCTGTTTTGGGGTTTTTTACCCTTTTTTTGGGTCTTTGTTTAATGATTGCATGCCAAACTGTAATACAGAAGACTTCAAAATACTTCACATCCAACCTTCCTGGAAAGTAGACAATTCTGGGCTGGAATACCATAAACTAACAGGACAGAAAAAAGGCCTTGTAGTCCAAAACCAAGGACCCTCAAATAAATGGCAGTGTTCATCATCCCAGTATGGAAGGATGTCATGCTCTTAAATGTTTGTTTAGCTGAGACTTACAGAGTACATTGTCAAGCTTCAAAATGGGCTAGAGGATAAACTTCTGGGAAGGTCATTACCAAAATATCTAGAGAGTCTGACATTATCAGCTGAAAACTACTGGTTTCTATTTCTCAAGCTAAAGAGGAGTCTCTGGGAGGTCCTTGGCCGCCAGAGGACAATGGCACCTGTAGGCTTTAACCATCAGTTTGAGCCACAGGCTGCAATACTTGCATCAGACAGCACCTCCCAAGTGCTTTTTCAGCAGATGTAATGAAGGGGAACAGAAGCCAAGCTGGAGGGAAGCAGGACCAGCAGCATCAGTTATAAAGCATAAAGTTTAGCTTCTGAAATTTCCTGTTTTCCTCCTCTCCTGCTTCTGTCCCCTCACCATGAGTCATGGGTGCATAAGTGGTCTTTGTGCTTATTATCCCTCTTAATCTTTCCCAGTGCAGATCTCCTTCCATGCTAGAAGTGCCTTGCCTTCTTATTTGAAAAGCAAATAAGGAGAAAATAATGGAGAGCCTTTTTTTAAATTATGGAAAGAAAGAAGCTGGGGCTTGTGTGTATGAAAGAAATCACAATGCAGCTTGCCTTGTGCTGTTTATACAACCTGGGTTTAGATCTAAACACTGCCCAAGAAGTGTCAGTGACCATAAATGGGGAGGGCTAATGCACAGCTGGTTTTATGGGTAGGTTAAAGCAGAGATCACTGGAGCGAGACTCATAATCCTCAAAGAATTAAATGACTAGCAGCTGCTTAAGGCGTTATTCCTATTCATAATGCCTGTGCAAGTGCACTTGAGGCTGGTTACTCCTTTTGGAGACACGAGGCAGAAAATGCATAAACAACTGAGCCAGGGAGAAAATCACAGAGATTGTTCCTACTCTGTTGATCTAAGTTCAAATTGATTGCTGTAAAACCAAGCAAGTTTAATTCATGTCAGGTACCTGCCACTCACATAAAGCCAGAGTTGGGTGCCAGCCCCACTCAGTATCATCTTCTCAGAGGCTGGGTCAAATTCATAGGAGAGATGAACGCCCAGTCTTCTGGAGACTGAATGCACATTTTCTGAATACTTGGCAATCTTTAAGTATTTCAATCATCACCAGATAGGAAGAGCTGTGCTCTGGAGGTGGGTCAGGCTGCTGGGGAAGCAGGGTGCGCCACAGGTGGGGCCCCAGTTTGGGACCCTTCCCATGGAAATCTGGGATGGGGAATAGCACTTAGGGGAAGGTCCTGCCTGGCTGAGGAGGACGTTAGCACAGGCATTGTGTAGAGATGTCCTGGGTTAGACAGAACATCTCTACCTGCTAGTGCTGTTGCAGCATTCCTGCTGTTCTCCCTGATGTCCAGAAAGGACAATGATATCTTCTAAAGTGTCTTCTTTTTAATTGTGAGGTTTTTTTAAGATCATTAAGAGTGAAAAGGAGAAAAGCATATTTATGTGAACCCTGGGTTAAAAATAAAGGGGAATTTGATATTTAAAGACTTATAAAAAGCATTGAAGAGTTTGAAATTGCAATGGTTCTGTAAGTGTGGATATGCAGGGGTTTGTGCATGTATGTGGATAATTTTCATATGGATTTGTGCATGTCTTTCTTTTCTGTGCAGTGTTGATAGTGTTCATATTGAAGAGAACATCCTATAAATGACTTTAATTAGTCTGTTTCTTTCCATGTAATAATAAAATCTTTGCATTATCTTTCCATATGTCTACATTTCTGACAGAGAAGCTGTGCTGAACGCAATTTAGCCAAGTTAAAAAATAAGTTTTGCTTAAGAATGAGGAACTGATGGAGGGCTCAACTCTTTTCTTGCCGGGGTTGATGTAAATCATGAGTAAGTTTATTGGAGTTGATTACATTATAGTGGCGCAAGGAAACTCCATAATGAGATGTGAGTCAGGCTCAAAAAGTCCCATGCAGAGATGCCAAATGGCAGCACAGGATCATCAGAAAATCCCACAGAGCAACGTGAAAGTTAATTATTAGGGACATTTTCTCTTCTGGAGCAAAGCCTGTTGTTTATTGAAGCAGGTTATGAACCTGCACAAATCCTGCTATGATTATTTGGCCAAGATCACACCACACCATGGAAAAAATGTCTTTTCTTTCTCACATTTGTTAGTTTTATGTGATATCCTATTTTATGCCTTGTGTTTCCCTTGTGTTTTCCATCTGGCAGCTTCTACTCTGTGTATCTTTTCAAATAAGGATGAGGGTGGAAAAGGAAGGTTTTTCCTTGGAAATATGAAGGACTAGCAGAAGGGGTCCCTTCTGCTAGCAAGTAGATTAACAGTTTAGCCCATAAGCACCTTCACTGTACACCTTCAGAGTATTTAGCATATTTGAGCTGCTGCACATGGGAGAAGGCTCCTTTGGCTCACATCTTTATGTCAGTTCCTACCAAGAGGACCAGAAGAGATTAACATCTTATCTGACTTCAGCAATAGCTTCGGCCATCAGCCAGGGAGGATATCCCGTTACAGAATGGAGGGATGTTTCAGTTGAACCTCATTGATGCTATTTCTCATCCTAAAATAATTAATAAACAAAATTATACCCCAGAGAGACATTCTGGTATGTTCTCTATGAATTCACACTTCCTCATGAGTAAGAAATCATTGTGGTTAAAACTGATAGGAGGAAACTCTTGCAAGGACTGCAGGATGCTCATGTGGTGGAGGTTGTAGGTGTCCTTCAGCTTATGTATGAGTAATGCTAGAAGAGTTGGAAGGACAAAGAAAAGATTATTAAGGGCCAGTGCTATCCTGAAAAGGAAACAGGAAAATTTGGAAGTGAATCAGACATGACTGCGGCATGCAAGAGCCTGATCAGGGCTTCCTGCAGGAGACTGGGAATTCAGAAGTTGGTGAGCGCAGGAAGGATCACTGTCACCAGAATAAATACATGTTGCTTTGAGGATGGAAGCTCTGGTTGCAAGAGCATTTCCATGGAAATATTTTGAAACAGGGAAGTAAAAAGTTTCTGTAGGGGAATAGTGAACAAGTCTAAGATGTTTCACCAGCCAAGATACCTGGAGAGCCAAGGAGGAGGAGGACATACACCCTGGGGGGAAGGGAGCACCATGGTTGTGAGACTCAGACTTTAAATACAGAAAAAAACTGATGGGGAAGGTAATGCCTGGTAGACCAAAGCCCCCCAGAAGGGGTGGAACATAGCTGCAGTGGGATACTTCTGGCCTGAGCTGCTCTCTCTGGTATGTACTGAAATGTTACTCTGCCCCGTGTCTTCCTTTTCAATGTCAAAGATTGCATGGTTTTTCCTCCCCGCAGCTTCTCTGGGGAATGGGAAGTTTGGGAGTTTTCTTCTTGGCGTGATAACTAACATCCTTTGGTATCCAGAAGGAACCTCCCTGGACCGTGTGAGCAACTCTGCACATCCAGCCAGATGCAATACTGCACATGAGCTGCTTACCCAAGGGAACGCAGAGTGGGGGAGCCAAGTTCTTGGGAAAGGGGAGTGGAAAGCTGAGTCACCAGACAAGCCTGCCCCTGAGCTTTGCTCCTTTTGCTAAAAAGTGGGGACAAGGCTGTTGCAAATACAGTAATTGTACTCCCTGTGTCTCTGCTGTTGAAATCAGGCTGGAGAAGAGCTGTGAATAGTGTGTTAGGGAAGGATGGGTAAAATGGGCTGTTACTGGCAGGAGGTGAGAGCAGCCCTGCCCCAGCACATGCAGCCTCCCTGGGCAAGCACTGCCTGAGCACTGGGAAGGATCTGGGGGGGACCAAGGGGCTGGGGCTGGGACATGAACTGGGCTGTTGCATGGCTTGTCTGATGCCAGGTTTATTGCTTATGCTGCAAAGCAGTATAGCCTTTCAGAAAAATGAGACTGGAGGGAAAAGGAGCAGTTTTTAAAGTATCATTAATACATAAAAAAAGTTTTCATAAAATTTGGCTCCGATAAAAATAAAAAGAAATCGCTGTATCATGTGAGTGGAGTCACCAAGGAGAGCATTCATAGGCTTGGAACAGCTAGCGCCTGCATCGTGCTGGGTGCAGTGTCCTCGGGGCTGTCTCTGGGAGAGAGGAGCATTTTTCAGAGGGGTAAGAAGGTTGCTCTCTGGCACGCTGAATGTTTGTCGAGTAAAAAAAGTCACACAATTCCCATGAACTTGTAAACTAGCTGTTCATAGTTTTGGCATTACCTCTTTAAAAGCAATCTGAGCCATCTCTGGCTGTGGATACTGTAGTCATCACAGAGTGACTTCAGAAATGTGAGTCAGATCATGACACCGGCTTCCTGCTTGCTGAGTAATCAGTCTGACTTTTGGTATGTGCTGCTTTGCTAGCACACCCAGCCCATTCCCGCTTCGCCACGTGTTTTATCCGGGTTTTTTTTTTATTTCGTTTCTTTCTTACACTTATTTATGGGTTGATTTGTTGAGCAGTTGACTTGAGCCAAGCACATCAAAGCATGTTGCATCCCAGGGTGTATTTTATTAATTTTTCTTTTGGAATCGTTACTAGTGTTGGTGAGAGCCCCACAGGGGAGGGGGCTGAGAAGCCTCTGCTTTGTGCTTTGGTGCCAGGATATCTGCTTGCTCAGGCTTTACATGATCTGGCAGCACCAAAAATCAAGGAGGGAGATGGGGAAGTATGGGTCAGACTCCCTGAATCACGGAGGTTTAGGGAGATGCTGTTTGAATTGACTCCCCACCAGTTGAACACAATACATCATGGATCTGGGCTGAGGCTGATGTTTTAGCGGTTTGAATAGTTTAGGAAGAATACTTCCATTGTGTGTCTTCGATTATTTTAAGTACTGTGTGAAGTTGTTATATCAGGATGAGCTTAGATTTCTTTTCTGTATACAGTACAGTCTGTGCTGTCTATCTAGGATCCTACCAGTAAGCTGCTGGAATCCTCTTAAGTAAGGAGCTGTTAAATTAATAAAGCTGTTAATCACATGGGGGGTAAAAAAAGAGAGATAGAGAGGAGGAGAAAAATCTTACGTAGAAATTGCAAATCGTAGTTTGAAAGTTTCCACATGGGATGGTCTCGCAGTGCTGGGTAGAACAGTTCTTGTATTAGAGAGCTGTTTTTCATATGGTGATTTTTATACAGCCTTTTTCTTAGATATTCTCTGTGTCAGAGTTTGCTCCTAATCAAATGTAACACTTAGATTGCACTGTGCTTCTTAAATGTTAATCCCAACAGAACCCCATTATACTCAGTAAAACCCTGTTATTATTATCCTCTGCACGGAGGCAAGAATTGCAGGCAGGGAAGTGAATTGCTAAAGCCCTTCTGCAGAGCTGCCATCAGTTCCAGTTCGGTACTGACAACCTGTATTCAGACCTTGGGACTTTGCTTTCACTCCAAATACAGTTTTAGGAATATGTAAAAGGTATTTTAGGTGTATTTAAGTTTGACAAAATTGACTTGGGTGTTACTGAGGTCAGCTGGATTTAGGTGGCTTGCCATATACTCCAGTACTTTCAAAATTCTGCTTTACACCCATTACTCATCAGAGTTGCATGAAAGAAAAGGCTCTGAAATGGAATGTGATAAATAATTTACATAGAAAATAGTTGAAAAATTATTTTTTTGTATTATTAGCTATATGCTGCTGTTAATCAGTGCAAACAGTGACCTGGCTTTGATTGCTCTTATTTTACCAAACGTGGCTGTACCACAGAGTGCAGCTGTGGCAGACATGGATGAATGTGTGTCTGATTGTTCACATGTTGAAATAAACAGGGTCCTTGTCAGACAGTTTGATGTCACTGTGGTTTTAGTCTTTGCTGCCTTTTTTCAGGGAGGAAGTGATTGCTATGGCTCAGCCTTTTAGCACAGGATGCCCTGCCTCAGTGCATATTTTGACTGAGATCACAGAATCAGAATGGTTTGGGTTGGAAGGGATCTTTAAAGGTCATCTTGTTCCAACCTGCAAGTGAGCAGAGACATCTTCAACTAGCTCAGGTTGCTCAGAGCCCTATCCGGTCTGACCCTGAACACTTCCATGAGTTTATTCACGTCTTGGTCTGAAGAGATCTTGTATGTCAGATGTCCAGCATGACATGCTGCTAAATGAAAGCAATTAAATTTAAGAAGGAAAAAAAAGCAGAATTTAAAAAAAAAAAAATGCACCATTATGGAGCATTGTGAGCTGCAAGCAGAGCAGCAATGCTGACCCATGTGTGGAGGCCAGGTCCATACAGAGATGTGAGTGGTATGTGTCACCAGGAAACCTACAGGCAATCTTAAGCCATAATCTGCGAGTGTTTTTGCATTTCTCTTTGAAGTCAGGGGAACTGTGTTCCTCTAGCATGACCTTTGTATCCTTCTTTGGATCTTATTGTATGGACTGGAGGCCAGCATGTCATTACAAAGCGGCAGAAAAGCAGAGCTGTCTGGGGGTTTTTTGTTGTTTTAAGACCTTTAAGACCTTTTCTGTTACAAACTTTGCCTGGACAGTCAGGGAGGGAAAGGGAGGCTGCAGTGCTGGCACACCACTGCTGCCCCCCAGCAGCTGTGCACCAGCCACACTGCCCATCCCGGGTGTGCCTGGCTCTGCAGTGTTACCCCTGCCTAGTCTTGTGCCACCAAACTGCTCCTAACTGCTGTAGCTGACGGCCCAGAGCCACTCATCTGGGCTGATGGGCTTCAGCTTTAGTCCTGTGAATAGCTAGCAAAGGCACCTGATACCAGTAGCTGATGTTTTTTGGCAGGAAGGGCAGGGTATCTGGCCTCATCTCCACTGAATCCCAGTTCTTGGCCTTCTTTCAGAGAGAGGCACTCAGAGCAGATCCAGTTGACTGAGAAAAATCTCTTTTTCAGATGATGAGCTGTGCCAGAGGGATAAGGCTTTCGAGGAATGGCACTCCCAAGCCTAACTTTAGCACTTTGGCTCGAACTGCTGTGCTGCATATGAGGTACAGCAAGATTAGAAAGCACTTCCCTGGCAAACTCAGGGCTTGACAGTGACCCAGAGCTGCTGCCAGCTGTTGCCTACTGGATGGCTCCAGGCCATTCAAGGCTGTCATGCTCCATTGCCAGCAATGGGGCTGACAAATCCGATGGCATCCTCTCAGTGTTGCACAGCCAGCCATGGCCAGACATCACATGTGGTCTTTCAGACAAGAACTCCATCAACATTATGACCATGAAGCCACATGATAGAGGTGCTGGTTCTGGCAAATGTGTCCTGCCATCCCTTGAGCACCTCTGACCAGTGCAGTCCCCCTGCACAGGTGCTGGGATGAGCAGCCCTGCCCTGTGGTCCTCAGAATCCTCCTCCAGACCTGGCATTTCCTAGCAGGAGGGCACTAAGAGCATCTCATCTGTGTCTTATACTTGGCTTGCATTGTATTGAAGCCAAAATTACTCAAAACAACCCACCACCAGACCAAAAGACCTGTGTTATCTCCTGCAACTGAAGTCAGCCAAAAAGCCTTGGAGGCCCCTTAGAGTACTCTTGAGTTGAGAGAGAGACTTTTGCACCTTGGAAAGAGCAAGTGATGTTGACCTCAGACCCAGGCAGAAGCAATATCTTTAATCTCATGTTGTACTGGATTCTTAATCTCCCTTACATTGCTGTATCTCATTTGCACATATTTTCCTGTGTACGTAGAGATAGGGGCTTTTTTCAAATATTAATCAGCTTGACTGATAGTAGAGATTTGTGCATCTGACAGCATGACATCAATTCTGTGCAAGCCTGTTGTTTGCAGGCCATTACAGAGCACCTCCTTGAAACAAATGTTTCACAGGCAAGATTGGGATTTTTAGGTGTAAGTTTTCCAACTTGTATTTACTTCAAGAAAAATACATAATTCTTTGGCATATTAATACGCTTATGTTGCCGTCTCAAATATTGTTAGAAGTTTGTTGAGATCTTAAAATCCAGTTTGTATCTGATAGCCCAATACATGTTAAGACTACCATGGAGATAAGTGGAAGTGTGTCTTGCTTTCTCTCCTTCCGTCAGTCCCTCTGTCCCTCCCTCCCTCACCTGATATGTTATCTAGAGGGAGAACCTAATGAGCAGCTGAAGTAGTGCTAGATTGATCACGGCACAGGACCAATGATAAATGGCACCCTGTGCTGGTATTGGGGAGATGCAGGGTGTGGAGCTGCAATTCTATTTCCACCAGCATATAGAAAATCCATCTTTGGTTACAGAGCAAGGAAGGCAGAATTGGGATTTGTTTCTTGTTCATGGAGATCTACCCTTTTTCCGCTCCTTTTTTTTGGTTTTTTTTTGGGTTTTTTTGGTTTTTTTTTTTGGGTTTGGTTTTTTTTTTTTTTTTTTTTTTTTTTTTTTTTTTTTTTTTAAATCCAAATCAGGCACTGAAGCTGCTCACTCCCGCCAGCAGGGCTGGGCCAGGCTCCAGCAGGGCCAGCACAGGGCAGTGGTGGGGGCAGGACAGTGTGCTGGTGGTGCAGAGCTGCCTCTGGAGTCCTGCTGCTGTGGGACTGGTGACCAGGACAGTGGGACAAGAAGGTGAGCAGCTCTCATTTGCTTGTGAAGCATCCCCAGTTTAACCAAGAGGTCTGCAGCAGCTGGTCATCTGGGAGAGACAGAAATGTTCGTACAATGACCTTTTTTGTTCAATTTTTTTTCCTCCCAGCCCTTTCTCTATGAAAGCTATTGCATTCTGGCTGCTGTCAATTCAGGAGTTTGTTAAACCATTCCAGACATGTTTGTAGAATATCTGTTCTGAGTGTAATCTGCACTGTGCTCCCTGGACCCTTCCTTTCTGTCACAGAAAAATAAGCTTAATAGAGTTAAATGCAAAAATACAATTTCCGCTGAACTGTGAGAATTGACTGCATAAGCCTCCTATGTAAACAGAAAGCACCAATTTGTACAGCTCTGCAGTTAAATACTGGAGATTAATTTTTTACAAATGTCTGTATTTAAATTTAATATACATGCTAAGCTTTTCCCCTTTTTCCTCAGCCTTTCATTTGTAACAGGCACAGAGTCAGTTAGAATTACTTCTTTCCAAAAACAAAGGGGTCTAATTTCTGAACCTCATGCTAGGCATGGAAAAGTTTGCTTCCCTAAACAGGATTTACCCACTCACCCTCCCCAGCTGCTGCAGGCAGTCTGTCCCCGGCTGCGCAGAGCTGTGCCCCGTGCTGCCCTTGCAGCGCTGCCTGGGCCTTGCCAGCAGGGCTTGTGGGCAGCACCTCTTCCTCCCCACTCACTCTTGTAGTACTTCATGTCTTCACATTATTTTGGGAATGATGGGTGGAAGAAGGAGAACGTCTCCTCCATCTCTCTTCACAGTGTCTCTTTGCATCCAGACATGTTTTAAAAGTGCAATAAATAAGTGTTCTGGCCCAGATTGTGTTGCTGGGCTCTCTGTGTGGGGGAGTTTCAGTGGGTTGAAGTGCTGGCACATCTGTCAGCGGGTTCTCTGGGTGGGTCTTGCTGGGGACCAGGCGCTGGGAGGGGAGCAGTGCCCCCATCCATCTCATCAGCCTCTGCCGCAGCTGTGCTCCCGCCCCACATTCACACACAGCCTCTCCATTGCCTGGTTCTGGGTTTGCTTCTGTAGCACATCGCTTCCAGAGTGAAATTACTCTTTCTCAAGGGAAAATAAGTCTCCTTGGCTTTATAGCAAATTAGTCTCAAGGTGTTTAAGGACGACTTACAGGGCAGTGGCCTTGTGGATGACATTGGAGACAAATATGAACACCAGTACCTTAGATTTTTTTAGTTTTATTTTGTCTGTCAGACATTTATTTAATTAACTTATTCCCTTAATTAAAGCAATAGTAAGAAATAAAGCATAAAAGAATCATGCAGCTTCATACTTTGTTAATAATCCCAAGAATGTTTCTACCACTGTATCTTTTAGCCTGTATTTATTTTTTAAAGAATATTGAGGAGGATGCATCTTCTGTTATTTTATGTTATCATGTTTGCTGTTACCTTTCTGGTCTTCTTTATATAGAATTTGAATGATTCCCTTGAAACTACATGATTGGCACATATAGATATTTATGTGCCTAACCATCTGCAGATCAAGTAATCTGTGGGAATTAATGCTGCAATTCGTGTTGATGTAGTTCAGGAAAAAGAAGGTGGAATAGGAATAACCCTTTCAGAAAAGCCATGAAATGTAAAAAAGGTCTATGTTGCAGCATCTGAATAAGAGAGCTGTACAAAAGAGAAGTGACAGTGACATCTAAGCCGTCACTAAGCACTTCACAGCTTTCTTTTGGCAGTGTAAACCCTTTGAGCTCCATTCTTCTGGTTGATGGGATGCCAGCTGGACCCCATGCTGTGTTTTACAGTCTTCCAGTAATTCTCTTCCCCAGCATATATTCTCTGTATGCATTGGTGCTGTGTGACCCTGCTGCCTGGCCTGCAGATGACAAACACCCAACCAAACTCAAATCCATTGTCCATGTCCTGTCTGTGTAGCACTTAATCTTGGGAATGACCCCCTCTTGATTTTTCTTGTTGATTGTATTGCTGTACCTCAGGATAACTGGGCCTGTCCACAGAGGCAGCAATACTTTATCGGCGTGAATTAAAAACCTGAATAAAAGATAGTATCTCAACAGCTCTCATTATTTATCTATCTTTAAGTTTGTCATAAAAGTGCATTGGGCAGTATGTGATGTGGAACAGCTGAGGAGCCTGGCTTGGCTTTCTCCAGCTGGTATCCAGAGTGGCTTCAAAGTTTGTGTCCTCTTTATCATGCTCACAGATAAGCCTTGGAGTGGGGATGGGGGCAGTGGCTGCATCAGTGGGTACTGAGGCAGTCCCCAGAGAAGTTCCCTGGCTGAGTTGACTGCAGGTGTCTGGGTTTTGTGCCTCATGTAGTGGAAGATCACCCGGGGAGGTGCCAGTGCCCATTATGTCTGAGTATATGCAGCTTTGGTTAGCTACCAGTTACTCCATGGCTGCTCATCTCCAAGCACAGGTGTACAACTGAGCACAGCAACTTTGTGCACCATCGACTTTTAAGGCAGTAGGGTCACAAATAGGGGCATGCAATTTTTAGTAGGTCACGAGAGGTGGTTATTGTACTGTTGCTGAGTTATAACACCTTCATACGAGATGCTTGTGGCAGGGGAGATTCAATTTAGGGGTGACTGATTTACGAGATTGCACCAGTGATATATGCATCAATCTGTGCACAGGCTCAAAATGGATGCATGGGGAGTACTTCTCTGGGCATAAATGTACTATATATTATAAATACATAATGCTTATGTAGACCAATTTATGCCTTCCCAGTAGTATGTGGAAGGAGCAGAGAAGAGAGAGATCCCCGCCTCCACTCAAACGTGGAACATCATAATGGAGGTGCCAGTATCTCAAGGATCAGAAGGGACTTCTTAAGTGCATTCATTATATATAAATCTCACATGTGTGTGCAAAGATACATATGTAAATGAGTATTGGAAGATTGAGTGTTGTATTCAATGCCTGCTCATGCACTTGGAAGTATACTGTTGGCTGTAGATTGCAAGTATAGCAAAACCCTATGGCTTAAAAAATAACTTCAGCTCTGTGCTGTGAAATGGAAGAGAAATGCAGTGTAATGTGTGGAGCTGCAGTCACTACTTTTACCTCTGGGATTTTGACACATCCATTAACAAGGAGACCTTGGTGGTGAAGTTGTTTTCAATCACTGTCAGTCTCATGGAAAATTCAGAGGGAAAAAATGCACAAATGACTTGTGATGTTGTTTAAGCGATAGTGCTGAAACTCATTCATTTAATTTGAGTTATATATGACCATATAAATAAAATATAAGTGTATATGTGTACATAATATTCTCATATGTATGATTAAATGTTTGTATTATACCTTCCATTCCAAAATGTTAGGTTGTGTAACAACATAAAGAACCTTAAAATTAGGGAAAAAATTTAACTTGTATGCGAACATGTTTTATTTTTTCTTGCTCATTAGTAAAATGACACAATTGCCAAGAAACAGGCTATCCACCCAACAGTATATAGAAAGGCATTGTTTAATCTAGAAAACCAAAGTGGAGTGTAATGCAGCATCCAGCTTAACTGATGACTTGAAGACTGGGTAATCATTATACCCAAAGTGGGGCTGGGGGTGACTGGGGGTAAGTAACTTGGTTTTAGATGGAAAAGGATTTTATTGGCTGCAAGATTATCTGGGAACCTGAGTATACATAATGGTGTATGCACAAGGAAAACTCAATAAACGATATGCAAAAATAATAAAAGAGATTGAAAGAAGTAAGAGATGAGTCTCAGCAGCAAAATCCAGATGTGGATTTCATAGCAGATACTTTTTAAATGAAAAATTTTGGGAAATATTTTCCCTTTCTCCTTCCAGCTGGCTCTTGCTTGGGCCCCTCTCTAATATAAGCCACATAAGAAAAATGCCAGTCATAATCTAATATTGCACTTGGTGAATGTGAAATGTTAAGAAACAATGGGGAAATGAGAAAAAGAGACTGTAGGAGAACCAGAGGGCCTGGCCTCTTTTTCATGTGTTTATCTGTTCCGGGAAAGAGGATATACAATATTTTCAGTAATGTTTTCCACAGTTATTCATTTGCAGCTTTGTTTTTGGCCTGATTCTCAGGTCTCTGATATTTTTCTTTTTTCTTATTTGTGATGTGAGTCTGATATCCACCATCATCACCAATAACCTGAAAACAAATTACTTTCATAAACTGGATAAGTTAAACCTCTGACTGTCCATAGCCTCCACTGCCATTAATGGCCTTTTTGTTCATGCCCCCAGACGCCAGTCTTAAAAAATCCTTGTGCCTAGACATGACTCAGAGGATAGATGTTCAAGCATGAATGACAAATTGGTTTATCGCAAATATATGAAAAAGAAATGAGGTGCGACGATGTCAAAGTTAGATAGGCTTCTGAAAAGCCAGTGTGACCTTGTGCAATGTGTGTGCCGAGTTGCTAAATTTAACTGGGCATAGTCTTGTTAAGAAAGTGCTAATGCTCCTTTTCCAGGAGGAAAATGGGCCTTTTTGGTTCCCTAGGCACCTGACCTCTTTCGGTGCAAATATTGAATAGCTTGCACATCCCGACCTGCTTCTATTTACAACCCTTCCAGCTGAGCCCGAGGAAATACTGCTGGGAGCAGGAGAGGAGGGGACCAAAGCTCAGACCAAATAGAAGGACCCACATCTTCTCTTCACTGCTTTGTACAGCGGGTCTCATAGAAGTAAAGACTGCCCTGTTGTTGGAAATGGGATCTGTGCTAAGGCCAAACAGGAGATAGGAGAGAGCTCATGGCTTTGCTTTTCACAGCTCCTTTTTGGCATGGCAGCTGTTGCAGTGCCCAGCAGGAGCGTGCCATCCCTGGCACACAGCTTTATTTCCAGTGCCATGGAGGCTGTCTTGGGTGGGATGACACCTGTAGCTTCAGGTGTTTTCCTGCTGTTCACTGTCAGGGTGGCCAAATGTCCTCCCCATCAGCTGTGCAGCAGCACTGGCCTGGCTGCTCCCAACTGCATCCTCTTGGCCACCTCAGTGGTAAAATGCACAGCCAGCCTGGCAGCTTGGAACTGCAGGGCTGTCTGGTTCAAGGACTTTTCCTACTCCCCTAGTGTACAATGTGGCCTCACTTGGGCTTTCTCTAGAAACTCAATTGCCCTACATATTTCTAGAGGCACGTCACCTTTGCTCTGTCAGCTGGGGCCATGCAAGCTGTTGACAGCAGTGGAAAGATGACTTCATGCGTCTTGCAGTCTGTGCTCCCGTCTCTGCTTTCCAGGCTGGGCAGCATTTAAGGTTTTTCTTTCTGTTGGTTTTGGTTTGGGGTTTTTTTGTTTTATTTTTTTACAGAAGGAGTTACGCTGGCTTACACTGCATTTATGATTCACTGTAATCATCAGGTCCTTTTCTGAAAGGCTGTAATCTAATTAGTCGTTCCCCAGCCTACATGAAGTGTATTAATAAAAACAGGAAAGGTTCATTTCAGAAAGTCTTTTTTAAACTATGCATTTGACAAATATGCATGGCAAAGCAGAAACCTTGCAGAGGAGAGAGTTTAAAATCCCCAAAAAACTGGGTACCCCTGTTGCCATTTTATGGATATAGAAACTAACTCATGGAGAAGGCATCTACAGGTTTTTCACCACCCAAAGGGAGCTGGATGGCAGAGATGGAAAGGAGCCTAGTGATCTGTAGCTCCTGCCCTGTCCTATGCCTACCCTGCCAGCAGGAAATGAATGCTGTACTCTGCTTATCTCTTATCTGACCCACTTCTTCACAATATTTCCTTCTTAATTCTTGTCTTTCAAGCACTGTGGTGTGGTGGGATGGGGATTCTCATCACTATATGCACCAGAAAGATAAATATTATGTCCCAGTGTAAGCTTATTTGTGTAAGCTGGCCCACTGGCATTTTTGCTTTGAAGAGTCAGCTCTTTTGAAACATCCCTGTTGCAATAGCTCACGGAGGGTACAACCCTGATCAGCAAAATAGGAAGATAGGTGGCTTGCAGTTAGTGTACTGTCTAGAGGTGTGTGGACCTTGAATCATTCACCCTCACTTTGCTTTGCATACAAAATATCTTGTATCAAATTACCTCTGTGTATTTTCCTCCTCTTTTTCTATGCCTCCAAGGCCTGACAGTAACAATTACTCTGCTTTCATAAACCTGCTGGACAGCAGTGCAGATGCTTGGTCACATCTTCTGTTTATTTGACTTGTTTAGGCTTGCAGTGATAATTGTTTTTTCTCTGAAGCATATGATATAACCCATGAGGCCTGTGTGAGGTTGCCATGAGCCATTCAACGCAGCAATCACTGGCAAATGCTGATTACCTTTGTGCTCAGATGATTTGAGAGGATGTTGCATGAAGGTGTAAATAGATAATTTTCTGTAGCTTCTGTTAGCAATCCAACCAAAGGGATTCCCCCTCATTTAGCATTATTCCAATTCAATTTGCAGCAGCCTTGTCAGCCAAGAAATACCCTGGTGAGCTTCTGGTCAAGAGTGGCTTTCTAAGTACCACTAGAAAAGCAGACAGCCCTCCCAGGGAAAATGAATCCTCTTTCTTGTCCATGTTTGTTGCAAGTAGCAGGTTTTAGCATTTAGACTGCCTGGTAACAGTTGGAAGGCATTAAAAAAAGTATAAAATAACTTGTCTGCTTTCCTTTAGACTGATTTACAGAAAATCAAAATTAATAGTTCTTTTTGAACTGAGGGGGATTCTTTTCACTTTGCCATTTCCTTCTCCTTTTTCTTCATGTTAAATCAAGACTCCTGGATGCTGCAATGAAGAAAAGTAGCAGCCTTGTTGGTAAAGCTTAGAAGTTTTGAGAATGAGGAGGAAGTCTCTCAAGGAGATTTCTGTTTTCTTTCCAAGAACAGTTACAGTTGTTCCTAAATGGATTATCTTCTTCAGCAGGACAGCCCTGCTGAGTGTGAGGGGGTATTTTCCTTTTTTACAGAGATTTAAGGGACTTTTTAAATGGCCAATGTAGCAGCAAAGTACTTCTTTAAATATGGGAAAAGACTGTAAACTGAATAGTTTCTGTGGATGGTTATTGTGTCACTGTGGGCTTTATTTTGACAGATTAGACAAAATTCTTCTTTTAGTTTTATCTTCCTTGTTTTGTTGCTGGGTTTGTGGTCTTTGCCTGGGAGGGGGCTGCTGTCTGAGCAGAATGGTGGCCATGGATATCACAGACTCCTCTCCCAAAAGGTCTGCTGCTGTTGGAGCTAGTTCCACACTGTGGGATGGATCTGGGCTCATTTAATTCCCTGTATCTCCATGCTAGGTGTGTGTTACAGGGACAGAGCATCAGCAAAGGGATGACCAAGCTGCACAAGTGTGAAGCTTTTAACTCCAAGTGCACAGTTGGGTTATGGTGATCCTTCTGCCCAGTTTTGGTCTGTGTCAAGATCCAGCTGGAGAAAATTCAGTGCTCTGACAAATTGCTGTTACTTGGTTCAAGTACTTCCCCGTCAGGTATTTTAATTACACAAGTTCTAGTTCCATCTTAGCATAAATGCAAACTTTACACTAACTCCCATAATTTTGGCTTAGTTTGTAGCCTCCACCAAGAGCCAGCACACTGCCACGTTGGAAATTTTAGGCCCGCACAGGATGACTGCTGCTTTGAAAATGAGATAAATATCTTTTTACTGCCTCATAAGCAGATAAAAATGCAGAAGGACCAAGGTCCTGCATTTGTGCAGATTCAAGTCTGAGTGGAAACTGGGTTGGGAGAGGAAAGCCAGAGTGTTTTTGCAGGGATGAAGGGAAGGGTGTGACTGGAGAGCCCCTCTTGGGCCAGGAGCTGTGGCTGGACTTTCAAATCATAGCCAAACTCCGCCTTGCAGTGGAGACATCTCCTCACCTTCCCTTCCTTCCCTTCCCTTGCTTGGCTTGGTTTGGGTCTGCTGCCATAGCTAGCCCAGTAGTGGCAGAGCAAATCTGGTAGGAGAGAGTCTGTGGGTGACAATTCATCTAGAGGGAAAATTACAAAATGCCTTATTTGTAAAAACAAATGTCCACACAAGGCTAATTCGTCATGTGTTTGTTATGAAATAATTCACTTCTGGTATGTTTTAGTTTTCCTACTCAGCTTTCAGCTTTAAACCAAGTCTTCCTCATTTTGCCATTTCCTCCAAGCCACCTGCCAGATGAGGACAGGCATCCTCCAGCTGTGACTGCCCCAGCAGCCAATGGGTCAGGGATGGATGCAGGTGTGTTGGGTGGCCTCTCTGAGCTTGGGGTGGCCAGCAGGACTACCATGACCTGCAAATGCATTTGGCATTCACCACCTCGTTTGGCCACGGACGCACTGATGATGCAGGAATTACCAGTCCTATTACCACTCCAGTGCCAGGGAAATGAAGCTTTTGCATTACAAGACCATGGTAAATCACAGGGAGGGATGACAGCATTGTTAGCATGAGCAAAGTTACTGTAATTTATGTATAAATAACTCCTCTGTGTCAAGGTAATTCAGCTACCTTAAAATGCCTTCTCACATTCTGTAGAGATGCCTGTGATTTACACACCATAGTTCACAGCATTTTCCTAATTACACATAGACATTTTCAGGGATTTTTTGGGTGTTCATTCTTGCAGGTCAGCCCTTAGCAGTAACCCACTTTACCTGGAGGACATGGAGCAGGTTGGCTTCTTCCCCCTCTGCTTTCCTGGCTGGGCTGGGACAGTGGAGCAATTGTATCCTTTCCCAGTGTGGCTTTCCTCAGCAAGTTCACCCAGTATCCCAGAGCCACCAGCCACAAACTGCTCCAGGAGCAGAGGCACCAGGTTTAATTCTGCACCTACGTAAACTTGTTTAGATTTGTCTGCCTCCTGGTGGCTAATGCCAAGTGTCTGAAGGCACTGTTTCCTGTTTAACTGTGTGGGAGAAGGTGTATTTTTAATAAAAGGTTTAAAATTGGCATTACTGGGCCTACAAATCATTAGAGCATTTCAGGAGCCTTAATTGTGTTCCAGCACAAGTGTGTTTTCAGCTCATTATTGGCACATTCAATAGCATCTGTATTTTTTGTGTGTACAATATAGTGCTGTG
Source organism: Taeniopygia guttata (assembly GCF_048771995.1). Classification (NCBI taxonomy): domain Eukaryota; kingdom Metazoa; phylum Chordata; class Aves; order Passeriformes; family Estrildidae; genus Taeniopygia; species Taeniopygia guttata. The sequence continues at coordinate 137,871,175 of NC_133026.1, read as the reverse complement.
TGACCTAGTACTGGCTGTAGTCTTTAGCCAGGTGAAATGCTCCATCTAGTCTTCGGGGTACAGTTTGAGCTCCTCCTGTGGGATCTTAGAGATCGTCCTGTGGGACAGGAAACCCACAGCCCTGCTGCCCCAGGTGGGTGAACCTGCAGTGCTGATGTTTCTTCCAGGTAATTTTCAGAGAAATAAGTCTCAGACTTTTTGGGTAGGCCTGGCATGAAGTGGGCTGGATCACAGGCACTTTCTGCACTTCTGGTTCTATTTCCTTGCCATACAGATTTTGTCCTGGCACCCTACCTAAGGACCACTAGAATTAGACTTGAAAGGCTGTAGCATCGCTGAGCATTGCAGTAGCTCCCAGTGTGGCTGATGATTCTAGTTTTGTTACAGAAATTTCCATTCTGAAGAAGAGCCAAGTAGGAAGACAGCTTTCTAGTCCTAGGGCTTTCAGTTGCAGAACAGTTTAATGGAAGTGCTGCATTCCTTCAGAAATTCATCACATGTTGCAAACAGCAGTCAAATTGCATCATAGCCCAGTAAGGTCTGGGCAGGCTCCTCTGCCCATTATAATGACAGGAAAAAGAGAGGTGGTTCAGGTATTGTATGTGGAGTGTGAAGGTGTAGAGAGAGAGAGAGGAGTCCAGACTTAACTGTACATACACACACACACACATACACACAAATAAAAATAAACTCTAGAAGAGCTGAGGCAGCAGCCTCAGCTTGCCTGATGCCTTTGTTTGGTGGACAAAAGGCTTGTTTTTCATTTCCATTAAGCTTTAATATGATTGAACTAGCAAGAATTGAAATGCCCCCTTCATCACTGCTGAGACATGCTTCCATCTGTGGCTGCTGTCGTCTTGTTGGAGTGTTGAGGACCACTTGCAGTGTGTCCTTCATTGCACCATCTGAATGTGAGCTTGAGGGAGTACTTTGCCATACCTGACAGAGAGAGAGGTGTGAGAATTTGATAATAGTTGTACCATGCATGAAATATTTGAGCTGTTTTTTTAGTTTGCCTCTGTCCAACTCAGAGCACAGCGGGAGCAAGTGTTAAAAAACAACTGATGGTGAGCTGTAGGCAGGCTGGGCTGGAGAAGCAGCACCCTACCAGTCTCCTTGGGGGAAAAAAGCAAATGAGGTCATAGGCATTGAACAGTTTTGGAAACTTCACCCTTGGGTTTTTTTATGCAGGGGGGAGGGAACTCAGGCCTTGAAGCTCCAGTGGTCAAGCAGGATCTTCTGGTGGGCACACTTTGAGCACCATCTTCAGATGAGGAGCTGTTAGAGAGAGTGACTTCAGGGTATGGGTCTAAGTATTTTGTGATGTCTTCTCATGACAGAGTAGTAGTATTACCTTCTGCTGCTATATCTAGAAAACCAGTCTTTCTGCAGTCTTCTTTTCCAATAGGGGACTTTTGCCTTAAATACAGAATTTGATAAAAATAATTATTCATCTGCTATTCTCATGCTGGAAAGCAGTTGTTCACTGAATAGTTTAATGTCTGAACCTTTAAAATAGAAGGAATGACTTAGACACTTTATAGGGTTTTTTTTTCTAACTTTAGCCTGAGAGATGGCAAGCAGGGGATTCAACTTGAAGAGAAAAACAGATGTGCACCAAGGGAGTTGTGTGTTTGGGGTTTCTTTCCAAGCTCTGCTTGGCTTTTGTGGGCTCCAGCCTCATGTTCCCCTGAGCATGCTTCCTGCTGCAGGAGGACTGCAAGGCTCAGGGAGAGTGAAGGTTGTGGTGTCCTTCAGAAAATCCAGCTTTCCAAAGGTTTGAAATAAAGATTTTGAAACTGAGCTGCAGAGTTTTTGAGGGTAATTCTTTGGGGATGGAAACAAATAGCTCATCATAGCATTTCACAGAATTTAGCAAAAGGCAGTGCTTCAGCAAGGGGTGGTGTGGATATTTGGAGCTTTTTTAGTAATGGCATTAGGGGATTGTTTTCCTTTTGTCTCATGGAACATATACAACTGACTTCTGAATGGAATAGATTCCTTTTAGAAACTGGAACTGATGTTAAACTGTGATTTGAGCCACTGATGAATTAATAAAACACTGAAGCACTACAAATTTTAAATAACTCTCTCAGTCCCACAGGAAATTCAGAGCAGACCCAAGACCAGAGCCTATATTTGTCGCTGTGGGAGCAGGCTTCCCCAGGGACTGATTAGGGTGTGAAATCCCTGGCAGTTCCTCCTCACCATCTCTCTCAGAGAAGCTGCAACTGAATTGAGCCTTCCTGCAGGGAGTCTGAATATTTTGTTAATCACTTTTTTCCCCCACAGTCCATTCCACCCCCACCCCCCCCATTTCAATTTTTTTTAATTGCTTGAATTTCCAATGAGCTAACAAATACACAGGATGCACGTGCTTAGTTGCTTCCATAGGTCTCAGCATACCTTCTCTGGAAATAATGGAGCAAATTCCAAAATGTGGTGCCAAGAGAATAATTTGCAAGGGAATGAATTTGCAGTCAGCTGTAGCATTGCCATGGTAAACAGGAATGCTTGTAGGGGTTTAAGATCCTCAAAGGGTCTTGCAGAGCTCTGGAGATACAGAGTAAAAATGAGTTTAAAATTGCAAGCTCACTGCCACGTTGGGGGAAGGCTGCTGCAGCAAGACATTGTTTAAGGGCTCTGTTTTCAGCATGCTTCTGAAAGTGTGCTCTTGGAAACAGGGATTTGTGCCTAAATGGGAATCCAGACATACAAAACACTTCATTTATTCTTGTAAATGTCTGTATAAAAATGCAAATGTATTACCTATGGCTATTGCCTCCATATTGGGCTACAGTATAGCATATAAAAGGCATACTGATGAGTTTTCAGTGAATTTTCTGAAAATACTTGAACGGTTATAGGCTCTGATGTATAAAGTTACCTTTTAACATCATTTAAAGAACTAGCTATTTGGTTTTGCATCCCAGTGGCTCAGCTTCCCCACAACTTTGAAAATACTTCTGATTTAAAAGAAATCTGAATCTAGAAAACAGCTTTATTTCTAATATTGCTGATGGTTATCTTCACTCTGGGGTATATTTCTTAGATAGTTCCAAACTCAGCTTATGTATTTATTTACTTAATTTAGGGGTTTGTAATTTTTTTGAAATGCATGCTCTGATCTTCAGGCAGATGCAGTACAGCTGAATCCAAAACACAGTAATTGAAAAGGATGGCTGAGGATTGAAACTGCCTGTACCTGGCAAAAACAGCAGTAGACAGTAACAGTGGGCTTGCTGAAGAGTCCACTTAAAATTGGTGATTATTTTCAATTTTTAAACTGTCTTTAATTTTCTATGTCGTGCCATGTTGCAATTTGATATGTCTTGCCATGTTGCAAGTATCATTTGATAGTCTCCTGTTAATAATTGCAAATAAGAATGTTTTGGCTGACACTTAAATAAAATAGCAGCTGATTTAGAAAGATGAGGATAATGTTGGTGAGTCGTGCATAACCTGTGCCAGCACTAATGCTCTGCTGCCAGTCATTATCCGATTTTATGAGGAAGAGTTAAAATACCATGCTGCCTGTGCTGCCATTCTCCCAGCACTGCTTTTGACAAGAACAAGGAGCTTTATCTGTGGGTAAGGCCAGACACTGTCTGAGCTGTCTTCCCAGGAGAGCAAGAAATGAAAAATGAGAAGAAATTAAAGAAGAGGAAACTCTGGCATGTGAACGTGCACATGGGGACAGACACGCACCTCCCCTCAACTCATCCTGGGGAAAGCAGCATTCCTTATCTGCAGCGTATGGCAGGGAAAGGATACACAGGAATGTACATGCAGGCACTGTATGTTCTTTTATCAGTCACATCTGGACTCATTCAGCTGACTTCCCAGGATGTGAGGATGATCTAGAGGGGTTTAAGTTTTCCATGCTGGGAGTCTGTTTTGCAATAAAGAAAAAAATAACCAAGTTTGGTCACTCCTGGTGCTACATATTTCAAAGTGCACCTGCCCCACAAGGTTAATTTCCAGTGTTGGCTGTTTCTAATCTTCAAATTGAGACCCCCTGAGCTCTGGTGGATGAAACATAATACAGTTATATTTAAATGTATGAATCTACAATACTTACTCTCACTCTCTTTTCTCTTTGCTTGTTTTCCTGGTGGCTTTCCCTTCCTGCTTTTCCTGGTGCTTTCTCCCTCCCCATCTAATAAAAATAAAAACAGCCTGGCTGAAATGGATGGGGTTTGTTGCTGCAGGCTCAGATTTCTGGAGCCTTGTCAGACAATAAAGTGAGCAATGCACTGGGATTGCCTTTATCCAGCCTGAGAAACTACTGTTGATGAAATTTGCCTTGTCCTGGTTGAAGAAGCTTTCCTGGAGCAGGAGTGATCAGCTATCTCCATGACAGCCTTGTCACAGGGTGCCTGTTGCCTCCCTCAGCTCTCTGCTCAGCCAAGCCAAACTGCCTGGAGATGCCTAATGAGGGACCAGCCAGGATGCTTTGTGCTCTAATTAATAAAAAATTAACCTCTGGTCGCTGGCTGTTTCCAGCACTCCCAGCAGTACTTGTTTGCAGGGAGGCAGCTATTATTTTCTGCCTCATTCTTTTAGAAGGGCACAAATAGAGACAAGGGAATCACCCTTTGCCAAGAGCTTTTCCAGAGTTTTTTTAGACAGCATCATACATCCATGTGTGTAGGGTTTTAAGTCATTCTGGGACTGAGTGTTCAAGTAATGAACTGTATTTAACTTTGAGCTTCCTGGATCCCACTGCAGCCCTTCAGTGTCAGCATTTAGGATTTTCTGCCGTTTTACTGAACACCATCAACTGCTCCCCGTCTTTAAATAGTTAAAGATTACCTTAATCTATAATACTGGTTTGGGGATAGATTTTCTTCTCCTTATTTTTGCTCTTTCACAGTCATCATAGTGAGCTTGCAAGGAGGAAATTGTCCAAAATATGTAGTTTTTCTTTTTCTCAGGTCAGGGGGAAAGGAAGAAAAATATGTTACGACCTGCTGGCTTTGAGAGAACAGACTTTCTAGCCTTGTGTGTTCTCACCAGAGTAAGTGAATTCCTTGACCAGGAGCAGGGAGAGTTTTGGGTTCCACCAGTTGTTTCCTGCTCAGCTGCTGACTTTCTATGACCTTGGAGGAGTTACTAAACCTGACGACTTTATTTTCTCTGACTATAAATCAGCCAACATTTCTGTAACAGAAAAGGAGTTTTTGTTTTGAATTAATGGCAGAGGTTTGGAGTCTGACTTCTCAGCTCCATGCAACACTGGAGACTCGAGAATAGTTAAATTGGTTGGGGTCAATCTTCGTATGTCTTCTGCTCTGTAGTTATGAGTACTATAGTTATGAGGGCTGGCGGAATGTTAATTCTTGCTACAGGGACAAACAGTATTTTCAGACATGTGCAGGATGCAGAGAAATTTAATTTTTTATATGTTATGCAGAGGGACGATGATATTAATGCAGGGTAGACTATACTCTTGAGGGGGTCATGTGTGCAAGCAGTTCCTGAGAGGTGAGTGGGTCTGTGGTAGTCAGTGTTTGGCACCGAACATCATCTTGGTATGATTTTGAATCACTTTTACAGTGCATAATTGCAAGCCTGGAGGAAGGATACAACACTGACCCACAGGTGCTGTGCTTTTACTAATTGTTCCAAATGTGCTCAACAGATGAGCAACTTTGCAATAATACCACTTCCCGAATTTCCTTTTGTTTTGGCCACTGATAAAGGTTTTATTTGATGAACAGTAGAATAAACCTGAGGTGGTCAGCCTTGATTTTTGTGGTATGCTGGCCCTTCAAGGCAAGAAAAGGAAGGGTAGAAGAGAGTTCAAATTTATCATCTTGAGAAGTCAGATTACCATGTAAAGCAGCAGATGTTACCATCTTTTACACAGAATAGCCTTGCCAGATTCCTGCAAGACAACGCATTAAATACCTGATAGTGGCACAACAATGTAGTCAATCTTAAGTACCTGCTACCTGTGTTAGAGGCTGAGGTGTAGAAGTACTGAGGAAAATGCTGTTGCAGGTTCAGAGGCAGCCTGTCTAAAAGGTGCTGCTGTAGTGATATGGTCCCAGCGCTGGAAAAGCTGTCCCAGTGGTTGTATTCCAGCACATCGTGCTTCCAGCCCTTGGTCACCATAATGAGCACAGTAAGGTTCCAGCTTCTCCCTTAGGCATACCCTGCTTTATTTTTCCATTGTGTCGAAGTGTTACTGTCCACCAACTAATACTGGAGGCCAGTGTTGGTTTCTTAGTGAAGATGAAGGGAGACAATCATGCAGGCTGGAAAGAGCAAGATGCTGTTTGTGAGTAGGAAAGTCTTGGGAATTATCAGCTTTTATTGTGAGTCAGGAGTATATACATACGTATATGCATAGAAATAAATACAACAGCTTGGTCTTTTTGTTTGTTACTCTTGGCTTTGGCACTGAAACAATGTATTTCTTAAAATAACACAGGAGACTATCTTTATTGCATTAAGAAATCTGAGGAGAAGAATAAAGCCATCTCAGTGAACCAAATTGTTGGTGATCTAGCACACCATTTTTTTTACACTTTTGGAAAAAAAATCTAGTGAAAAGGTGTGACAGTTGAAAATGAAGCAGCACCTTGTTTGCTAGGCCTCTGCAAATGTAATAGTAATCTCAAAAAAAACCCCCTATTTCTAGTCTAAATGTTTAATGAGTAACTGCCTACAAGTGGCAGAAATTAATCAAAATGAGAATGCTTTTAAGCCATGTCTTTTAGCTTCTTTTCAATAATAGATAATTATTGACATTTCTAGGAAGCATACGGAGTCCCGGAATAGCAGCAGTACAATAAGCTCCTTCAGTCTTTCAACTTGAGCTTGGGGTTCCTCCTCTCGAAAGAAGCAAAATCTTGAGTCTGTTGATGGCAACAGCAATGCTCTCTGCAATTGAAAGTTAACTGTTTCCACCATTTAGTCATTTCTGGTTTGAAGCACATTCAGTGTTTGAGGTCTCTGCTGGGAATTGCCAGCGAGGGAAACAATAACTGAGGTTATCATTTTTGTGGTGCACAAATGTTAGCTCTCTGCAACTGGACAAAACATACCAGACTCATTTCTCATAGGACACCAGAAAAGGCTCACTGCAGAATGTAACTCGGACAAATTGTTGATATTTCAGAGCACAGACAAGGAAGGATTAATTTTTCCAATAACTCTCTTCATGTGGTCAGAAATTTTGAGTGGCAACAACACATTTGGCAAATGACATCGCTAATGTCATCTGCAAAACCTGACTTCACTCCTAAACTTGAGAATGTATTTTCTTCATTGATGAATGCTGCTGTAGGTATAAATTTCTCCTGTATCCAAAATGAGAATGTAACCCTCATCTCAGATGTGTGCTGAAGGAGAAAGGAAGAGAGTTGTAAATGCCTTAAGTCCTTAAGGGCTGTTGGTTTATCAGGCTTGGCAGGATTTGGTTCTAGTTCAAAGTGCAAATTCTTGAAGCAGTGGCAATAGCTGCTGAGCCTTACTGAAATTGGTTTATTTTTCAGTCTTTTGTGTTAAGAGAAAGCTGTGGTTCATGTAACTTGGGAACCCTTTTTTCTTCAATCTCAGGAATTTCTTGCATCTGTGTCCCCAGTGTATAACATACACACATTTCTAATGTAGAAGTGCAAACTCAGATATATGAAATGCATTTTTGCTGTGCTGAGACCTACATAAAAACAGTAAAGATGCTTGGTTCTTGCTAATATACAAGCATATAGAGATGCATGTAAAGTCTTGAGTCTGAGGTGTATCTAAGTGTGTAGTTCATTTTGTGAACCTCTCATTTAAGTTATATTCCAAATTAATTTTGATATTGTTTTTAATCTCAAAGACATGTTTCTTTAAAAACTGTAAATCAGTCCCTTTGTGCATTTCCCAGCTCTGTCAGGTTGAGGAGTAGTAAAGCCTATTTCAGAAAGTGCTTTTTGCAGTATTTCTAAATGTGAGTGTGGCTTCTGCAGTTGTTCTTCATAAAAAGCACTTTTTGACAATTTCAGAAAATGTAAATTTAATCTTGATAAGTGCTTTCCCTGAATGCAACCTTTCCTCTGTAGTGAGAGAGTGTATATTACATCAGCATAAATTCATTCAAATAGCTCGATATACAGGCAAGTGACCTCTCATTCAAAAGATGTTCTAGGATCATTTCGAAGACCCTATTATCCAGCAGAAAATTTAGTGTAGATTAGGGAAAATGTAATACAGTTTTAGGTTTTCTGTGTTTTTCCCCCTGTGTAACAAAGCAAATCAGGACTTAGCCTAGAAGCCATTTCCCACACTGTCTTCTGAGCTGATCACTGTCATTATTTTAGGTCTAGAAAGTGCTATTCATTAATTTTTTCTGCCCTGTAATACAGACAGAGTTAGTAGGTAATGCAGAGCTTTCTATTGTAAATAAATAGCATAGGTGAAATGGAAAGACTGGAGTCTTTTATTTTTTACACATCATTAGATTTTTTCCATTTGCAAATGAAATTTTAAGTTTTTCAATAGCATTCTTGAAAACTTTCACATCCTGCCTTGTCAGAAGAGTCATGAGGAATAATACAGCAAAATTGTTTGAAAACAAACAGTAATTTTTCAGGGATCTTGTTGTGTACAAGTAGTATAAGTGTGAATGAATTACCTGGCTTATAAATCCTGAGATGTTAGTGGAGTACTGGGGCTTGAAAACAATTCCAGATTTATATTTTCTCCAGATATTCAGCATCCCATCAACATTCTGGTTTCTACAGACAGAGTTGAAAGGAAAGATATCTCAGAGCCCTGTGCTGCTTTAATGAGGATATGGAGTGTCAATCACAGAGAGCTGTAACCCTCTGGACGACCAAAGCACTCTGGCTTTCAAGGTTCCTGCACAGCCTTGCCTCCTTGTCAACACCATGCAGCCTCCAGGAGCAGGATCCAGGCACCACGAGCAGACAAAATGTATCTAAGGCATCTGCCCAGGGCTGGCATATGTAGTTCAGGATGCAGTGGATATCTGCACCCTTTTGGACCAAGTGGCAGCTGGAGGCTGGGGAGAAAACCCTGGGAAGCCTGGAAAGGTAGCAGATGTCTGCATTTGGGCATAGCTTGAGTTGCTCAGGAGAGCAGGAGAGGGATTAGTACCAGTTAAAGCTTTTTAGAAATTTTTTTTTGGCAAATTTCAATGAGTTCTTGACGACATCTTTGTCGTGTGTGGATGTTGTGTGTGGGTTACAGTAATAGGAAACATGATGCTGGATTTTATCAGGATGCATCTTCCACCTTGATTTTCCCATTGTTGTGGTTTAACCCTAGGCAGCGGCCAATCCCCAGGCAGCCACTTGCTTACTTCCTCACCAGTGGGACTGGAGACTGAATTGGAAGGGTAAAAGCTAGAAAATTTGTGGGTGGAGATAAAGACAGTTTAATAGGGAAACTAAAAACCACGCATGCAAACAAAGGAAAACAAGGAATTAATTCACTGCTTCTCATGGGCTGGCAGGTGTTCAGCCATTTCCAAGAGAACAGGGCCCCATCATGCATAAGGGTGACTTGGCAAGACAAATGCCATCATTCCAAATGTCTCTGTTCTTCCCCCAGCTTTATATCCTGAGCATGATGTCATGTGGTCTGGAATATGCCTTCAATTCGTTTGTGTCACCTGTCCTGGCTGTGTCTCCTCCCAGCCTCCCAGGCACCCCCAACTTCCCTGACAGGAGGGCAGTACAAAAAGCAGAAGAGGCCTTTGTTCTGCCTAAGCCCTAGACAGCATAACAGAAGCATCTCTATATTATCAACTCTTGTGTTCACCACAAATTGAAAACACAGCCCCACACCAGCCACTGTGAAGAAAATTACCTCCACCCCAGCCAAAACCAGCATACCTGTACGTTAGTTGAAAAGGCTTTCTCAGGTGGCTTGTGCTAGTCCAGAGCAGTATTCTTGGACTGGTTTAGGGCCCCTAAATCTCTTACCTGCATATTATTAGTCCAGTTATTTACATTCCTGTCCAGGTCTTGAAAAATACTTTGACCCTCTGTTTTCAAGTTTTCTTAATAACCATTTAGCCTGTTGAGGCAGTGCCTGTGCCTCAGTGGAAGGCACCCTTGGCTTCTAATCTTGTGACTCTCAAATATGCTCAATTTCAAAGTTTGGGGAAATCAAGCTTTTTAATCTGATGATTGAACGGGAATGTGCAGCTAAGAACTTGGCAGCAGAAAATAAAATGAGAGTATTCATCTTCTTTAGCTTAACACTTCGGAGGTTTCAGCATTTGCCCATTGCCTTGAAGTCTGCTATGATTCATTCATGTGGATGTGCAGAGGAGTTCGTGGGTAAAGCATGTGTGGACATATAGATGTGTTCTGGTGAATACCGTGGTTGATGGTGATTTAGTTGAATTGCAGGTTTCTATAGGCGAGAACAAGCGGGTGAACTATAGCAAATGCAAGCGTGGTTAGAATTTCCAGCATGAAACCCTTTGGTCAGCAGGAAAGAGGAAAAGCTAAGCAGTTTGACACATGAGAACAAGAACATTTCCTATTGCCTAGACTGGTCCTTGAGACTTTGAAATGCCTCTCTTTGTCGAGGAAGCATGCAAATGTTCTCATTATTTTCTATAATTTGCATTATTAAACAAAATTTATTACCCAGGCTCAAGCTTTCTCAGAACACTGAGTCAAAGATCCTGTTTTGCTTGCTGACACTGCATGCTCAAATGGACCTAATTGTGTTCTGTGCAGAAGTATTTTATCTTTAAGGACCCTTAATTGCTTTAACATGCCATGCTGTAAACAGACTGAATCACGGATAAACAGCAGTCCTTTCCAGCTCTGTTGTTGGGTAGGGTTAAAGGCTCTGGCTCTTAAATTAAGAGTTAATCCTTATTCTTAAATAGGGGGAATTAAGTCCCTGAAAGAAAAAGTAAAAAAAAAAACACTTTTCGTAGTTTCTAATCCCGATTTTTAACCCTGGGTACTTCCAGAGCAATCTCATCTCTGATTCTGGAATCCTATTTCTGGCTGTTTTTTTCTGTCATCTCTATTTGTCTCTCTGTTGATCATGGACCGACATTGCTTCTTTGAGGCTTGTCAGGTTTTTTTCTCCTTTTTCTGAAGGTCCACCCCTTTGCAGACACTCTGTCTTATTTTGACAGTCTGGAGGTGCCCTGATGGAGCGAGGCTCTCCTCTCCTCCAGCAGTGCTGCAAAACATGCTTTTCCTGAAGGATCTGGAGTAAGATGGATGCTGGCCATGGAGAAATAATGCCCTTGGTCATGCCAGGAGCCCTGTGCCTGCTGAAGGCAAGGAATGAGGGGTAATGGGGATCTGTGAGACTGATTCCCAAAACTGGCACCATTGCCTCAGATTTTAAAACCAAATCCTGTGAAATGAGTGGAGAGTTTTCCATTGTGTTTTTCTTACCCGGGCTGATGGTGGTCAGAGTGATGTGGTTCAGGGTGAAATGCAGCATTGGCAGCAGCTGCCTGGCTGTGGGGAGCCCTGCTGCAGAGAGCACAGCAGTGCTGCCCTGCTGCTCCTTTTTATTCCCCATAAGGAGGAGACTAAATGAGTTGTTGATGTCTGAGAAAGGCAAAGGGCAGGGGAAAAAGCAATAAAGTGCTTGTCTGGCACGCAGGCTGGAGCAGCAGGGAGGGAAGCCGTGGGAGATGGAGGGCTGGCACCAATTCCAGCCTTCCGTCCTGCATCAAGCTGTGTTGAAGAGCATGTTTGGCTGCAAAAGTACAGATACTTCTCTATCCTGGAGGTCAGTTTGCTTATTCATTTCTCATCACTGGCTTTCTATTTACACCAGGAAGCAGTTTAACTCTTTGAAAGACTTCGTTGGCGTGAGGGGTTGCTCTGGTGCCCATGTGGCCACATCACATCTACTTACCCCATGCTTTTGTCTCTAAAGATTTTGAATGCTGGTGAGGATGTTTCCCATGATCCATCTCTCCTGCATGTGTACACACACATAGTGGGAGGTCTCTGTGTGAGTTTTTATTCCAGCTGTAGGATGACTACAGTATGGGTTGGAGGGCTGTGATAACAAAAAGGCAATTTCTTTAATCCAGATTGGCCTCTTCTCTGCTTGAAAAAGAACATGGTTGGTCTTAGACCCTCAAATACTCTTCTGTAAACAGCTATGAAGAGTGGATGCTCCTAATCTGTCCCAGGCATCAATACAGCATGTCCTAGCTTACCAGAACCATTTTCACATGGCAGATCTACTTGATTAAATGGGTGACTCCCCACTAGTAACCCTTGTGCAGAATGGGATAGCTGCTGGTGCTGTGGTCACAGAATCAGGTGACTCCACAGGTGGCCTCTGTGGAGTAAAAGGGCATTTTCCCTGACTGAGGCAAAGCCTGACTGCTCAAACTCGAGGTCCCTCACTTAGCTCTTCAGCCAGAGGGAGTGCTTCTTGCTGCAGCTTCACAGGCTTGCTTGACAAAGGGCAGCAGGGGATGCTGGTGGCTCTCTGGAACAAGGGCATTGCCTGGACACTGGTCACCTGGAAAACCAGGATGGCATCACATTTTATACAGAGTAATCCTGGAGTCCAGGTGAGTATTTAAATAAGTTGAATTGGGGGAGATGATTATGATTAGGCTGCTTCTTAACTTGGAATACCTTCTCCTTAAGGGTGTTCAAACAATGGAGTTGAGCTTTCAGATTCATAGCTGCCACTTTATTATCCTATTAGTCAATTATGGCTGCTGAGGAGCAAGACTAAGTGACAGTATGGCAGATTACAGCAATTTATTTCCAGTTCTTTTTGTCTGGTACCACATATCATCAGGCTGTTTAAATTTAATGATAGGGTTTTTGCATGTGTTTTAGTGCAGTTAAAGTTGTAATCAAAATGTGTAGGAAAACCCCCACTGACCTGCATAAATACTCCCATCTTCAGCACTGCTTTCATGCCCTGTTGTAATCCTTGTTAGCAGAGCTGACTCACTAATTAGGAGAAGCAACCTGCCTTAGAAATAATGGATTTTTTTTCCTCTTTTTTACCACTTTACAAAGCTTTGAGGAATTGAAGTTGGTGGTGACCTTTATTTGGTTCTGCTTTTGAGATGTTCTCTCACCGCCCACCCGATTGAAATTAAAATGTAAAAACAGGTACACGTTAGCTTGTTTTCCATAAGCCCAGCGTGGTATATTCCATGTGGGGGAAAACAGTCACCCACTGGACTTCAGCCATCAGGCACTGGTGATGTTGTTCTTGAAGAGGTCTCTGCAGTCAAAGAATGCAGTCTCCAGCATGGTTCCAGCTCCCATCGCGTTTGGTCTTCAGAGATCACTGTTGGAGAGGAATGGAGAAACTACCAAAAGGTGTCTTCATGGGACATGGGTTTGTAGCTGTGGAGATGACAACCATGAGGTCTGAAAGCAGGCTTCAGCATCCTCCAAAGCAGTATCCATGACCTTTCAGTGGAGGTTGTGTCAAGATTACAAGCTGGCTGCTGATGACAATCTGCTTCCTTGAGAGACTCAGCCTGAGGACTGGGATGCATTGCTGCTGCTGGCCTGAGGTATAGCCATTCAGTGGAGCATCCAAAAGCTTCATGCCAGAATTCATAAACACCTGGATTCTGAAAAATTTAAGAGATTTTTTCCAAGGATTTGGTGTCTTAACTGATATTCAGTCATTTCATCCTATACTGAAATAAAGGTGTCTCACGGTCAAACCCGTGAGCATACTTAGCCAGAATGCTCAGAGCCCATGTGGGGGAGATGGATGAGGCTGCAACTGCCAGCCACTGTTTGCTTTGATGCAAAGCAGCAACCTAAATGAAATAGAGATATGCAGAATGAAATTTAGGGGATAAAGTGTTTTGTGACATGTGGGGAGCTCCTACAAATAGCTGCTAAGCACTGAATACATAAAGCATGTTGCTTATATAGAGCAGTACAGGTGGCCAGGAGACAAACAGCTCTGGGAAAAATATATGAAGAATGTGTTTCTTTTTAACGCCCTGAAACAGAGTGGACGATCATGAGAAGGCCTGGATGGAGGTTGTAACCACAAATGGACAGACCTTTCTCCTCTTTTGCCCTCAAGAGGAGCTGGCAGGCTTCAATTTTGTTTTTTTCCTCTGCAGCTCAGCTTTCTGGTTGAGTTGGAGCAGGGATTTTTAGTTGCCTTTCCATTCACCTGCATCGATTCAGTTACTGTGCATGAGCTGCATGGATCCTGCTGCAGCCCTTCAGCAGCAGCACTTCGGGTTTTCCGCTGTTTCACCAAACCACCCTCAAAGCCCCCCAAAGGGTGATCCTCACCAACCCTCTCCTGTGGCTGTCGAGGTAGGACGGGAATGAAGAGACTCTGACCAGATCAGAAGGTTGTTGAGAGTAAACTCTGATTTATTCAAAATACACTGCTCTTTTATACAGAGCTTCTTGAGGACCAATTCCATTGGTCCTGAAGTGAAAACAATGCATAGCATTGGTGCAAAGTGCTTGACACACAGTGATAGAGCTTAACTATAAACAATGTGAAAAACAAGAGAGATAAAGAATTATTTACATTCTTCTCTAGGTCTTTCCCAGGCGTCTGCCTGGCTAGAAACTCTCAGTTTCTTTCTTTGACTGAATCTGAGTCCCATACTCTCCCACCTGCCTCTGCCCTGCACTGGACTTTCCCAGGGGGAAACCAGCCAAGACCCTGTGCCTCCTGTTCACAGGAGCCCCATGCACCTCGGTCTGCAGTCCTGCGGCCATTGGCGCAGGAACTGCAAACCTGCCTTCCCTGGGACTTCGTGAGGCTGGGATAGTTCTGCCTTTGCTTTGGAGGCACCAATATTCTCTGAGCAGAAAAGTGGCATCAGATTCAGCAGTTGCTAATTAGTGAGTAATGTTATGTAAAGCTGAGCTGGGCTTCCAGAAATACACCAGTTGTGTATGAGGTTGGGAATGGTTTACAGACAATGGGTGTTATTTTGTGCAAGGGCAGGGACAATTAAATGGATTTTCTTTGAGCTGTTAACCAGGAGGCATAATACCATTTATTACATCCATATTGGGAATATGTCACATAAAAACATAATTGATGGAAGTATTATCTTACTTAATTGGTAAATCGAAAAAGCCACTTCCCCTTTATTTACAGTTTATTAGTGACAGTATCTCCTGTTCGGTTAGAGGTGGTTTGTACATAAGTCACAGGCTTTGTGCATTAGATTCAGTTTATAATTCTCTTAAAAGACTTCTCAGTCCTTTAAGAGAGAAAACTGAGAAAACTGGCTCCTCATTTTGGAAATTACAGCTTCTGTTGAATGTGCTGTTGAAGCCTCACAGTATTTTACAAAGGCATGGTACTACCAATAGCTAGGATAACTGAAAGATTCAGAGGAAAAGTAGCAAAAATACTGTTTTCTATTTTATTTAATAGGCAAATTCCTTAAGTCTTTTGTTGCTTCTCTTCATTAGGAGTTTTACCTTGACTCTGCTTGCCTTGCATAGTCGGGATAATTATTTTTCCAGTAGTGTTTGGCAGTGTCTCTCTGGTGATTTTGGGGATGTTCTTCCAGTAACAAGAAACTTACTGTTAAAGGGAAAGTATGATTATGAAATAATGAAAACATATGAAGAGTCTGAGGCAGAGATAAAATTCAAATGGAGAAAAACAAGAAATGAAAGGAGAATTGGCCCCATTTGGATTTTAAGCTCTTGCTTTGCTTTTCAACGTCATTTTTAAATCAAGATGCTAGCAGAAATCCAGACTTTTTCAACTACCTAAAATATTGCAACCAAAACTAACAAGTATTTGATTTTGCATCAAAAAAATTACCTGTTTTACTAAAAATACTGATTTCTATGAGGGGGCAGTGCCTACTGGGAAGAAATTAATTGGGGAAGGATTTGAGTGTTTGTCATAATCAGCTTTAACGAAGATGTTATTTTCGTTTAAAGCACTTTTTCTTTCAACTATGGAACTTACTGTAGTGAATGTAAGCCACATTTCCTTATCATCCCAGGGACATTTATCTTGTAACCACATCCAGAGCACAGCAGGAGAAAGTGGGTGGACTTGCCATGGGTGGGCAGCAAGGGCGGGACAAGGTGCTCCGAGCGCTCTGGTGTCCTTCTGCTGGGCACAGAAATGCATCCATGCCCCAGGGAGTTCACCCAAAATGAACCTGGACCCATGATCAGTTTTGGGTCCTTGTTCAGTGTCTGAGAGGTGTTGCCATAGGGGCAGGGGAGGGAGTTTGAAAAACAGTTGGTTTTATTCTCTCACTGTGAAAACAGATTTTAAAGAAGCTTCCAAGCAGAAGCTCACTGTCTGAAACATATGGACATTTTTCAAGCAGAGTAATTTATTAACCTCTATTCAAGTATGCAGAAGGCTACTGAGATACTGTTTTGAAATTTGATAGAAAATGAGAGAAAAGCATATTTCTGAAAGACAAATTACTCCTTTGGAGTCTCTGCTCCCCACTGCACATTTTTGCCCTCTCAAGCTGAGTGGTTCAGGTATCACCAAGGCAGAAATGATGAGAAGGAAAGCGGTCTAAGCAGTGAGCCAAAACTTGTCCACATGAAACCAGGAGAACATTCCTGAGCTGTAGCCCATCATGTCAAACTGGTCAATACCTTTTGACTGACTTATGGCCCAAGACTTGTCATTACACCTCTCTTGTGTTTGGTCTCCACTCCCTGCACTGCAAGAACCAAATCCTGCTCTGTCTCTGTGATATTTTGGAGGAGCATTGGTGGTTCATATGTTACACTGGGGGACGTTGCTGTGCAGTGCAGGTTGTTGGCCATGGGGGTGCCAAACCAAGTAAATATTCATCCAGCTCCTAATAGGGCTTAGCCAATGAGCACAGCTCCCATTTACACAACCCTTCCTCTCTCTTGCTTTCTGTTTTTTAGTCACCATCTTGAAGTACAGGTTTATTTTCTGGCAGTGTTTTAAAATCCATAGCATTATGAATGGTTATGAGCAGTGGCTTAAAGCACAGAAAGTTCAAAAGCGGAGTTCATCACCACGGTAGAATAAAGTCCAGGTCTCTGAACACACAGCCAACCCTGCCAAATAACCTTTCAAAAATTGGCTGATTTAAAAACTAGCTTGGGCCAGGATTTGTTCTGGTCCATCAGACATTCATTACTTCTGCTGTTGAATTGCATGATGTCCTTATCTTTATCGGGAAAATGGCTCAAATCATTGGGAGCTGCTTGAAATGATTGGTGACATGACAGAGCCTCTTATTTACTTCTAGAATAACCATAAACATTGCATGAATGCAGTGACATGCCCTGTGCCTGGTGTGGTTATTCCTGGAGCCTGGAGGCAGACACTTGGCTGTGCGCTTGTGCGGCGGCTCCCTGAGATCACACTGGGACTGGTCTTGCAGAGAGAGCTGCTGGCGTGCAGCAGTGACTGCATCTTCCGTGTTAATCTGCGAGCTCTAGAGCCTCAATAATTAGCAGCACTCAGTCCGAAATTGGACAAGATGAAAAGTTCTAACCAGATGATGTCAGAAATTTATTATTTAGAACTCTTTACTATAAGAGGTGACACTAAATTGTTATTCAAAATGTTTCTTTATGAGAATAGAGGGCAGTGTGGAAGATCCAGACAAGTCCTTGTGTGCCACATCCTTTTCTGGTGCTGCCCAGGCCAAAGGGGTACAGGAGATACATGGACTGCCTCTCACCCAGGTGGACATTTGTCCAAAAGTTCTCCCTAAGTTAGATCAAGGAGACAGTTTTTGCTGACCTAATTCCCTAGTGATGCAAAATGGTCATGGTGGGGGACACAAGACTCCTGCTCATGCAGAGCTGTCCCATACCACTGCTCATGGCTGTCAGGTACCATCAGACTAGTTCAGGGGTGCCTGCCTGAAACAGGACGTGATCTGCCTTTCCTGGTGCCCTTGGTGTCCAATTTACTTGTCTGACAAAGACCAAATCAATAAGAAGTTTCCTTGTTACTTGCAGTGGATCATGTCAGCATGAATTCAATTGCTACTTTGGTTTATTTCTCAGCACTTTAATTGTTCACACCCCTTCTCCCTTACCTCTTTTTGAGGTAAAATAACAAAATTATGGGTTTGAGGCAGATGTGGTGCTGAGGTGAGTGACAGCAACAGGTCAAGAGGCAGCTTGGGGCTGTGCTGCAAATGCTCATGATGACTTCTTTTCCCTGGGGTTCTAGAGTGATCTGAGCCCTTTCTAGTCCTCTCAGTGGCCATATACCAGAACTGAACAGACACTCCAGGCCAGATATGCATAGGGCACTGTTCACATATTTATTTCAAAAGGAAATTAAATTAAATACATGTATAGCTTTAAACCTTGCTTGTGCTCTCCCACTAGGGAGATGTAATTGGAATCATTTGCTTTGCTAAGTACTGCAAGTGGTTTTCAGGATTAGGCCTTTAAATCTCATTGCGTCAATCAAGCAGACAAATAGGAAATTATGTTCTCTCATCCAGTTGTGTAGAAATCAGTCCCTCATACCTGGATTTGCACAGTGCTGGGAGCCATCACATCTCAGTATTTATCATGGGAGCTTGTCATCCCCCAGCCTGGATGAAGAGATGCTCCATGATTCAGCTCTGCTGACTGCTGCTCACCATGCCAAGGAGGGAGGGAGAAACCCTAGATGACATTTCCGTCTCTAGCATTTTTCTTCCTATTGTCATTTCTTCTTAGTTGGTGCCAAGCAAAAAAGCAGAAAGTTGTTCAAGCAGCTGTCTTTTGGCTCTCCAACAGCATGAAATGCCACGTCTCCTAAGAGCCATCCAGTTGCAAGAAAAATGGAGTTGGCCAGGCACTGAAGAGCATGTCTCTGAGGTCAAGGGGGCTATTTTCTGCTCTTTGGTGTGTAGAAATGTGCAGGAGGTGGATCTGAAGGGTTAAAGACACGTTCTTGGGTGGGTTGGAAAGGTTTAGAATGAGACTTCCCCAGCATGTAAAAAGGTAAACATAGGTTGGATGATGTAGAAGCTGTTTCTGGTGCAAACATAATTTCCTCCCAAAGATGCATTCAGGTGATACAAATGGCTGGACATGGGGGAGTCACAAAACATCCACGTGAAAAAACAAAACCTCAGAGTTTTGGGCATCAGCCTGAAAACTGAATCCAGGGTGCCAAGACTGCTGGAAAATAACCTTGCAGTCTGTCCAAAGGCAATTTAAAAACAAAATGAAGTATTTGCTACCAAGGGTCTGATGCAAGAAAATCTTCTACTAGCTTCACAAGAGGAGGAGTGGCTCCTGTCATCATCCCTTTCTCCACTAAAGTCTCTCCACTCTGTAGCTTTGTTGTTCCCTTCTGCTCATCCTCTGCTCTCTCCTCCTTGCAATGCCATAGGGATGTGAGCATCCTTCTGAGTGCTGGGCTATCCTTGACCCTGTTCTTGGTTTGAAAGTACAATGCCTGACTCAATAAAACCAGGTCAAAAAGATCAGTGCTGAGACATTCGCGTTTACTGTGTGTGAATGAAGTTGATGAGCAATACTTTGGATAATTTCTTATCCCAACATATGTGGAATTACTGTGAAAGTAATCATAAGGCACAGAGGAGCTGTATCTAACAAGAGGCACCCTGGCTTCTGGAGTGACTGAGCTGAGCATGTCCCTTGTCACCCCTGCACTGGTTTTGGCCAAACTTTTGTATTTCCAGGGACAGGTGTCTTCACCTATTCCCTCTTACGTTATCATTATCCTGGATCTAGTCCCCTTTACTGTAAAAACTTGCCTCTGAGAAATTGAACTAAGACTTTTTCTGATCTCTTTAATGTAAAATACCTAAAAATAGACCACGGAAACAGTTTTACACTTGAAGAGCAAAATCGTGCAAAAATGTTTTAATGCAGATTTGGGACCTAATTATTTTTTCTCACTAACAGGCATAGTTTTGCTACAGTGTGAACAAGAAGTCCATAACGCTCAATGTTTATCCACTTAGAACTTGGTGGTTTCCTTCCTCTCCTTAGGGCTTTACTGAAAGAGCAGAGAATCAAATTATAAAATGCCATCCCAAAAGTCCCAAAGTCAAACCCCCATTAATTCTGCACCCTTCATTACACCAGGACCTGCCAGCTGGTTCAGCTGGATGGCCACAGGTTGGTACAATGAGTAAAAAGATCTAAACTGGGTGAAAGTCAAGTGTCCTTAACTGAAAAAGTACAACAGAAGTGCTATAGTTAAAATACTGTATTTCAGAGCACTCCTTAGATCAGGATCACATGATCAGATTATTTTAGAATTGGCTAAAGCACGCAGAAATGTGGACAGTGTTGTCAGAGTATCTTGTGTTAGTGGCAGGATGCTGTTCCAGGCTGTTCTACCTAAGCCACCGTCACTCACATCTTCTTTCCTAATGAATGGTGCAGTGCATCCACTGTGCCAGCAAGGGCCCCTCAGCTGTGAACAGACCTGAGACCAGTTAGAGTCAGAGGGGGTGAGCTGGATCTGAGTGTGTTTGTGGGTGTGAGCCCATGTATGTCGATTCTCCCTACCTACAAGTTGGAACAAGAGCTAATCCCTCCTAACACCTGTGTGCTGTTAGCTCACTGGTAGGGCAAACGGGGTGGACAACAGGGCATTCTTAAAATACCACATGGCAAAGCAAGCAAAAGCCATTCCAGGACATATACAGAAAGATTTCTTTATCTCTGCATTCTGCCTGTAAGTGTTGTAGAAACATCCAAAGTGTCAGGCTGCATGTGGTAACCATTGTGCTGCTTCTTTTCTGTGACTCCCAAGAAGCTGGCAGGGGCTGGTGACCGACACATTGTGGTGGTGCAGATTAACACACTGTGCTTGCTCTTCTGTGTCAAGTGCTTTTGTAGCTTCGGATCTTTATTTTCCATGAACAGATATCCTGATGATGGCCCTGATGGAGAGGCTGGGGTCAGGGCTGGAGCATTACCTCCCTGCAGCGCAGGCATTAGCAATCCTTCTCTTCCACCACGTGCTTCATTGAGCCCTTGGGTCTGGAGGCTGTAGCAAACAGGACTGTGTTGCTGGGAGCCTGGGCTGGTGCCACTGCCCCAGCCTTGTGCAGCGCCATGGGTCCATCTGGGTGCTTCATCGCAGCTATTTGCTTTTAATCCAAGGTAGGCTGAAGAAGAAGCTGTGCTTCTTTCCAGAGTGCCATCTTGAGAGTCACACAGGACTTCTGCAATGCCTACAGTGAGAGGACAAGAGGAAATGGCCTTAAGCTGAGACAGAGTAGGTTCAGTTTAGATATTAGAAAAAAAAAATTAGGGTGGCCAGGCACTGTAATACATTTCTCAAGGAGGTCATGGAGTCACCATCTCTGGAGGTGTTTAAGAGGCATCTGGATTTGGTGCTTGACGATGTGGCTTAGTGTTTAGGGGTTCCAGTGGTGCTGGGTTGATGGTTGGACTGGATGATCTTCCAACTGTGAATGATTTTATGATTCTGTGATAAGCCCTGGAGAAAAGGAGGGTATGGAGGCAAGGGCTTGGGAAATGTCTTTGCCCTCTCAGCTTGCTGAAGATTTTGTCTAGAGACACTTGAGCAGTTTTCTATGAGGAATTGTGTACTCTCCTCCAGTGGGATGTCCCAGGTGATGGGCACCCTTCTACCCTTCTGTTTAACGTGATGATGTTTAGCTGCTGCTCCATGAAGCTGATGTAGAAGTCAAGACACATGTCAAGAGTTCCTCAATACCAGAGGTACCTGGAGTGCCAAGGCCCCCCTCCTGCTTTCCCTATGAATAAGTAAAAACCTGTTCTCTTTTGACCCCCATACAGGATGTCTGAATTCAGTAAATAAACCATAGGCAGCCCAGACAATTCAATTATAGACTGTCACTTGGCTTTAAATCACAGATTTGTACTTATAGTCAACTCCCTTTGTGTTGTGACAATTTCAGACTTCTTCCCACCTTATTTTCCTCTATGAACAGCTAAAATGAAAATATTGAGTGAGTCTTAAATAAGCTAAAGCTTGTCAGGAAGATCTGAGAGTGTATGCTGCTGTTTCAGAGGTGAGCCAAAAGCTGTATCCGTATAAATACATATTGTCAGTTATTAGCCCCTGCTCGAGCAGGAAAAGAAGTGTCATCTGCTTTGTAACAAAAATGTAGAAGAAATTGTGCTCTGCTCCTGAAATTGTCTGTATTGGGACAGTAATATTTTACAGTGGTTGACATTAAGGCAGATGATACTGACTACCCTTGATTAGCTTGTTGCAAGCGAGTACTTTAGGTTTCTCAAAGAATTACTAGCAAAGGTATTGGCAAAAAGCAGGGTTAGTATAAAAGTGAAAAAAAGTCCAGTGAAAAAAGTTTGAGTGACAAAGTTCATTGATAAGGTTCGCTGTACTAGATGGTTAAGGCACACAGAAAAAAATCGTAGTGAAATCTAAAATCAACATCTAAAACTAAATCAACCTAAAATTATCTTTATGGAAACTGGGGATGGGAAAAGGGTAATGATGGGAAAGGGTTAGGATAATCCTGTGTTGTTTCACAAGGTTTGGAGTGGACCCCCTTGCCAAACTTAGCCCCAGACTACGTCCATGGTTTAGGCCTAAAGGTTTTAGCAGCACTTAAATTTCACAACACCTAATCAAAAGTCTAATTTAAACATTTAACAATAAATTCTGTAAAATTTGCTATAAGCACTACAGTAACTCACTGTTAGGCCTAAATTATTTATTAATTTAACATACCTAAGAATCTAAGATAGCGACATTCACAGTGTATTTGCTGTAGGATATTTCCATTCACACACACAGTGCTGAACGGGTATGCACAGAGTACATACCTGGGAAAAATTCTCCTCGAGTTCAGTGAAGTGATCACATCAAATGCCTTTGTATCTTCTTAAAGTGTTGAGCTTTGAGGAGTGGGGGTATCAGCCCAGGCTTCATTTTCAGCTTTTGGCAGTGGTCCTGCAGGTATAGTGATCTTGAGAGGTCACTTAACTCTGAGAAGACTCCCACTCAGAGGGAGGTGCTGGTCACAGCCCTTGTGGTCCAGGAGAGCTCAAAGGGTCTCACTTAGAGCTGCTGTTTGTAGGGTCACAAGAGAAATTGGCTTTAGTCATCGTAATTTTCACAGTGGCTGCAACTTGGGTCAGTAACTTTCAAAGAAAGTTTGGTAACAAAAATGTTGTTTCACTTGAGGACTATTGCTCAGGCAGCAAAAATAAGTTCCTGTGGCTGTTTATTAAAAACTAGGAGCTTGTTAGAGAGCACTTGCTCCTGGGAGCAGAGGTGCTGTTAATCAAGGCCAAAGCCTAGAAAGCATTTCTGAGATCACAAAAGTGGAAGGGAGGATGCACTATCACATAGCTTAAGATGGCACTAAATAGGATCTGGTGCTGACCAACCTTTTTAAAGTTTCACAACCTTTGCATGTTTGGTCAGTGGTGGATGAGTCTGTAGATTTTTAATAACTAAGCAGAGAAATGGTTGATTGGAGTTTTGAAGTGGTACATTATAGCTGAGTATGTAAATATGTACAGCTTGTAGGACAAGAAAGCTTCAAAGTGGGGCAAACGAGGCAATCTCCTGTTATTCAAGGCTTCAAAGGTCTTCAGCCACAGGCAAAGGATGGAAGAAGGCTCAGGAGCATCATGACTAGCAAGGATTCTCAGGTACTTAATGAAATCAATTGATCCATGTAACGAATGTGATCAATTTTCTGAAGGGAATGCAATTGCACTGGTGTACATCAACAACCACACTGACTCACAAGGCAGCCAGCAAGAACGCAGTGCTCCCCACCGCTCGTGGGGCTGTGCTGTGTGACAGCCAGCGTGCCTTCCTTTGGTCAGCAGGAGCTCGAGCAGGCAGGGCTTCAGGGCAAAGGCTGGGAGTAATTGAGGGCATTTATGAGGAGATTTTTGTGATTTGTTTCCACAATCGTAAAAGCTTTGTGTTCAGATCTCAGTGTTTGTAGGTAGCTCTGACCACTGCAGTCAGCAAATGAATAGCTGCACTACGTAAGTCTTTGATTTGAATATGAGCAAAAATAAATTAATTTGAAAGCTTTTAGAAAGAATAATCAGCTATGTCAAGCTATACAGACAGTCCTTCTGACATAATGGGCCACAATAGGAAACTCAAATAGTTCACCTCACTGCCAAAGCCTCCCCTTGTCCTCCTGACCCTCTGTGTACTCTGGTTATTGGCTTTCTGCAGGCTTCACCTGCAGCTGTGAAGGAAATGACTACAAATAGGAATTAAAACTTGTTTTAAACTGTCACTGCTTCTTAGTCTCCTGCAACTTGTTTTCCATCTGTTCCTCCCATAGCCTTCCTTCTGCTGCAGGTGTGGGAGAGGGTTCCTTTGCTTCTCCTCAGTGGGCTGTCTCCTTGCCAAGTGACACCTGTAGGCTGCCTCCTCCAGCCTCTGGCTGTGGTCAGTACTATTATGTGAGGAAGGCCTTACAGTTCCTAAGGGTGACTATAAAATAGTTCCCCCAAAGTTAACTTCCCCACACCTCCAGTCCAAGGTATGCCACAGACTTAATTTAGGCATCCCTCACACATTTTATGGGAAATATAATGTAGCCATGATAGTCATGTTATTTATTGCTCATCCTTTCTCTGATCCTCCAGAAGTTCCAGGCCTGAATTTTATTTAGAGATAATTAGTTCCGTTTCTTAATTATAAACTATGGACTGGGAGGGAAAAAATCTTTTAGTGCTTTAAATCCTTTTTTTTGTTGTTGTCGGCTGTTCTTATTACACAGCTAAAAACAAATGAGAATGCCAAGTGTCTTCTGCTTTACACTTCTTCTTGTTCTGCATTTCACATGGGACTGGTTCTGCTCTCATCCTGAAACTTAAAGACTTGCTTTCTTTTTGGGAAGCTGTTTCTGCTCCTTCACATTAGAATACTTGGACCCAGACCAGATTCTATTGTGGAAGCGTTCGTGGCTGCCTGAGCAAGGCCATTCATAACCTACCACTAAGCTCGAATGGTCCTTTTCTCTTCCTTCATCCCATTGCTTTCGTGTTTTTCTTGCCCTTCTGACAGTTGCTATATATCTTGCTATACATCTAGTCACCTGCAGAGTCAGTCACTTTGCAGGTTTGTCCTCTCTTCCAGGTCACTGCATGCTCACAGTAAACACTTTAAAAATTAAGTATAAGGAAGTGGGAGCAGACAGGGCATTTCTGCCTCCTTATGTATGTGCCTTAAATATTGCTGCTAAAAATAAATGGAGAAAAATGTGAAAAGTGTAGTTTTAAAACTGATAGTGTGCCCTGGGAGAGAGGTGTCATTCTTCTCCAGCTTTATTGGTCTTCTGACCTAATTCACCCACCTCCAGAAAAGCTGTCTGCACTAACTCCTTTTCTTTAATTAAGAAGAGTGCAGACAGCAGTCTCAATTCATGCTGAGACCATCCCACTCAGCTGTCAAACCCCATGGGAGTTGCCATGTCCCCTGCAGCCCCCAGCCCCTTTCCCAGGGGCTAAGCGCTGCCACTGAGGGATTCCTGATGCTCTGGTGCCTGCAGCCATGAGCAGTGCTTGATTTATGGAGCCTGCTGAGAGCACAGAGCCCTGGTGGCATGAAAACAGGCTTGGGTGCATCTTGACAGCCTAGGGTTTGCAGTGCCAAGGGATCTGCCTGCTGTTCTAGCTCAGCCACTGATCTGTTGTATGATGGGGGAAGTCCTGGATTTTTTGAAGACTTACAGATAGAGTGCCTTTCACCAGAGGAGCAGTCCCTGAGGTACAGCTAGAAGAACCATAGCTTGGTTTTACTTGGCTGTGGTGCAACTGGAATGTAATGAACTAAAATAAAAATACCAAGTTGCTTGTCAAGCAAAAAAACCAGCTGTTTGGTATTAATGTTTTCAAGAAGTAATTTTGTGCCCAGTGTATACTGACAAAGTATTTTTGTTTGTGCTAACACTGTATAATAAAATTCTTGGAGAGTTAATAAATAGGGAAGGGGTTTTTTGTGGTGGTGGTTGTTGTTGGGTGGTTGTTACTGAGCACAGCAGTGCATCTCCTGTGCTTTAGAGGTCGAGTGGAGCTGCAAGTGATGCCATGCAATGGTGAATGATACAATTTCTCCAGTAGCTGGCAGAATTGAAACCAGCTGTTGGAACTTGTACCCACACAGCTCCTGAGTTTGTAAGGGGAGAAAAAAAAAGAAACAGCAGTTCAATGCAACAATCAAGAACAAGGCATCTGCCTTTTCCTCTAGACTCACTTTACACAAGCACTGTCAATTAGAATTTGAGATTTCTCAGCCAAGGTGCTTCCTGCGGAGGGGGGTGGGAGGAGCGCAGCTGATCGGGGCATGGATGTAATTCACAGTAACGAATGAGCTGTGGCATTGCTTGGGCTGAAAGAAGAGTTTTGCCAGTGTTGATGGTGGATTTTTTGTGTATTTAAATTCTGTTGCAAGTTAGACATGGAAACCTCTCAGGATATACACGTTTCCACACTAGGTGTAGTAGTTATGTAGCAAATGTATTAACCACGGGTTTGCACCAAACATGCAAAAACAAATTAGAAATAGAGAAATACAAACACATTTTCTCATTAGGGGATATAAGTATGTGCTGACTGTAGTACAAATACAATTTTTATTCCATTTGTGTAACCTTTGGTATTTTAATGAAGTCCTGTTCTTGTGTACAGCGTATGGTTCACTGTCAGATAATTTAACACTAAGAAAATCTGTCTTGAATAAATTAGAATATATTTGCAAATTAATTGGTTAATTAGATTTTAGACATCTCTTGAGGACAGGAGAGAAACAGATGTGTGCAAAAGCCACACAGATAGTTTGGGGATGAGTGTTTCTTGTAGGGTTTTATCACTCAGTTTTGTGAAAAACAGCCTTTCACAAGTGCCAAAGATTAAAAAACTCTTGGCTTTAAATGCAGAACATTAAACTCCAATTTCCGTGGTGCTGCTGATTTTTTCTGGGGCACAGGCAGAGCCATTTGGATCTGTTTGCTGAATGAGTGCACTCAGAATATGCAAGGTACCTCTTGAGCTGCTTTTTTTCTAGGAGTATCCATGTATCCATGAAGCCGTCTGGAAATCCTCTGAACTAAACACTGGCAGATCAGCAGAGAGATGCCAGCTGGCATCGTGGTGAAGTCAGGCAACTCATAAGAAGAAGCAGGTCTAAGATGGAGCCCAGGATTTAGAAGAACAGTCATCGAAGAAGGAAAACCGACAGGGCAGGTTTTTTTCTCAGCTACATCGGTGTAAATCCAGAGCAACTCCACTGAGATTCACACCAGAGTAACTGAGAGCAGAATCTGGCCAACATCATCCACCTGACCTCAGGAGAGGGCTCGGATGGAGAATAATTCCCTTACCTTCCTCTTACAAGCCTTTTGCACTTGATTTTTAGAAAGGCACAAATTCAGTTTTACTCAGTTGAGGACAGACATAGTACAGTCATATGGTAACCACTGTTTTTTTTTTTTTTTACTGACTGGTAAAAGTAGAGATTCTGCTTAAAAAAATATACACTTCTGTATTCATTATTGACTTAGACCCCTTCAGAAACAAATTCTGAGTAAACCTTTGAAAACCGAGGAAATTCAAATTTTAAGGGCTTGGGTTGGTCCAGAAGCTGAGTAGGAGAGGATTTTCAGCTTAGAAGCAGTTCAGCAGCTCCCTGCAATCTGGGCTGATCCTAAGAGCAGCAGAAGTGCTGGTGCTACTCGCATCCACTTTTCAGCTCTGCTGAAGCAGTGCTGCAGTCGAAGCCCAAACCAGAGGACATTGATCAGTCCGTCTTGGAAGACAGCTGGTGATCACATTACTTTGTTTGTGCAGTTTTATCTCCAGGATCCCATTTTGGGTGTGTTCAGAACCATTTGGCAAAAACCTCATCGTTAAAAGCAATATTTGCAGTGTACAGTAAGACAAACAAGAAGCCATTTGTGTGCGTCATCGATCATTTTACAAACAGCCCCCGGGCTGCGTGCAGAACTGGCCCGGTGCTGCCTGTTTGGGGTCACAATACAGACGTCAGAGGCAGAAGTGCTCTTCCTGCTGACCTAACCTCTGTTAGGCACCAAGGCCCTGATGCTGCTGAGAAGAACCTTCAAGTTGTGTTCTTTCTTTGACCTTGGTGTGTTTTTCTAAGTAGCAGGCAGAGCAAAGTAAAAGCCTTGTTGCTGTCGATGTGGGAAAACTACAGCCAGATTTTCCAAACTCCAGAGGCTGGAGCTGCAGGGCTGATGTTGCAGGGGACGCCCACAGCTGCTCTGTGTCTCTGCACAGGAGGCACCAAAGGAGGTCCTGGGGCCGCTGGGCACAGACACCATGTGTCTTTGGCCTGGGACTGCTGTCAGCAGCCACATGCCTTCTGGAAGAGAGCACAGCTTTTAACAGGGTTGTTGTAGACTGGGATGTGCAAAAACCTGGCCATGGTGACCTCAATGCACTAATTCATGAGAGCATCTGGGCTGGCCCTGAGGGCAGCATGACTGCAGTGCGTGGGTAAGAACCTCATGTGGCTGGATCGTGCCAGCAGGCTGATGTCCTGTCCTTTGGTGACCCAGCCACTGCCAGGTCCCAGGCAGCCCATGGGGATGTCTCTGCTGGGCGTTTGGCCTTTCAGTCCTTGTTAACCCCAGAGCCCAGCTCTCCTTTGGCAGGCAGGGAGCTCCTGTTCCTATGCAGCATCTGGCTGTCTCCTGAGCCTGCTCCCTTCTGGCCTTGGCACTTCTTTCCTCTTCTGTGCAGCAGGGCTACCAACACAGAATGAGATGGGTACCTGCTTTTAGTGGGATCTGGTTTGTATCACTGGGAAAGCAGCACTACACTACCATCCATGCCTGGGGTGCTGTGGAACAGCAGCCAGAGCTCCCCTTCCCTCCGCATGTAGCACATGCTACACGTTATGTTCCTGCAAATAAGACTGTGGATGCATTAAGACCCGAGGCTAAGAGACTGCTGATCTGCAGCTGTGATGAGTGTAAGCAGCTACAGAAGATGCCCATGAACATTTCCCTGCAGCATTCATCTGAATGCAGTGTGCTGGTTCCTTGAGCAAAATTAATGTGCACATTTGTCAGGAGTGTGGAGGTTGAGGAGAGACCCAGAAATTACCAGCTATGATAGAATTCACAGAGTAATGGTTTAATATCATCTGCCATAACTCCTCTATGGGACTTTTGTCAGATCTCTGATTCAAGTAGTCTTTTCTGAGGCTTTTGACATTTGTGGCAGCACTGGGACAGACAGTAAGGTCGTGTGTCACTTTAAAGGCTTCATTTTTTCCAGATTCCTCACAAAACTGGAGCTGAAAGCTCTCTCATGAATTTCTTGGGGAATTTGCTGAGGCAGCAATTATGTTATCCTTCAAAACTCCATGGTAAAGGTCATCACAGAACCATGCCAAACCTGCCAGGCTGAAGGAGAGGGGGCTGAGAGGCTGTTTTCTGTGCTGGCTGTGAGCTAGGAGACACATATGAAACCACAGCCAGCTCAAGATGCCATGGTGTGGGCAAAATACAAACCACACATCTCCTTGCATGGTCAGGTTTCTGCCAGAGATGTATTTATTCAGCAGAGCAAGAAAGCCCAAGCAAAGGAAGGTATAAAACAAAAAAAACTGTACTTGAGAGGTGTGACTGCATTGCTCAGACCTTCCTCCCCTCTGAACACAAGCTAACGTGGAGCATGATAAAACAAGCATGGAGCTGCCTTCAAATTTATTTATCATTCTTTCTCCATTTCTGCAAACCTCCCACAGCAGAATATTAATTTGTGATGAGAAGCTAGTTCTAAACAGGACATCTCAGTGCAAAAGATAATAAACACTGGTGTTCCCAACTAAATTACAAAGATCTTGGTAGTTTTTTTGTAAGAACTGGCTGCATTACTAGACAGAGATCATAAACCTTTGAAAGGCAGAGGAAGGAGAAAAGAAAATATTCCGCATAGGGAAAATGTGATTGTGTTAATGACTTTGCTAATCTCTAGACATCCAGTTTTATCCATTCATGCTTCCAGCATCTGCAGATGAACTCGGGAGAGCTTCAGTAATCCATTAAAACAAGATAATTTTAAAATGTCCATCTAGGCATAATAATTTATTGGTTTGGGGTTTTTCCCTCTTCTACTCTGCTGATTTATGAATGCCTCTCTTAAGTTTGCCAAAATGATAATCAACCTTGATACTTTATTTGGGGTGATCATCCTTGTGGAAAAGTCTTGTGGATAATTTTATAGGAATGAAACCAGTTGAGATCTATTGAAATGCAATATTGATCTCAGTTTAAAAAAATACATTTGTAACTGTCCATCCATCAGATGAATAATTCTTGTGTAAGTTGAATGTGTTGGTCTGAAGTAGAAAAATCCTGAAGGTTATTTGTTATGAGGTGTAGGCTGCTGTTATTTAGTCTTACAGAATTTGTTGTACTTCCAGAAAGCTATCTAAGTAGTGCCTGGGCTGCTTATCAGAAGATACCCGCAGGCATTTCAGTACTAATGTAATTGGATGAAGTTTACATGATGGAATATTGGAGGTAGAGGTTTTGTGCTCAGGGCTGTGGAAAAGCACCAGATACTAGTAGCTTTTACAGAAAATGGAAGGCCAGATGGAGCAGGAGATTACTGTGTCTGATCTCCTGCACAGCCCATTGTGTGTCACCTGCTTTCCCCCCGTGCTGCGTCCCCTAAAGCAGGATGAGTTACAGCGCGTCCTCCAGCTGAGCCCTTCCTTCCCACTTCAAGAGATCACTTAACAGAGGAGCCACCATCTCTCCTGGCAGTTTGGTTCAGTGCTTAAAATACCTTCAGTGCTGGGCATTACTACAGATTTCTATTGATGTTTGTTTCACTTTTAACTTCCACCTCTTGATTCTTGTTATGCCCCTTTTTAGCAGGTTGAAGAACTCTTGCTTCCTTTTATTTTTTCCCCTGTAGAGCCACTTATATGCTGTAATCAAGCCACTTCTTCCTCTTCTCACTGATAAGCTGAACAAGCTGAGGTCTTTGAGTCTCTCTCAGAAGGGTATTTACTACAGTCCTTTAAATAACTTCTCTGTCCCTTTTCTATGTGTTCAATTATTCAACATCTTTATAAAATGTGGAGATGTTAGCACAGCGTATTTTCTGGTGTCTGCCTCACTGACTCCAGGTACAAAGGGACAATTTCTTCTCTGTGTGTACATGGTTGATGTATCTAAGGATTCATTTGCTCTTGTGTAACAGCCTTGAGCTACCTGTCCACAGTGACCCTCTAATTGTATACAGAATTGTTCCATTCTAAGGTAAAAAGTCTAGTTTCAGATGCCAAGCATTATATTTTGGCTTACTGCATTTTATAGTCTCTCAACAGCATGTAAAAGATGTCTGTGCTACATGAGGATGCTCCAGAACCCTGCTCCAGGTCTGCACCTTTTTAGCCTCTAATGTTGACAAAAATTGCTGACACATCTAACACATGATTTGAGGCACTGCTGTAGGAAAATGCTTGTACCACAGCCCATCTGGAGTCTGAAAAGGGCAGCTGGGGGAGAACAGCTGCTCAGAAGTTTGTAGGGAGAGCTCCAGGTCTTGTTTATATCCCCTGGGGACACAACACACAAAAGCCAGACTCAGCTGGGAACTGTGCAGCCTGTTCTCCCACTAGCGTGGGGGTCTGCAATTAGTTTTTGAGAGGTAGGAAGCTGAAGTTACCTTGATAGAGAAGCCTCTTTTTCAGATACCTTTTTACCTGCTCTGTGCTTATCACTGGAATTTCAAATATAGTATTAAACATTTTAAGCTAATACCAGCATTAACAACACGCCTGTATAAAAAGCAGTTGCATGTTGCACTGCATCATTGCATGACCTCTCTTACAATCAATACTTTTCCCATCCATCTGGGAATGGATGTAAGCATTTGGCTGAAATGCTGTTAGCATTTGGCTGATGAGCTGTTGTTCGTCTGACTAATCTCATCACTGCTGGCATCTTCTCCCAAACCCTTTTGTCTGGACAGTCATGTTTTCCTTGGCAATCTGCAGAGCACATCAGATCATAGGTCCCTCTGAGCACTTGCATGCTGATGCCTTTCCCTTTCCATTTGTCCTTGCACCTTCATGGCTGGAGGATATTAAAGGCAGGGCAGGGAGCTGGGAGAAAGCAAAGAGCGTTTTTTGGTAGGAATAGTCATTCTGGCCCTGCACACTTCCCTGTGGGAATGGAGGAGGTGTCTGGCTGTATTCCAGGGATGGGGCTGGTAGAGCTGCTCCCTGGTGTAAGTGTGGTGTACATGTGTTTTAGCTACTGGCCCCAGAGCAGAGTTGCAAATACACTTAGGAGTTCCCTGCTCTGCTACAGCTCATGTGAAATGTTTCAGCATGTGGCAGATCACAGGAGAAGGTGCCAACATATACCTAACCTGACCTATGCTTCTCATTGGGGTTTTGGCTACAAAACCTAGCAGCTTTAGATTTCCTTGTTGACATACAAAATTTCTCATGGTTAAGGTTTTATTTGGAGTAGATATGCCTCTCTGCAAAAGAGGGAGTCCTTTCAAGTCTGTAGAAGCTAGTAAGTAATTCTGAGACAACTGAATTTGTTGGTTTCTTTAAAGAAACATAATTATTTTAAAATGACAAACTGTTCCTTTTGTTGATAAATGTTTTATATCTTTGCTGCTATGCCTGAATAGTTTGTGTAAATAATTTATTAGCTTGCAAACAGACGTAGCACGTTCAGGCAAACACTGCCCAGCGGGGCAGGAATGCTAAAAAGGGGAGACAGGTTTGTGAGCAGTGCTGAGCACCGAGAGCAGGAGTGGGTATCAGTAGGGACAGAGAAACACCATCTGCAGCTCGTAGGCTCAGGCCCAACATAGCTCAGATGCCTGACACTGTGGTGAGGCACTGGAGGTACAGATGTGGGCAGTCAGGCAGTCACCATCAGAAGGTATGTCCATGGGACACTTAGGAGCAAAATGACAGTGGTGCTCAGAGCTGTGAAATGGTCTGGTTTAGATAGTGTTTGGCATTTAACATTTTCAAACTGATTTTGTTGCTTTGCCATGCTTAAGAAGAGCTCTCCTTCAGTTTACTGTGGTTGATTATTCCTCTAACTTTGTTCTCAAAATGGGACTTGTTTTTTGAAAAAGTAATTTTACAAAAATAATTTCTGAGGTTCTGTTATGTGTCAGAGCAGGGTCAAGCAGGAGAAGAAGGCTAAGCACATGCATCAGTGGTTTCCTGATGAAAGTCCTTTGTAAATAGTGTGGAAGTGTGTGCATACAAGTATGTATGGTTGCAGATGTGCTTCTGGGGTTTTTTAGACAGCAGTTTTGCCTAAAACTCCTGTATGTCACAACAGGGACTTACGGAACCATAGGAAGGTTTGGGTCGGATCTTAAAATATCATCTAGTCCAATCCCCTGCTGTGAACAGACCATCTTTCAATTGATCAGATTGCAAAACCCCAGCCAATCTGACCTTGAACGCTTCCAGTGACAGGGCAACCTGAACTTCCCTGGACAATCTATTCCAGTGTCTCAGCACCCTTAAAGTGAAAATTTTTTTCTTTGCATCCAATCTAAACTTAGCTTTTTTCAGTTTGAAACTATTATCCCTTGTGCCTGTGGAAGAGGATAAAACTCTTTCCAGCCTTACTGAATGTAGTATAGCCACCTTGCTCTAGTTCAGTATCAACTGAAGACCACTGGAGTTGCCTCAACAGTACTGTGGAAGGTAGGAAACACCTAATAAAGCCATCTGCAGTTCTAAACTGATGGCATGCATCTCACTCTGCCTGAGGAGGAGAGGACAGTGGCTCCAAAGGGCACTTGGTGATGCAGAAATGAAGAGGACCAGTGCACTAGTTACAGATGCCTTTTTTGCTGCGAAAAATAGATAAGAGAAAACTTGGATTTTACTGTAGTCAGCAGAAGTGAGCACAGAGGAGCTGATCTGCAGAGTGACAGAGTCCATTTTACCTGGCCACCTAGTGAAGCACAGTCCTGGTTCTCAAACCACACATGGCATGGCCTTGATTTAGCTTTATCTTAGCAAAATTGTGAATGGTTATAGGAGGCATCACCAAAAAACATTTATTGTGGATTTTTCCTGCTTTATTCTCTTTTCTGTCTCTTAGAAAATAAAAATTATTTTAATACTGACTGTTCACTGCAATAAGGAAAAAAAAAATTGCTGTTTCCTGCCTTTCCAGAGTTCACATTCCTCTGCTTTGTTGCAGAAGTTAGTCCTCATTAAATGCAGAAGATCAGCACCTGCTGTCTGCCAGTGGAAACCACCCTGGACTGTTAACAGTGCTGGGATTTTACCCTAAAATTCAGGGTTACAAAACCAAAATACACAGAGTTAGGCTTGTTCCACCCTCCCCACTTTATGTCCTAATCCTATTTTTGAGGTAGCTTTGTCTCATTTATAGAAAGCAGAAAGAAAATACTTGGAGATCCTGAGATGGAGGCAAGTAGAAGAATTAATAATCAGCTAAAGTAACAAAGTGTCTAGATGTGTTGTGGTGTACTGCTCCTGGAGACTAAGCTACAGCTGACTTTGTATGAGTAAAAAATCACTCCTCTATTTCATTCAAAGTGGTTCCTTGGATTTGCTGAACTAATTTCTCCTCCAAGCATGGTCACATTTTAGGTCAGCATGCCTAGACAACATGGGGCTCTGCCAGCAGTTCCTGTGTGAAGTCCCTCTTTGTTTTTTTGGAAACAAATCCAGTCATTCATAGAAATGAACTCCTGCATAATTAGAGCCAGCATTGCACATCATCTTTGCTTTCCATTTTTAGATGTTACGTCTGGAGGACTATAACTTTTAAAGATGCCAACAAGCCACTTAGGAGCTCGATAGCCGTAATGGGAAAATCTGTGGAGCTGAATAGAAAATTATAAGCTTCATAAGGACTATTCTAAATGGTTTGGGAAAGAGCTCAGCCAGACATTCAAAGCAAGAATAGAAATTATAACCCCTTCTAATTTGATCTTCAGGGGTTGTACTTTCTCTGCTGTTCTGCTGAAGGCCCAGTCCTACAGGCAGCTTAATGGAGAATCCTCTGGTCTCTTCTGGGTCCAGTTATTGGACTGTTGCATAAATGGGTGCAGAACACTGATTTTATCCATATTTTACCCTCCAGGGCCTGTAATCAACCTTTTTTCTTCCTAGGTAATAGGTTCCTGTTCAGTAATCACAGATACTAAAGTGTGAAAGTCTGAAAAACTGATCCTCTTCAGCATTTTTTAACCTCAAGTTTTTAATAAAGAGCTATTTAAAAATAAGAAAGATTTGGAGGCCTTTTATTTTTTTAACAGGTAGGTAGCAGTCATCACCTTCAGAGCCAACAGGTGTGTTGACAGGTGAACGATCTCACAATAAGTATTTTATATCTCTGCATGCTGAGGCTCTTGGGTATGTCCTGTTATCTCAAAATTAGAGTGGGTAGCAGATGAACTAAAATTTGTTTTTTGTTCAGAAAATGCAGTATAGATTTTTCTTTGTTTGGATCTTTAATCCAAACTGATTCTTTAATAACTGAAATTCCAGTAGTGGTTTGGTTTTTTGGTTTGCTGGGATTTTTTTTTTGTGTTTTTAAGTTAGACAATAAATCAATATGAAAATTGTCCTTGCAGTGGGAAATTACCCCAAGGATGTTCACTGCTGGACTGTCACAGCTTGTGAGTTCAGTTAATGGGAGTAGATGGAGCTATTTAGGACAAGTGTTTGACACCGCCTCATGACTATGAAAAGGCTAAAGTCCAAACAAAGTCACTCTGTAAAGTACAGAATAGAATAT
Source organism: Taeniopygia guttata (assembly GCF_048771995.1). Taxonomy (NCBI): domain Eukaryota; kingdom Metazoa; phylum Chordata; class Aves; order Passeriformes; family Estrildidae; genus Taeniopygia; species Taeniopygia guttata. The sequence goes on along the minus strand of NC_133026.1, from coordinate 137,835,477 downwards.
CCCAAATTTTAAAAATAAGTATCATAGAATTACATAATTATTTGTGTTGGGAGACATATTTTAAGATCATCTAGTCCAGCCTCTCTGCCATGGGCAGGGAGAACACTTCCAGGGATGGGACATCCGCAGCATTTCTGGACAGTCTGTTCTAGTACCTCATCACCCTCACACTGGAAAATTCTTTCGTATGTCTGATATAAATCCAATCACTTTTAATTTAAAAGCACTACTCTTGTCACTACAGGATGTGGTAAAAATTCTTCTTTCCATCTTTCATATAAGCCCCCTTTATCACACTCACTTACTGTGATTCAGTGAGTCACAGTAAGGACTCACTGAAGTCTTTTCAAGGCTGAACAGCCCAAACTCTCAGCCTTTCCTTGTAGGAGAGGTGGTCCAGCCCTCTTGATTGCCGTTGTGGTCTTCTCTGGACCTGCTCTGACAAGTCAATGTCCTTCTTGTGTTGGGGACCCCAGAGCTGGACACGGTGTTCCAGGTGGGATCTCACTAGAGTGGAGTAGAGGGGGAGAACCATCTCCATAACCTGCTGGTCACACTTCTTTTCGTGCAGCCAGTATATTAGTTTCCTGTTGCAACACCAAAGAAGACTATCAAGGGTTAGATACTACTTTCAACTTACTCCTGCATTTTTCTATGCAGAATACTGAGGAGCAAGGCTGAGTAGATGAAGCCCAAGTTCAGACTACATGGTGGTTTCATTAGTGGAGGTGCTGGTTGGTTCTCCTGCCAGCAGACTAGGGTTCTTTATATTAAAATATTCTAAAAGGAGTTTATGATCTCCAGAAAATGACATGGTAGAGGTGCCATAATGATGCAAAGTGTTGGTGTAATTTATTGTTAGAAGAATCCTGTTAGAAAGTGGCTGGCTGAGCACTGGATCATCTTAATAGCTTGGTCTGATCTTTATCTTGTAAGTGGTAAATAAGTGCCAGCTGGGCATTTTTCAAAGAGCTTTCATACATGCTTTTGTCACTTCAGAGAGCATGGCAGGGGAGGTGGGGCCAGGTAAAATATCTCCACGTGGCTTTGTGTTTGCCTGTTCCTGGATATGCATCCGCACATGCGTGCATCAGTATCCCTGCTTTCCCACTGACCTGGAGGGTATTTACAATGTGTGGGGCTGTGTTTACATTCTTCACAAGATACAGGCAAGCACTGCATTTGCTTCTCCATGGATTTTTCTTGTTCAGGCATGAGTTTTCTTGCTGGCAGCACAGTGAGGTGTGGCTGTGAAACAGGCACTCTTAGAGGACTCCAAAGCCTAGGAGCCAGTGTTTGGTTTTAGAATAAGCACTACACGGTGCCATTAGCAGGTTGTGGTAACCGGGGTGTAACACTGCCTAGAGAGGCACCTCTGCAAGGTTTGCCTCTGACATCCCACTTACAAACCCACTCTGGTACACTTGCTAAATAAGCAGTTATCTTGAAATATCAAATGATGTTGGTGAGACCACATTTGCTGTGTAAGATACTTGTTCTGGGTGGTCTAGCTGCTACACTGGGAGCCAGTTGGATAGCATTTTGCAATCCAAGTGTTGTGCATGCCTTGCATGCATCATATAGATTTACAGGACATTATGTGTAAATATTTAGACAGAAATCTTTAGAGCATTTTTATTTGTTGGAATGCACATTGACGTTAACGGCTTGTGTATCCAAATGTTTTTCAGCATAATATTGAAGCGAACTGAATCCAACAGTGATGTCACTGAAGACTTTAAAGATGCTTTCAGTTTTAACAGCTACTGTCCATCTTAACTGTAAAATAAAGTTTCTTTAGCAGTGCATTAAAGTGAAAAGTCTACTTCCCTGTTTTTCTTTGTTAATCCAACTTTCTGAATGAAAGGAAGATGCTAACATGAAATGGAGAAAACAGTCTGCTTCATGGTTAGTTGCTGCATGCTTGCAGAGTTTCATTTCCATTGCATGGCATAGTAGAATTATGCAGAGTTTTCAGACAGGGCTCATGCTCATACCCATGCTCGGCTGTTACCAGTGCTCCGAAGTCACTGTTCAGACCTGCTGCTGTAGTTAGACAGTAACATCCCTTGGAGTCCAGCACCCAGGGCAGTGTGGTGGTGGTGGCTGCAGTGACGAGCTAGACTGAAAGAAATACTCCAATGGCTGCCTTTCAGCACTTGACAAGAAAATCCTTTTTATGTTAGTTTCAAGGTCGTCAGATATCATTATAGCCAAGTATTAAAAATTTCAAAGAAAGGAGGCAGTGTGTTTGATTTATAGAATAATTATCTAGCTTTCGCTCTAACTTGGCTTTGGCAATGGTTTTGCAAGCACTCGAAAATTAAATCCATTTTTTATGGCACTACAAGGTATTATCTCACAGCAAATGATAATTAAACACCTGTGAAATCAATTAGCCTTTTAAACAGGGAAAAAAAAGTTTTCCAATTATATTTTTGCACCTCCAAACTTTCTAATTCCACTTGCAGAGCAGGAGATGAACTGCCAGCAGTCAGCTAACCGGCATTCAGATCACCCCAAAGCATCGCACAGCCGTAAATCCAGAAGCAAGCAGCTCGTGGTGACGGCACCCTTCCAAGCAGGATGCGTGAGCCTTCCCAGCTCAGTCCTGGGCAGCTATCTGTCTGACACATGGCCGAGCTGTCAGCTCTGCTACAAAGGCACTTACTCACTTGGTGCTTTCTGTGCCAAGTTTTACTTGACAGTTTATTTAAAAGCCAACATACCTTAGTGGAAACCAAGCAACGAGACGCTCTGTGTGACTGAGTGGGGTTTCTTCTCAGGCTGTCCAGCCAGTAGTTCAGAGCCATCTGCATTAAGCATTTACATATGGAAAAATGGCCAATTGGTTAATAGCTGAAAATTAATATACTGGAAAACCGAGAAACACTTCTCCATTTACCCTTGTGTTACAGGTTTTACTGTCTGTCTTTGCTGTAGTATTTTATGATACAGAAACTTCTGGAAGATGCAGTGTGCATTCTTGCGTTTGCAGATTCAGAGAGGGAGCCTTGGACATAGTTGGTTAAGTGCCATCACAATTTTTTGGCTCAGGAAGTAAAAAAGCAACTCCAGTCACATCTGACATCTACAGCAGAATGTGCTGATAGTCCCTGCCAAAGATGAGCTCCGGCATCTTCCAAAAGATGGATTATGTGTGGCGCTGTTAAAATATGTACTGCTGGGTTAAACCCATTGCTTTTGATTTGAGTTAAACCTGTTGTATTTGGCTTGGGTTCTGGTCCTGTATTTCCATCTGAATTTTAATAGCCATAACACGCAGCTGGATCTCAGTGAATGCTGCATCACCAGAGAGGAAGAAGTAAGGTCAGGATTCTGTGGTTAGCATTCCCAAGGTCTCTCTAGCTTGCTGGAGAAGCCACCAGTCATTTGTATTTCAGGTTTCATCTATGAAACAGGAATGGTGATTGTATCCTGTCAAAAGACATGTTGTCTACATGACAGGTGACATATACCTAGATAAAATGTTATGATAATCACTGCATCTAGACTTATCTGCTGGTCTAAGCAGTCTTTTTAGATTTTAGACCTCTCTTCAGTCAGTGGTGATGAAGATGTGGCTGGCTTTCAAAAAAATAGTTTATACTAAAATTGATAGTGAAAATATTTCCCAGACTAGTTTATTATCTCTACAGTGTAGTGACATGGGGAAATGCTTAAGCTGTAGAAAGGAATGTATGGCATGGCTGATTAGTCAATGCAGAGCTTCTGCAGCCTGCCAGGGCTCCTTGGGATAATGGAGAACCAGGAATCCCAAACAGCCTTCTAATCCATGTGCTGATTGACATGGTCGGCACATCAGAAGAAAAAAAAGAGAAAAGGGGGATGGGATAAGACAGACTCTGTGTGTTGGATCAAGGAGTTAAAATGGTAGGAGCATTTGGCCAGGCAGTGTTTCTCCTTTGGATAATTGCCCACACAGCACTGCAGTGTTTGCACCTGGGTGATCGATGGAGCCAAACATACTTCCTCAACTATGGGTGGTGGCAGGGAGGGAATAATTCAATTAAGTTGTGAATAAATTAGAATTGATTGCAAATAGAGCTATTCTTTTATGCTGCCTAAAATGGTACTAGCTGTGAACAAGGTACACTTAATCATTATGAAAAGAAGCCTGAAAGTTAATGAAACAGCCAGCTTTGGATTAAATCTTTAGCTATTTTAGTTTTGAAGACCCAACTGTCATTTTGAAGGCATATGCATTTTGGATTTTAACGTTTGAATGCTGCAGCTGAGACCCAGGCCAAGCCTACCCTAAAATTGGCAGTAAAATGTTACCTCTGTGCAAGCATGCAGAATGAAGAAATCAGGAATGTATGAGCAATAAGCATGTGCCCCAACTCCCCGCCAGTCTTCTAATGTGGAAACCTGGAGCTTTCTGGAAATAAATATTTTCTGAGCCAAGCAGAGGACTCCTCTAAATGCTTTGTACCATAAATGCTGGGGAAGATAAACTGCCAGAAGGAAAGGAAAGTGCCAGAAGTAGTGCAACACTGAAGCAGCGCAAGTAACGAAAAAGTGCCCAGCCAGCCCCTGCTCAGTGCTCTGCAGTGCTGGTCTTAGCTCTGATTTTCTGGAGCCTGAAAAACCTGCACATCTGGGTAAAAAAAGCAAATCTGTAGGCAGGTAAAGGAGAGCTGTCCACACACACTGGCAGTTCCAAGTCTGCAGAAGCCACAGCAATGCAAGCTGGAAGACCATAACAAATGTCCCTGCCATCTTCAGATGTTACCAGCTAATGGTAATGAGTAGTTCTGGAAACAGATCTAACCCCCATTGCTGGAGAGAAGAATAAGAGGAAACCCTGGGAGAACCTCTTCTAAACACTTGACTATTTTCTGTATAACTTAAGATACCTCCTCCAGCTGTGAGTAGAGGTTCTCATACTTGATTGCCTCCCTGAGGTTTTGCTGAGATTAGTCAGTGGAGATAGTGCGGAAATAAAGCCCGTTGGTGATGCGGTACTGATGTTTGCATTAAATGCCAGATTGGTACTTAATGTACAGTATCAGTGCTTTAGCTGAGAGGGTGTTCCTGGAAGTCTGTGCCAGCTCTGGACAAGTGAAAGAGAAATTTCAAGTCCAGCAAATACTTAACTCAGATACTTTCCTTTAATCATAGAGATTATTTCACTCACTTCACTGAAAGTATTTTAAGTCTGAGTTAAGGAAAGCACAGAGATGCTTTCAGGTGTAAGGCTGTGTGCTCTCTACGATGTGGAAGAAAATGTACATAAACATTTTGCAGTTCCTGACAGAATGCTGGCAAAAATCAAACCTGCTGCTGTGTGCATGGTTCTGTCTGGGCTGAATGGGAAGGAGTCTGAAAGTGAAAGTTGCCCTCAGCCTTCTGCCCTCACCATGGCTGGAGTTTCATTTACCAAGTAATGTCTTTGTGGCTAGCGACTCCTCCAAATGTTGCCTGACAGTCAAAAAAAAAAAAAAAGAAAAAAGAAAATTAAAAAAAAAAAAAAGAAATGGTCTCTGCTGCAAGCTTGACTCTGAAATACTGTTTGGTACATGTACATTATTTCATCTGTAAGCCATGCTTCCAGTTACAAAGCTATGCTTGAAGCCTGACAGAAATGTTTGGAGCTGGTTACATGTGTTGCACAAAAAGTGTTGCACAAAAAGTGTTCCCAAATTTGTATTTAAACAGATATATTGTGCCCATACATAAAGGTTAGGATGGGGCTTTCTGTGTACGTATGGTGTAGATAAATTGTATGAACTGTGCTATTACAGACCTCTGCAATAAATCACACATTAAGTTTTAAAGGGCTCAAAAATGAAAGCAAGATGCTAACTGGTTTCGAGGTGGAAGATGGTCAACAAAATCCTTTTACTTTTTTTTTCCCCTTTAGAAATCTATCCTAATACCAGGAAGTTATACATGAAAGAAAAAGTACCCACATCCCGGATGTCACTGGGATATGGAAGACTCACTTGCAGTGGCCTTGCTCTCTTCTTTCCTTTGTGTTCTGGTTTTGCCATCAATGTTTTGTGGATAATGTTGCATTCTGGGGTATTAACGGGGTTTTACATTTTTAGCTAGCTAATAGTGGGGAACTTCTGACTGATGTATTCTAGCCCTACAGGGTATTCTGGTTTTGGTATTTATTAACATTTGTTGTCCTACAATACACAGTAAAAGCAATGAGCCTCGGACCTCTCAACATGTAAAAAATGAGTTTAAAATGGCAACCTTTTTTTTTTTTTCTTTTTTAATTGGGTTTTTTTTTTTTATTCCAGTTCTAATATTTTCCCCTATATGCTGTGTCAGTGCTGACTGGTGTGCTGGGACATGGCTGCCAATCTCTATCCTACACAGAGAAAAATAAATAGCTGCCATTCAGATAGAATATGTATATATGTATTTTAACCAAAGTTGAGATATGATTCAAAAGAAAAAAGGGACTTTGAAGTCTGTTTTGTAGTTTTAATTAATGCAATGAGGGGTTTTATTTTACTCTCAGTGGAGATAATCTTAATCCATTCACAGTGACCTTTTCTTGTGCAAATTAGCTATACACGCTTGTTTAAGCAAATGGGCCTTTGCAAGATGTCTCTTCCTAAGGACAGAGCTTATAATTGAAAATTGGCTTATTCCCATCTGTCTGGCCTGTGTGAGAATACAAACATAGATCTTGACTTCTTTGTATGTAAAATACAATCATGTATATATGTATATGTGTGCACATAGACACACATGAAAAAAAAAAAATTGCTCTGCCTGCAGGATATGATAAATTTAGACTACTGGTGTCCAAAAAATCCATTGCTACAAGTTACTGTCAAAATAGCATCTACGTGCAGAGTCCAGGACACTCTGGAGAATGGAGGGTGTTCAGTCAGGATCCTTTTGACTCAGATGAGGTCAATGCTATTCACAGTTCCATGGGCTTGTCAGAAGTACAATTTGCTAATAACATGCAGGAAACTGCTGGGATTTGATGTGTGGTTTTGGTGAATGATTTTGTGGTGATTGATGTAATTGGGAAAAAAAATCCAGAAGTGTCTATCAGCACTTTCATTTAGAGAAGCACGGATCATTGCAGCTATGTGATTAATTGCCAAAATCTGGTTGTATATTCTTCTCTTCACACTTAACAATAACCACCAAGTGAGTCATTGTATCCCCCCATCCCTTTTTTAGTGCCTGCTTGATAAGAAAGTATTTCTTTGGTATAGTTTGAATATTTTTTTGCTTTGTACAAAGCTCTTGTGAGCACACGTGGCTTTGACTAAATCTGGATAGAAATCAGAGTCACAGAACAATGCTTCAGGTATCAAAATATTTAATGTGAGTTTGTTCTTAGAAGTCATGCACTGTTTATACAGAACTGACTCATTATTGCAAAGACAAAATTTCTTCCCTCCTTATCAGTCTCAATACCACTCTCTCCAGCATTCTCCCATGGTGGTTGCTCCTGAGGATGGAAAAAAAGGAGCCAGAGAGGAGGCTGACACACATGCACGGAGGGAGTTAGTTAACCTGGTGCTGAAGGGTCTTGGTTGGGGATGATTTTATCCAGATGTGTCTCACAGCTGTTTGCATTTTCACGCCCAGTTACTCTAGGACTCACTGCTAATTGAATTTTCTCTTTTCTCCCCTGTTCTTGTTAGGTATGATTACCGTGAAATGCTGCACAATGCCACTTTCTGTCTGGTTCCCCGTGGCCGCAGGCTTGGCTCTTTCAGGTTTTTGGAAGCCTTGCAGGTAAGAGCTGCAGTTTAAAGCAGTGACTATGCTGGCTGCAATTCAGTGTGCAATGGGGAGGCGGGGAGCAGGGAAATGTGTTTCATTTCCCTAGTGGACAGTAATCCACTTTGCGAAAGCCTCTATTCATACTTCGGGAGCAATTGGCAGCTTCTTCCCAGGAGGGGCTGAGGCACTGAACTCATCTGAAGGTTGGATTGCTCTATCTCCAGGAAGAGGGTTTCCCTGGATGTGGTGAGGCTGAGAGATTGGTTAGAACAGTATTTTTTCAAGCTGTGAGACTTCCCCTGGGAGACACCGGCCTTTACACGTAAGCCCTGGGGCAGTAAAAATAGATTTTTGTTTTCACTTAGCCAAAACTTGTTTTCACTTAGCCAAAACAGACCTGCTTATGCATTGCCAGTTTTGAGATGGTGCTTGCTGAACATACAGAAGGTGGCCTGAAGGTGTTAAAGCTCCAGATGGAAGCTTCACATGATGGTGGATATGAGCTGATCTCAGGCAGTTCGTGTGCTGTCTGGGACAGCACCTGAATATCCTTCACCTTTTAAAAAATATTTTGGTCCCCTTTTTACTGTAGGCCAGCTGCAGAAGGAAATAGCAAAGGGCTCTGGAGTCCCTGTGGCCAGGTGGCACAGTGGTTAAGCCTGACACCTGCCTACTCCATCTTCACCTGTCTTGTGGGAGTTTTCTTTTGGCAAGCATCAGCCTCATCCTGGATCTTCTGTCAGGCATGGAGAGCATTTTGTGAGGTGCTGCAACTCCCCTGTGGGTCTGGCATCTGGATTTCTGTGAGGGCTGGAGGAGAGAGAAAGAGGAGCTTGGTTTCAGTGAAATGGCAAATCAACACACCTTACAGGGTCCTGCCTCAAGGAGTTGTTTGCCATTTGGAAAATGTCACAGCATTGACAGTAAAGCTGTTAATTAATGGCATCCCATCCCTTTTCATCATCAACCATAAAACATCCCAGCCACTGTTAAAGAGTATTGTTCACTGGAGTGCTGAGCAGGATTCAGGTACCTAAGTGTAGGTATATTTTGTCATTTTAGAAGCCCAGAGAACCCATAAACCCTTCTGGCTTTCTGCTGTTTCTCCAGAAGGACTCCAGTAGATCCTGTGTCATGTCTGCCTGCCTTTGATGGGTTTTTTGGATACCCTACATGCTCTGTACACATAGGTGTAACCACTGAACCCTGCACTTGCAATCAGATTTGAGATCCAAGTTCTGGACTGTCTCTTCCCACTTTCTCCTACTAAAGAGAAGATTAATAGCCTGAAAAGTGCTGTTCTTGTGCCAGTCTCTTCAGAGGAAGAAGTGAGACTGGCTTATATGAGATGACAAGTTACTTCAGATCCTCCTGAAGAGCACTCCTCAGCTCTTCTCTCGTCTGGGCTCAAAGTCATGCAGCTTCTGTTAGATACATCGTCTCAGGAGGAGAAAGTAGGGAGTGTACCTCACTGCACAGCACTTGTGGGCTCCTGGTCAATAATAAAATGTAGGCAACTGAGGATTTTGCTATCAGGCTACCTGCAGTATTCAGCAATAATGATGTATTCCCAGTTTCTGTCTGGATCCAGGTGATGCTGAAAGTCCTAATCCACATTAGTGCAATGTTTTAAACATGAAACACATTACTAAGAAACACATTTTTTAGTTGGCTTTTTTCATGCAGTGATGTAATTCCTTACAGAAGATCACAATTGTTTACATATAATAATCACTGCTGTAATGTAGACTTGACCTGTCAATGCTGTACATGATACACCTTATCAAGGAAGGTACAGCAGTCTGAAATGTTCCCCTTCATACCATCTTTTGGGAGGTCTGAACCCTAGTCTGGACCAAACTCAGAGCACTTAAGCTTGGTTTGATCCAAAAGAAACTGAACCAGAGCACAGGTCTGATAAAAATCCTCTGGGACTAGGTTATTTCATCACATCAGAAAGTGTTTGTTTTGGATCTTATGTTATGATTGAGCTGATCGTATTGGTGATCATTTGTTTATGAAAATACTGACCTATTTACTAAGTATTCACAAACTGTCAGTGCAGAAGAACTTGTAATATTTGTAAAAGTTTAATTAGTTTACACAGATCATTCTGGTAAGAATTAGAGACTAAACTTGTATGCTTTTTGTTTGTTTTAGGACATACAACAATTCTTATTTTTGTTGACAGGTGATGACAGATGAGTTGTATTTGTGCAGTTGCCTCTATTTGGAGAGTTGATACCAAACATGATAGGAGAGGTGATACCAAACATGGGAAAGGTGGTGAAGAGTTCAGTACAATCTGTATTTTCTGTAGAGCTGTCAGCTACGTACTATAAAAGTTAGGGAAGTTGCTCCCTGCTAAGTGGTTCACAAAGCAGCAAGGAAGGCCATTATTTTATATTAAATTCTCCAGCGTTCCATCTGCTGCACTGAACAGTTCTGCCCTTCCCTGGCAGCGTAAGCACCAGATTGCAAATGCCACTGTCCCTTCAAACCCCACCTTTCAGTGCATATGAATAAACCCAAAGTGGAAAACTGTAAACACTTGGGCTGCCCTGCTGTGGTTTCTGGTGTTCTCTGCAATGTTGCCTCACCTGGGCTTGTGCAGAGAACGGGGTCAGGGTGTTGGTGGGAAGCTGGAAGCTGCCCTGGTGGCAGGCAGCTGCTGACGGTGGCCGTGCCTCTGTGCCCACAGGCTGCCTGCGTCCCGGTGATGCTCAGCAACGGATGGGAGTTGCCGTTCTCGGAAGTGATTGACTGGAACCAAGCTGCCATCATAGGCGATGAGAGATTGTTATTACAGGTAAGAGAGAGACCGCGGCCCTCAGCAGGTCACTTGATTATTGCTGCCACCATCTAAATGGACGGGGAAGATGAATCCAAAAGATCAGGGTTGTAAAAGATTTTTTTATCATGAAGGGACTGTCTGTGTCAGACTGGCTGTGAACTTGTTTAATATGACATCATTCATTATTTGACCTGAAGGTCATTGCAGCCACCAGGCCACATTCTTAAGTGCAGAAGACTTCTATTTTTGCAAAGAGCAAAAATAAAAAAATAAAATTAAAATTAAAAAAAAAAAAAAAACAACCTCTTCTGGTGTGGAGCACTTAGGTTGCAATCTGAGGTAGACCTGCCCAGGTACTGTGATGAAAGGGGAAAACATCTGAGGGTTGATTCTGCCCCAGTCCTCTAAAAAATAGTTTATACTCAGGGATATCCTCAGGAAAGCAGTTATTTTCTCAGGCAAGAGTTATCATCTAACAATTTGGTGGGAAGCAGGATCTGTCCCTTTTCTGATGTATGGACCATGTAGCATTGCTTTCTGAAGCAGTGTTCATGTCACTTATTGTTAATCATGCGGTCATGGAACAAAAGTGGGCTGAGAAGTTACAAATTCCCTGCTACTTTCAGCATCTACTTTGGTTTTAAATGCACTATGGTTGTTTTGGTTTTTTAAACTACATTAGTGGGTATTACAGTTCAAATTACATATATTCTGTACATTCTGCAGAGAAGTTCATGTTAGGAAAAGTTCTTGAAAAATTGTTTTTTCCAGAGTGCCATTGCCCAGTGTAAGGCTGAGATCCACAAAATCTGGAATAAACACAAAGTAGACACTAAAGGCGATATTTTTTCTTTTTGATCCTTGAGTTTAGTGTCCTCCACAGAGAAAAGCCCTCAAAAGTACAGGTGTGGTGGCACCCCAGAACAAACTGTCTTTGCAATGTCATCACATGGCTGTTAACTTGTCTAAGAAAGTAAATATTTGTGAAGAGCTAGCCTAGCAAGACTTGCAATGTGGTGCCTAATCTACTTAATGTCATACAAGCTGCAAATATAAAAGGGCCATTTGATTTTTGCTTCTGTGGACAGCACATTTTTTCTGAGCAAAATTATGTCTCTCTTTAAATAATAATAATTTGCTGATCTTCATGTTTTCCGGTAACGTGCCATTCGTTCACTTCACACAGCTGCTTCCATATTGAGCAGCTTCTGCACTGTTATTAACAGTGTTTTTAAAGAGCTGGCAGAGGGCCTGAATGTCTGCTCTGGGAAATGTTTTTGTTATGTTACAGTTTTTCATTTCCTGTTTGAGAGCAACTCGGATGTTTTTATTTGCATATTCTCCTCATCATAGTGCTGGGAGCTTTTCTGCATTTATTTGGGCAGGGTGTTTTCCCCCCCCAACTCATTGCTGAAATGACCTTTTTATTAAAGTTCTAATAATTCCAATGTAATCATGCCGGATTAGTATTAATACATCATTTTCCCCACCTGTCTTTCTGGACAAGTAGATTAATAGGCAAATGCATTTAAAATGGGAGCTCTGATTTTTCTTTCCAGCTGTTGTAACAAAGCCCCCATCAAGGCTCTTTTTAACCTTGACACTGTTTGCTGGCACCCAGGAGCATGGTATGGTGTGTAAAACCATAACTTCGTGTAGTAACCTTCACAGTCAGAGCAGCATTCCCTTTCAAAAGGTGCAGGGGGATTGAGTATTGATTTTATGGGTGGATTACACATGTATGCACACACAATACACAAGGTTGCACATATTGCAATTAAATGTTTATTGAGAAAATTCTTTATTGCCACTAAGAAGTTACTTAAATCTTGTCTTTGCTACTAATAATGGTTCTGGGTGTGATTAATACACATCTGTGCAGCCAATACAGGTAATGTTTATTATCCTTCTACTTATTGGAGCACATCATGAATAGTGATGTGATCTCTTAGACATGTGCTAATACATGTTTTCAGGTTCTGTCTTTCATACTGCTTTTGCAGAGAGTATATTACCTAAAGACCTATAGTTTACTTAAAGGGCCTATAGGGAAGGGAAATAAAGTAGCATCTTGGACTATCTGACCATTTTCTTCTGCTCCACCTTGCTGCAGTGCTAAGTCTCTCATAAGCCCAAAGTCTGTATTATATTAGCAGTGTCTCTAAGATGTTGGTCTAAGAGTTGAAGGGCTGAGAGAGCAAATTTTGGCCCATCTGACACTGCACTCAGTGGAGCCATGGACAAAGTGTCCAGACCTGGTTGCAAACTCTGCAAGTAAAGAATTTGCTGGTTCTTGTGAAAATTTTTTACATGTAGATTTTTAAAATTGCAAATTTTTTTCAGGAAAGAGGTTTCATGGGAAATCATTTCATTTGGGAACACATGAAAGCAAATAATGATCACCGCCTCTTCTCAGAGTAATTTAGGAATAAGCAGAGTATGTTTTGGTCAGGAAAGGGTTGAATGTGGTGGGATGCAGGAAAACTTCAGAGTCAGCTGGAAGGCACAAGGACCAAATACACAGCCCAGGTATTTGCTTTTAAAACTAATGACTGAGGTAAAAGATTTATGAGAAACCAGTGTCTGAGAACAAGTTTGCGTAATTTAGTGGTTGGACTTGATGAGCTTAGAGGTGTTTTCTTCTAACTTAAAAAATTCTGTGATTCCAGTTAGAAATCACACAAGTGTAGGTGCAACAAGACAACTGTTCATTTCTAGAAAAAGATGAGCACAAAGCAGCAACATATTCTAAATGCCTTTTTTTGTGCTGTGACTAACTCTCATCACTGAAGCTAATTTCAGTTAAATCCCATTGATAATGTCACCTTGCATTGTCCAAGTTGTTCTGGAGGCCTTGATCAATGTCCTCAGTTGAAAAAAAATTTGAAAAAAATCTCAAACCACCTTAGTTTTGAGAAGGACATGGGGATGGTGAAAGATGTAGACATTAAGCCCTTCCCTTCTGATTTAGTGAGCAGTTACATTTTTTAATGGAAAAGTGCTGTAGCAGGACAATTTAGGGTATATTTGTAAGGCAACTTACACAACAATTAATGTGTAGATTATGGAAAGAGGGCAAGAATGAGCACTGTTTTCCCTTGTGAATACCAGATGTTGCGGAAGATGTTATTCTTTCCACCTAAGGTAATTATTAAAATGCAATTTGATCCACCGGGTCCTAAAAAGTGGAGTCTTAGGGTGTTGCTATGTTTTCCTTAGGAAACTTAGTGTGGCCATGCTGTGATCCATGCAATTCCAGACCCCATTAATATACTTGAAATGTGGGGATTATTGTTGAACTCTCAACCCCTGCAGGTACTAAGTTGTTAAAATACTAGTCCATGAAGAGTTTTGTGGGATGAAAAGTGTGAGGGCTGCATGGAGGAGCTCCTTACTATGCCACACTTCTTGTTACCGTAAACAATCAAAAACTAAAAGAAAGCAGATTTTAAAAAATGAATATATTCAGTATCAGAGGTTATAAAGGGTTGTGTATCATTTTTTTTACATCAAGGCTTTAACTGTTGACACGCATCTCCATTGGACTGGAGTGCTGAAGCTGTACAACTTTCTAATGGAGGAAAGGGCTTGTCAGCAGCATATTAATTTGATGCGATTGTGTTGTTTGTAAAGCTTCTCACTGTATTACATCTTGTATTACAGATTCCTTCTACAATCAGGTCTATCCATCAGGATAAAATCCTAGCACTTAGACAGCAGACACAGTTCTTGTGGGAGGCTTATTTTTCTTCAGTTGAGAAGATTGTATTGACTACACTAGAGGTGAGTAAAAATTGTCTGGGACCTTGCCAAGCAGCGAGATTACCATACCTGTCCACCTGCTCCTGTCCTCAGCTGGCTTCAGACCTTGGTTTTCATGACATGCAATTGGTCACTGGGAAAAAACTCAGCATCTTGATGAGTTTTCTCCCCTAAGGAAATACTTGCTTCATTATCGGAATCCACATTAGGAAACTGACACAATGAAAAATGGGAGCTACCCAACACATGGAAAAGTTGTCATGTGTGATCTTGACTTTGCAAGGCTTTATGGCTTATGAATCACTATCCTTGTCATTGGTAGTAAATGTATTTCTTGAGAAACCTTTCTGGAATTCTTTTTGGAAATAATTCTACTGTAAAGCTCCTCCTTGACTTTTCCTGAACATTTTGATGCCTTGTGATGGGGGTATTGATCTGGCTCAGGAAAAAGGGGGGGTTGTAAATGCTATGTCTTATCTTCACACACAGGAGAAGGGAACGGCCTGATAATTCTTATAAATTATTAATATATAATCATAATTAGACTGCTATTAAAAGGGGAGACAGATGATGTCGAATGTGGAGAGAATCCTTTCTGAATTCAGAGACAGAGGAAAGATGAAAGGCTCTTCAGAAGTAGGGCCCAAGCTGCAATTTCAAAAGCAGGTTTCTTTTCTAACTGTTTTGCAGTTTTTCACATAAATTTTTGACACATTTGCACCACTGAAAGGGGCTCACTTTGTAGGTGCAAATGCATTCGTCTCATGCTAATGCTTCTGCAATTGCACCTGTCTTTGTGCACAGTTGTAATGCACAGTTATTAAGGCTCCACATTTCCTGCTGTACCTGCTTCCCCCTGAAAACTGTAAATGAGTGCCCATGGCTGATCAACCTCCAGCTGCTGCAAGGCAGTCCCTTGGGTTTTTCCATGCCAGTGAAGAAAACCAGCCAGGGAATATTTGCAGAGCCCCTGGCACAGCTCTCTTCACAATGCTCCCATTGCCCTCAGAAGAGCATGTCTTCATCTGTGCTGCCTGTTAGGAACTGCTATTCATCCTCAAACTCCTCACAGGCACTGATGAGGTAGTGATAATTACCACAGCCCACACCAGGATCAGACTCACAAAGGTGAAAGACCATGTGCTCACAGTTTAATTAACCCTTACAGAAGTGCTCCTAGGGTCCATCAGGTGCCTCATGCATCCTCTGCCTTCCCTGCATGTGCCCTGTTATTGTTAGGGATTGCTAAAAGAACAGGGGCACACGGCTCTCCCCACTGCCCTCTCCTGCCTGTGCTGGCTCTGGGCTCCAGGGCACATAACCTGCAGCTCCCACAGCCTTGGTGTCCATCTCAAGTTCCAGTGCCCACACAGGTGTCTTTAGTGCTGCTTTGGGATAGATTGGCCCATGTGGTTTCAGGAGCCCAAGGGACAGCAAACTGCTAAAGCTGAAGCAGATGATAACCAGCAAGCTGGATTTTCTGCTCAGAGCAGAAAAAACAAAGTGAAGACAAAAGTCTTCCCAGAAGATTTAGTTTAATGAAACCAATTAATGTATGCCTGGTGTTTATGTTCTGGGTTTTTTTATCTGTTTGGGAGACTGATTTTTGTTTGAGACTTTTTTGTTGTTGTTTTTTTAATTCAGTACTCTCAATCTTTTGAGACTGCTAAAACCATTTCTCTTCTTTTCACTCATTTCACATTTCAACTTGCCTGAGTAAAGTCCCAAGTTAACTTTTCTCAGGAAAGGAGTAATACAGTTGAGAGTGACTTTTGTTGCCTGAAACCTGCAAGCAGTATATCCTCTTCTTAAAATATATTGCCTGGAAGTAAATTCCTAGCAGGATTTTTTTTTTTTTTTAAGGATGTGATCCATCTTCTGTTGCAATACTGTTGTGTCAGTGTTCTGATC
The DNA here is from genome assembly GCF_048771995.1 of Taeniopygia guttata. Taxonomy (NCBI): domain Eukaryota; kingdom Metazoa; phylum Chordata; class Aves; order Passeriformes; family Estrildidae; genus Taeniopygia; species Taeniopygia guttata. Next base: position 137,819,279 of record NC_133026.1, on the reverse strand, counting down.
ACTTGCCTACTAACTTCAGTGCCAATGTATGTTCCTATCTGAGGATATCAGCCCAGAAAAAGTCTTCACCAAATCAGATTCCTGCAAGGACATTACAGCCCTTTATTCTGCATACTTCTGGAAACCTTAAATCACGTTTTAAGTTCCTTGATCATCTCACAGCATTTGGTGTCTATTGTGGTTTAACCCCAGCCAGGAGCCAAGCCCCAGGGAACTGCCCATTCAGTCTCCCACCAATGGGGTCAGGGAGGGAACTGGAAGGGTAAAAGCCAGAAAACTCATGGGTTGAGATAAATACCATTTTATAGGGAAAACAAAAGCTACATAAAAAATGAAGCAAAACAAGGAATTAAGTCACTGCTTCCCACTGGCAGGCAGGTGTTCAGCCATCTCCATCAGAGCAGGGCCCCATCACGTGTAATGGTGACTTGAGAAAATAAACACCATCACTCCAAATGTCTTCCTCTTCCTCCTTCTTCCCACCACTTTATATCCTGAGCATGATGTTATATGGTCTGGAATTTCCCTTAGGCCAGTTTGGGTCACCTGTGCTGCCTGTGTCTCCTCCCAACTTCCCAGGCACCCCCAGTTTCCTCGCCACCAAGGCTGTATGAAAGGCCTTGGCTCTGTGCAAGCCCTGCTCAGGAATAACAAAAACATCTCTAGAGTGTCATCCCTGTATTTAACACAAACCTAAGCCACAACCCCACAGCAGCCAGTGTGAAGAAAATGAACCCCAGCACAGTGGCCTAAGCCAAGCAGCTGATAGCCCAAAATAAGATGTTTGAATCATTTGGCCAGCAAGCCCCTGTGGCAGGCACAGATGAGCTGCCCAGTATCTTGGCCAACGTGTGGGTTAGGCAGTGATGCTCACAAGTGCCTGCTGCAGGCTGGTGAGTGGGAGCTCTGGCAGTGCAGCAGTGGGCTGCTGCAGCCACCATCAGATGCATGTTCCAGCATATCTGCACTTCTTCAGCTTCATCTTCTCTTGAAGCAAACCCAAAACATCCCTGCACAGCATGCCCAGTCCTCCGCTCAGGAAGAGGAGGGGGAGAGGGACAGCACAAAGTACAAAAAAGAAATGCTGGATGCTTGGCTAGGGCCTTTTGAAAAGCAGCAATGATTAGGACAATATGTGAACTTTTTGAAGTGTGAGGGTGAGGAAGACAAAAATATTGGACTATTAATGCATTCCAAAAAGAAAAAGGAGATCTTGACAGAGATCCTAACCCCTTCTTCTCTTATTAAACTTCCTGTCATGCTTCATCATTGGAGAAAGCAAGTAGATGCTGTCTCTGCAATATGTGCAACACTGTACTCTGTACTTTTTAATTCCTTGGTGTCTTCCATGTTTGGTTTTTTGGGGTTTTTTTACACTTTTTAGTTCTCTTTCTGCCAGGTTTTCCCTGTCTGTCCTGACAGACAGCTGGCTTTCGTATGTAGGCCCAGGAGGGTGATGAATTAGTGATCCATTTTTTTGCTGTGGTGACCCAGCTCCCCAGGAGGATGCAGGAGCACGCTGGTGAGGTTTGTGGGGCTCAGGGGCTCCCAAGGCAGCTGGTGCTGCAGTGGCACCAGGACCCTGCCGTGCTGGAGCTGCGCTGGCTCTGGGCATGCTGAGGTGTCCAACACGAGCCACGTGTTTGCCCTGCAGCCTTGTTGGCTACCAGTGCCCAGGAAAACTCCACTGCCTGTGTAAACCTCCTGGCCAGGCAAATTTACAGACTTCTACTTGTCCAATTCTGCCCCAGTTCTGAGACAGCAAGAGGGAGGAGCTGTAGTATTTATGCTTTGTGGTAAACACTCAAAAATAAATACTTTCCAGGTTCTCTCTTGTTTAGTGGCATAACTTGCAGTTGGGTAAACAGCAGTCATTGTCTGTATTTTCTCCTGTCCCCACTGCCATATGGGGGATCTGACAACTCTTACACCTAACTTCTCAACTAGAAAAATTCAGATACATTCTTGTCAGTGATGGCATTACAGTCCTAAGTCTGTTATTCTAAAACAAAAAGTTAAATTAACTTACTCATGTGAGTGAATTACTGCATATTAGCTATGGTAATTGGCTGTAGGCAAAATTCAGAAAAGCATGCATTTAACGTCTGCCTCAGTTTAGCAGTACATGTATTGCCACCAGCAGCGGATTGTCTAACACAATGTAACTGGTGTTTTAATCTTTTCTTGTCATGGCAATCAAAAATTCCAGGAAAACCTCTGCTTATGGCAATACTTATTCATGTATTGACCAAATGTCCCTGAACTTAGTAGCTTACAGAGATTTTAGCTTGTTTAGACTGCAGCAGTTGCTTTTGTTCTTCTTGTGGTGGGTCTTTTTGCTTGTTTTTTGGTTTTCCTACACTTCAGTCGAGGTTCAGAGACATGAAGTTTCACTCAGATACATCTATGTTAAGGCCAGAGACACTGGGTTAGAACAACCAACATGTTCTTGCCACTCAAGCCCTGTGCACTGCATAAACTACCAGTTACATGAAAACCTCCTTGGAAGATAACAAAAGGTGAGCTGCAGAAGAAGGCAAGGCATTCCTGCTTAGCCAGCTTGGGGGAAAATTCATCCTTCACCACCCACTGGCCCTTTGCAGCATTCCATCTCCAGACCCGCTAACTTCTAATGCTCCAAGGGAATGCAAATCTGTAAGAATATGTGGCTCAAGATTGTACTGCACATAGAAAGTTGCACCTTTGGAGGCTGAATTTGTCCTAATAGAAATTCCCACCACTGAATCTTGTTACACCTTTGCAGGAAGTTTAAAGAATTTCCCATCTGTAAGAATCACTCTTGTTCCTGCAATCAGGCATCCAGTGTGAAGCAACTGTAATTTCATAAATATACACTAATTGTACAGCCTGGTATCTTTTTTTTTCTTTTTTTGCTTGTGGTATTCTAGGTGATAAAGTAGCTGACCTAGCAATCTGTTCTGACCTTAAAAATCTAGCAATCTCTGGTTTTGGCCCCCTACAGAGTCAGACAGTAGTTGTGAAAAGATCATCTGTTTCATCCAGCAAGGAACTGCTACAGAACTGAGACATGGAATCACTGAATGCTAATATCCCTTTATAATTAAGAAAAAATTAACAGTTAGTGCAGCCTGATTTGCTGAAAGTCTTTTTGGTTTTGAATACTCTTCTTATCTCCTCATATTACCTAGCTTTTTAATGCTATCTTCAAATAATTATCTTCTTTGAGTTCTGGATAGTAAAGCTGACAGTGAGCTAATCAGGCTTACAACTGCTAAGATACTCGAATAGACAAAATATTTGACTTGAAATATAAAATGCAATAAATTGTATGATCCCCATGTCCAGAGAGACTAATCAGGTGCTCTAAAACCTATGGCACAAAGCCTGTGCTGCTGAAGTGGTGTCAGAGTGTGCAGGTTCTGAGTCCTTTTAGGAGAGATCAAGGAGGAGTGTCTAGTAATTTGTGTGCCTCAGCTTTTTGCAGAATGGGTGATGATTCCAGTCAGCTGGAGTCCCTGAAACTTCTACCAGTGACTATGACAGTCTATTTAAAAATCATTATTTCTCTTGTTTTCCAGATTATTCAGGACAGAATATTTAAGCACATATCACGTAACAGCTTAATATGGAACAAACATCCTGGAGGGTTATTTGTACTGCCACAATATTCCTCATATCTGGGAGATTTTCCTTACTACTATGCTAATCTTGGTGAGTGAATCCTTGCTATAATGTAGTAGCATCTGGAATTTCTAGTGGAATTTTGAAGTTTTGTATTTGAGTAGCGTTTGCCAAGTGACTTACCATTCATTTCTAGTTACTGATACCTTTCATTTATCCTGTCTCAATCTTCACTGCCCACTGTAGATTGTAACATTCTGACTCATCAACATGCATCATGTGCCCCTTGCTTGCAGAGATTGTTTTAAAAAAATACATAATGTTCCTTCATACTTTTCAGTTACTGGTAATTAATGCCTGAGTAGCTGACCCATTAATGGCCTGAGGGGACATAAGAGGAATAGCTTTTTCCTTTCTTTTTTTGTTTGTTCTTGGAAAATTGGAAAAGTGGTAATTTACCCATGACACTTTTTATTGGAGTGCACATTTGATATGGATTTACTCTGCACACTATGTCTTCATATGAATCTCAGTAGAAGGAATGAATAGGGCTTAGGTTCATGGCTTTTTCCTGGAGCAGAGCTTGAACAATGAGTTCTGCAGGCAAATGTGCCTCCAGGCTGAAGGGAACCTGCTTACCAGACTGCTGCTACTTTTCGCTCAGCCTGTGCCATCCCACTTGTGTGGATCTGTACTGCTCATCTGCTAAAAATTGACAGTTACTGTGTTAAAAAAGGGAGAAGAAGGTTTCTGTGCTAATTCTGATGAAAAACAACTATGACCCCCCCACACTGATAAATTTAGATGAGGTTGAGAGCAGTAATAAAGGATAGGCACCAGTAGGATGTGTTATTCCAGGCAAAAAAGGAAATCATAGCAAGACAAAAATTTAAAAATGGAAGGCAAGGATGCAAGCAGAATTATCAGCTCAGAATGTAATTGAAGATGCATGTGGAGAGGAATCAACCCAGAAAGAGCAAAAATCTGACAGAGGCTGTAATGGAACTGGGGGAAATGAATAAGTTTCTGGAATTTGTGAAGATAATCTGTAAAAAACATCAAGCATCCAGAGCCAGGCAGCAAAACAGAGCCTGTGTCGAGGAAGACATTTGGCTGAACAAACTAGATGTCAATATTGTGGGACAAACTGGATAAAAAAAAGAGATAACAGAACATCTGTGGAAACAGTGAGTAAGAAAAGGAAATAATTGTTTTGGAGTCCAGTATTTCAGAGTGGAAGTTAAAGGCATAGAGTGGGAGTTGAAGGGAAGTGTGATCTCCTCTGAAGCATCTGGTATCTAAGAGGAAGGGAGATGACCTAAAAAAACCTGGCAAGGTTTGCATTAAGTGCAGATTTTTTTTTCCATCCCCGAAGTCCTTTAATCTGTAATAAGTGGGGCAGTTTTGTCTTTACTGAACACGTCTCTCTTCACTTCAGGTCTGAAGCCTCTTTCCACATTCACTGCCGTTATCCACGCAGTAACTCCCCTGGTTTCCCAGTCTCAACCTGTGCTGAAACTCCTGGTTGCTGTAGCCAAGTCCCAGTACTGTGCACAGGTAAGCAGCACTGTTTGCCTGTCAGTCACAGCAGAGTCAAACCACTGTGCCAGGAATGTGGAGCCTAGTGACTCAGCCCTGTTTCAACCCCCTGTTTCAATTCTGATGTTTCTTTCCTCTAAGATTTCTACTGTCTGTGACCTACATGCATGGGAAATAAAAACTCTGAGTATAATAGAAGTGGAATAGAGATAGTAATTAAACCCATTGTTACATGAGACAGGTAAAATAATGAGTGCACTTTAATGACCAGCATTGTGTGTGCTGCAAACTGCACAAGGATGCCTGTGCCTCTAGAGCCATTACATGATATTCCTTCCTCCCGCTGTGACTTTTAATCTCATCAGTGCCAGGATTTTGGCTTATATAAATAAAAACTCTGGGGAGTTCAATAGGAGCACCCTCTTGCAGTGGAGTGTCACAAGCGGTTTTGCCTTTAATGAGAGCCACAGAAAATCAGTCACATCTGTAACACGTGGCTGAGACAGAGACTTCCCAAGTTCCTGTCCAGCCTATATTTGCCTGAGAGGATATATATTGTATGTAGCCAGCTTGGGTGAAGTCAATGTAAGAAGTGTTATTTTTGTGCAGATTTGTTTCATTGCTTTTGATTTTGAAATTCCTAACTTGAATTTAACATGTCTGTATGGAAATCTGAGACCTTAGAATATGGGCCACATTTCCACAAATGTCTTTGATCATGGTCCAATATTCTCTTTCAGATTATTGTTTTATGGAATTGTGATAAACCCCTCCCAGCCAAACACCGCTGGCCTGCCACTTCTGTGCCTGTCATAGTCATTGAAGGAGAAAGCAAGGTAGGTGGAGAGGAGCATGGTTAAAGGTTGCCTACATTCTCTGACGGGATGGGAATTTATTTTTTCAGCAGCTTTGGTGAAAGCTTTGTAGTTCTCAACAAAATGACAGCTCCCTTCTATTCCTTGGCCTTTTGTACCAGCTTAGTTGCAGATTCGTGTTTCATGCATGGGCCCTGTGCACTCAGAAATCGTCAGCATGACAGTTAATGCCTTGAATCTGAGATTCACAGGTGGGACCCAGTTTTGAAATGTGACCCCACCAGCAGATAGTGCTGACCCCATCGTTGGAGATCCTTCTCTCTGCAGGTGCATGAAAGCAGTGATGCAGCTGCACTCATTGAGTCTGAGAAGTCACATGCAAGACTTGGCGGTCAGCTGTGGACTCAAAAGCAGAGTTAAAAATGAGAACTTGCCTTTGAAAAGTATCTTCTTTTATGGCCTTAAGAGGTACTGCTGCCATCAAAAAAAAAAAAAAAGGAAGGGACATGGAACACTTGTGTGGGAACAGAATCACCATGTCATCTCTTGCTGTGCAACACACGTCTTGTTTGTACTTTCACAAAGTGAAAATAGATGCCATCAGATGAGAAGAGTTTTTTTTAATTCTCACTTAAGTGGATGAATCCTTTCCAAATGCAGGCCTGAGAGAAGCAAGACATCTTGCTTCTAGAATCTGAAACAGATTTGAGCTGGATCTCTCTGCAGTCTCTGTCAACTGGCTCCAGAGCTCTGCGTTGGCAAAGGGAACTTTCAGTTGCTTTGCCTGTACAATCCTATTTTGAATTTGTAATCTTGTCTTTGGTCTTGTCTCCTTGTCACCTTAACAAGAGAGCCCTGCAAGGTTGGCAGCTAAAGGCTCTGGCCTTAGCTAGCCACATAAACAGTATCAGGAGAATTGCTGCAGGGCCAAGAAAGGTTGTAGAGATTTCTGAGCCTTTTGAATGTTCTGGGTGTTTTTATTTTCTTTTGTAAAACTAGCAGAGGTTAGATAGAGGAGAAATCTCTGACCAGTTCTATAATGTTTGTAGAAATTGGCCCCAGGCACTGTTTAGATTACAAATGAGTCTCCTGAGTACACAAAGGTGTGTTTATAGTGGACAGTCTCTTCCCTCTAATATCCCAGCATATGCCAAATGGCTTCTTATGTGCAAAGCTGTGTTTTTGGACCAAGCTTGCATAGCCAGAGCAACACAGTTCAAAGGTTGCACAAAGGAACTGCTTTTCATCTCCAAACTTGGCCAAGGCCTGCTGGTAGGCACCAGTACTTCATGCTGATCATGGTGGACTGCCTTTACCAAACCTTCACTCTTCCCTTGAAATCAATTATTATAACACCCATTTTACAAAATGGTATGTTAACTATAAAAAAAAAACCAAAACATGGCAAGTCCTGACTGTTGTAATATTTAAAACTTTTGCACAGTCTGTAAAAGATTAGGGATGAGAACATGGGTCATTTGCTGGCTGCTTGCTCTGCTTCATCTTAGTGTAAGCAAAACAAAACCCTCAGCCCCAGCCAGATCATTTCTTCATCAGAGCCTTGCAGCCCTGGACTGAGGCCATCATAGTGATGAAGGGATGCTCTCTAGGAAGACATTGTGAACATCTTGATTAGGGAGATAGATCTTTCTCTGAATCAAGGCATAGATTCCAAAGACTTGTTCCCAAAGAGGTTGCAGGGGATGTAGAATTGACCATGTCAATTAGGAGGGTTGTGTAAAACTTATCCGTGTCCCTGTTTACATAGAGTGGATTCCTCTTACTGGGCTTGACCTTTGAAGTGTTTTTGTGGCATAGTAAATTGGTAGTCTAGTAACTAACCAGGCTATTTTTCCTAGCAAATGAGGGAAACAAACTCTGTTGTGTCCTTGTTAGTCTTCATCAGTTCTCAAAAGGTGCTATTTAGACTGATAAAGAAACCATATGGATTTTCATTTCTTGCTGTTATCTTTATGATCCAGCATTCACATCTATTTCCTTTTACTTTGAGGACTGTCCTGCTATATCTTTATAAAGCTTATTCTATATATAGGTTTTTTATATATAAAATGGTTTGAGTTGGAAGGGACTTAAAGGCTATTTAGTGCTGACCCCCCTGCCATGGACCAAGAAACCTCACACTAGACGAGGTTGCTCAGAGCCTTGTGCAGCCTGGCCTTGAACACTCCCAGGGATGGGGCATCCACAGTTTCTGTGGGCAACCTGTTACAGTGCCTCACCACTCTCACAGTAAAGAATATTTTCCTAGTACCTCATCTAAACCTACTCTCTGTCAGTTTGAATCCATTTCCCCTTGTGCTGTCACTACATTCTGTTAAAAAACGTCCCTCTCCATTCTTCTTTCAGGCTCCCTTCAGGTACTAGAAGGCCATTTAAGAATGTGACTTCTTAAAATGCTATAATACCTGTATAATTCTTATTGCAAATAAAGCTCGATTTTAGCTTTAAAAGCTCGAGTTCTTTAGCATATTCTCCTTTTCTGACGGAGGATGTTGCACCATCCTGGTAGTATTACATCCTTCACACACAGCCTGGGCTCTTTGGTTTCCCAGCTGTGTAAGCTTATGAAGGCTGCAAAGTCCTTCTCAGCATTCATTACCTTTGATGCTCACACCCTGCAGGAGAGCAGAGGGACAGTCCTAGCCACCAGGGAAAATACCCTCCACAAAGAAGCTGTAGGTACATCTGATTATCACTACAGACCAATGCAGTTTGTCACTAAAGGAAAGCAGCCAGCTGCAAAGAGGGAGGCCTACTCAAAAATTACTTCTCAGACAGAAAGTATAGGCTGACTGCAGGGCTGACAAAAGTGACACTCCTTCACACACTTTTGAGCTGAAGGGCCCTTTCCATCAGACAGAAATATGCCACATACCTCAGACAAGAGGAAATAAGAGTGAGGAATAAAATTAAGTATTTGTCTTGGAAATGAGTCCTTCAAGTGATTTCCTCCCCTTCCTGCCTTGAATACCCACAGGTTATGAGCAGTCGCTTCCTGCCCTATGACAACATAGTGACAGACGCAGTGCTGAGCCTGGACGAGGACACCGTGCTTTCAACCACCGAGGTAAGGGTCTCTGTCCTCTTGGGAGTCTGCTTGGCTCCTGGGCTCAGCCCGAGCACAGCAGATACGCTCTTCTCTTGGCTTTGCCAGTGAGCAAATGTTACAAGATTTCCTGCTACACTCCTCAGATGTAACGTGTTGCACTTGTTTCAGCAACCCTGCCACTGCCTGCCATCAGAGGAGCTTTTCGCCCTGGTTAATTGGCTCATCATTAGCATATGGTTCTTCCGTTCTTTATTATTTTAGTAACATAGCTGCAGGCGGGTGTGGGCAGCCAAGAGCAGTCAGCTTTAATATTCTGTTCTCACTTTTCTGACTGGGGTAGCTTCCCCCCCCCCCATGTTATCAGTAGAGCATGTAGGTAGAGGGGGAAGGCTTGTCAGCAGAGGGTGACTGCTATCACTCCAAAAGACAGCATTGCCACCCTAGTGCAGATTTCACTGAGGAATGCTCTTTCCCCATTGTGTCAGCCCATAAAATTGGAGCACTTTACTAGTTTAGGTGCTCAAGTGTCTGTGCTAAGAGCAAGATAGCACTAAGAAAAGAAAAATACTGTAGAAAACCAATTTTTACAACTGGGATGAGTATTGATTTCTAGAATCTCTTCCTGAGAACCACAAGGGAAACCAATGACAGTTTATATAGAGTGCAATATTTGGGAAATACATTATTAATGATGGCCAGAGAATAGCTTGAAAAACTCGATTTTCTTTTGTTTTCCCTTCTTTTCCTCCATGTCCATGGTCATTCTGCTCTCCCCGCTTCACCTACATAAAAATGCATTTCTGTCAGTAATGGGGATCTTTCACTGATGCTGCCAGTACTTATATATCAGTGAAGAAACGCGTGACATTAGTCTTCAGTCACTGCTATATACCCTAAGATGTCACTAAATTTGTTCTAAATAGATGAGATCGCAACTGCCCTTCTCCCCTGTACATATGTTGTGTTGTGGTTAGACTGCTGAAGAAACAGCCTTGGTAGCCCTCTTTTGCTTCAAAAATGAAAGAAATAGTTGACATTGAACCTGTTGATACCAATGTTACACCTTGGTAGTTTCTGCTAGATGAGGAAGAATATGGCTGCTGCCAAAGCATTTGTGTGCAAAGCCCTGTACAGTCCAAAGAAACCCCAAAGCGATAAAAGACATTTCTCCTTGGCCTGGACTTCCTAAGCAGGTTGTTGTTCAGGATGAAGGGTCCCATCTCAGCTGCTCTGGGGATCCTGGTAATACCTCTAAGGGACTTCATTACACTGACAGGGTATTTACAGCAATCCAGCCTGTGGCGTCCATGAGGAATTGAGGCTTTGTTGTGTTTTAACTGGTATTTATTCATCCTACAAACTTCAGAGTCATACACATATGAACTATGAAATAAATAGTGTTTCTCGTTCCACTTGGCCGTGTTTTAACCTAAACATTTTGAAGCACAAATACTTGTTGCTGTGTGAGACATCCTACACTTTTCTTTGTGACTTTGGTAGTTTGCTTTGTTTTCTTTGTTGCTCCTATGAGCAACTTGCAGCTGATCCTGTGTGTTTGTGCAGTGGGTATTTGCTCTATGAGCCTCCTGGTCCCTGTGCTGCAGACAGAACCAGCTGGCCAGCTCTTGCTAGACCCCACCTTGCAGCTCCAGCACATCTCTGCCAGGGTGCCAGCACCAGCAGCTCTGCCTGGTGGCTCTCCATGAAGAGAGAACTCTCTATTGCTTCACTTCCCCCACGGTACAGCTTACACCAGTGTAATGTGACATTTCCTTTGAAACTTGCTGCTCATGGAAGGTTGTGGTGGCACAGCTACAAGGCCCAGAAAAGGCAGTTCAGAATCATGGTCAGTGGCAATCACATTCCCATCGAGAGCAGCAGTCACCAGGCACAGCCTCTGGACTGTCTGTCCCCAGTGTAGTAAAGGTTTTCCATTCTTCATAGAACAGCATGTAATTCTTCTGTGAGAGGAGCTGTTCCACAGGCACAGAAGAGAGTGTGCATGGGAAGTCATTAGGAATCAGTGTGGGTCATGATCCAGAGGTTTAAGAGACTGCCAGCTTGGCTGGGTTTTCCTGGTGATCAGCTGAGGGTGGCAGTGCTGCTGGAAATTACTTAGGATGAGACCTGAGGGGCTTTTTCAATAAAGGGAGTTTTCTCTTAGGGTGGTTACTTCAGTGCATCTCCCTAGTGCAAGGGCAGATAGTTGAAAGCACAAGAGAGGGCACTGGGTGCACCGGTTTTATTATTTATTTAAGTTTGAGATTCTCAGACTTCTCTAAAGAAAACAGATGTCATGTTTTATGGGAAAGGCCTTTACAGGGAAAAAACCCTTCAGTTCTTTCATGTGGTATTGATTTGGATGAGATCAGAGCTATCACAACGGTAACTGGTTTGTGCACATTGTCTTTCTGGCTGGCCTCAGATTCCTTGAAACAACTTTAAAGAAAATAACCAGGCCTTAACTTTGTATTTCAGCCCATGTGCGACTCTTCTGTTTCATAAAAACACTGTAAATGTGAGAAGTCTGACAGTAATCAACACAAAATGGGACTGTTCTCAGAGCAGCTATTCTTTATCTAACCTCTACACCCTTAACTTTGACTGCATTCTTGGAAGGCTTTTCAAACAATTTTGAGTGATGTTTTAGGTCCCTCTGTTACTGAGGGGAACCTAATGTGCAGTGCAGAAACAAAGCCCTTTTTTGAGGCGTTTTGACTAGAACAATAAGAATTGTGTATAATTCTTAAAAAATTTCAGTCTAGCTTGAGCTCCAAAGTCTAAGTTGAAGGGGAAGGACTGCCAACCATTAATAAAATCTTTCCATATATATTTTTACCAAACTCTTCTCAAATATAATGCTGATGATCCTTTTACAATCATCCCTTTCGTCTCGATCACGCCTTTTCTAATATTACTAGATTTTATTTGGTAGGATCATGGGGTAGCAATGTCACTTCTCAATTCTCAGAGATTTGAGTTATTAAAATAGTTACAGCAAGACAATAAAATTAAAAACTACCATTGGCAGCATTTGACGTTCTCTTGTGGCTCATACAATATAAAGCATTTTTTGTAAAGCTTAGGCTCCTTATGCCATTTAACTAAATGGGAATTTTATCTTCCTCTTTATTAAGCTGTATCTTGAACCTTTTTGATAATATTGACAGTCTTGAAAGTATGACTGACATGGTCTTCAGAAGGCTCAGAGCAGTTGGAAAATATAAAAGGACTCCACACTGACTGCCTGTTTTATTCTCACTAAGCCACTTTACCATTTAAAGTGTTTGACTCCTGATTTTCCAAACTCTGTGTTAACAGTGATGAAATGGTAGGTGCAATGCACAAAGATGTGCAAAATTTAAGTTTACCACATGGCTATTACCCCTTGGTGTTGCATGGAGGTATAAATACATGCACCTACACCCAGTCTTTGTGTAACTTGAAAAGGTTTGATATGTAAAGGGCAAACTTGAAAATGTTAATGTAATGCTGTGATGCTCTAGACTCCCTTTAACAGGAACTATTAAAATGTGCATAATTATAGGGCAAAATGTCAAGCAGTCAGTTTAATTTACTGATGAATACACAGAATTACTGTTTTGCAACAGTTCCAAGATTTTGAACTGCGAATTAGCGGCGAGGTAGTATTTTGTTTTGTTGACATTTGTTGAAACAGTTTCGATATTCATTTGGCCTGTACCTTTGTCCACAGGTGGATTTTGCCTTTACAGTTTGGCAGAGCTTTCCAGAGAGGATTGTAGGGTATCCTGCACGCAGTCACTTCTGGGACAACACTAAGGAAAGGTGGGGGTATACCTCCAAATGGACTAATGACTATTCCATGGTATTGACAGGAGCTGCTATTTACCACAAGTAAGAATCCAGAGCGTCTGCTATCCTTCTTCTGTATGAAACAAAATAGTAAAAAGGGGTGGGGGTGGGGTGTGAAGAACATTCTTCTGGGGAGGGGAAAAAGTGAAAAGATAGTAAGTGGGTCTACTTTTTATGGGGTAATAATTTAAGTTCTTGGTTTAGCTCTGGGGATCTGGTAATCATTACTGCACTTGTTGGGTCTCTTTGAAGTCACTTGTGTTTTGAGGCAGTTGGACTGCTCTTTTTAACATCAGGAATTACATACTTCAAAGAGTTCCCAAATTCATTAAGCTGCTTGGCTGAATGGCCTGTAGCATAGCAGAAAGGAGGTTACTTCCAGACCAGCTCTGGGTATGTGTTGGCTGACAGCTACAGACTGCAAAGTCTTCTGGCTACTCTAGAAATGTAGCACAAGGAGCATGTGACAGTTCAGCATATTGCAGCACATTGGAGAAAACCTATGTTGCTAGAACTTCAGCAGACCAAAGTCCTCTCTACATTTAAAGAAACAGAAAATTCTGGAATCTCTAATCCACACCCCTGCAAAGGAGAAGGCAGGCCACAGGGGATAATATAGACTCAAAGGAGAATTATTTCAACAATAAGAACAGTAGTAGGGCACTTCTAATACGAGTTCTTTCCAACTGAACAGTTTGGAAAGAAAATACGGAGGATGAATTAATCAGTGTTGTCTATCACATTGTAGTACAGTGGGGCTCTCCTTCCTCCTTATCCATTATCTTGATACTTAGGCCTACATTGTTTCTTTTAATGTGGTTGCAATAAAGGTATATGTTCTCTTTCTCCTTTAGCACTATTTACTGTCTTCATTAAAAACTGATTTGTTTTCCCTTCTTACTGGAGGGTGAGGTCAAAGAAATGAAGTGCTATATTGGGAGATGAGTACAAAACTCGGGTCTCAACTGAGATGGAAATGTCCTGGATACCTGAAAGTCCAGTGACTTGTATTAATAACACTGCTGTTGGTTTTCAGATATTATCACTACCTGTACACTCATTACCTGCCTGCCAGCCTAAAGAATATGGTGGACCAACTGGCCAATTGTGAGGACATTCTAATGAATTTTTTGGTGTCAGCCGTGACAAAGTTGCCTCCAATCAAAGTAACACAGAAAAAACAGTATAAGGAGACCATGATGGGACAGGTATGTAATCACAGCATGTTTTAGTAGTTGGGGTGTATTGATAATGTAACAGGTTCGCTTCTAGGTTAGGCTTACAGAGTGACACAATTCTGCCAAATATTTTTGCAGTTTCTAGTTTAGCAGAACTGTGAATAGACTTTAGATATGCTTATTATAATGAAGAAAAAAAAAAAACTGGCAAACATCTACTGTGAATACTGCTTCCCTTCATACTTTTATGACATAGTGTTATTCATGGTGATCCCAAACTCCTGGAACTGATGATTGTGGTGACTGAATTCCAATTAAACCCTAATTTTCTAATTAAGTATTCTAGCTCCAAGACCTAGTCATGGGATGCTAGAAGCATAAGTAAATTCTAGAAAGATTTTCTATTTATTATTATTATTATTAATTAATATAATGTATCAGGCTGTCCCTGTGCTATTTTAAATTACATAGTGTGATTCAAGCACTGACACTGAACTGTCACAACAGAGATAATTTGTGATATGCAAGTGTTTTTTCCCCACAGGGAACATTTTATCCCACAGTTATGCCATCACTCATTAGCAGCCATGAAGTACTTGTTTTGGGTCCTCTTCCAGTTACTGGATAAGCTTTCTGTCATTGCAGAAGTACCTCTAGTAACAGGGATACATGGTAGCGTGGGGACACTGGTCCTCCTATCCTGTGTGAGAAAACAATGAGGGGAAAAGCAAATCCTGCAAAACCTGCAATGCTGAACAGCCTCCCATCCGTGCTGCCACAGTGTCTGTGATCTCAGTGCAAACAGTACCATGATCTCTAGATGGCAGGTGAAAGAAGGGCCCTCGAGTTTCCCCTCCCATTTTCTCCTGGTAGCATTACTCAGATCTTTGACTGGGGAATTGCCATGCCAGTTCGTAAACTCCATTATTTCTGTGTCACTGTGCTTGCAGCTGAGGTATTGGCAGCATCCAGCAATTCTGACTCATCTGGGTGCACAGGAGACCTTCTGTGAACAGGAAGGTGCCATCCAGAAAGTACCTATTGCTTCCAGCTTCAGCTTCACCTCTCCACAGGGCTGTGCTTTGGCTGTTTGGCAGAGCTTGAGCATTCATTTTTCATCTTACAGCATGGGTGACTTGAGTCAGCCATGAACTATAACTCTCTCCTAAAGACAGGTTGTTCCTGCAGCTTTGGGAAATGTAATGGGCCATGTTCATAATTCCTTGAAAGACAAATAAAAAATTAACATAACCTCAATGTTGTGACAGAGATGAATAGTCATATGGAAATTCAGTGTTAATGGCCAAAATACCTGCTATAATCCTCTAGCAACAAGCTTTTGCTTGCTCTTTAATGGCTCTGTATAATCAGGAGGCTGTAATCAATGCACATTATAACCTACCACTTGAGCTAAACTGGACAGGCCTTGGACCAATATCAAGTCTGGTATCACAGTCATTTGGCAAGTCCCTGACTTTATCTGTTTATTCATGTTTTAATTTACATTCTTTGACTTTATCAATTTATATTTGTTTTAAAAGTATAGTGGAAACATAAGTGCTATAGAGAGATGCATGGAAGGTGGCACAAAAAACCCCTAGGCTCTCAATATTCCTACTTTATCTTAAATAATTGTTTTATTATGTTTATACATGTTCTTTAAGTACAAACAAAAAAAATAATAGCTGCTTTAAAGATGCTAGGGCCTTTTATTTCCAGAGCTGCTGAGTTTCAATGGACATCCACAGGGATTAAATCTGCCCTGAACTTTGGAAAATCATGCCAGAATATTTTGCATGTATGCAATCAAAGACTGCATGGTGTTTTCCTTGGGTCAGAGTTTAATATGATGTAGTGTTGGACTCCATTTTTTGAGTCTGTGAGACAGTGCTGTCTGATGCACTGGACTTGGCCTGGAAGCACCTTGCTTTTTTTTACTGCAGGGCACCTACACACAAATAATGCCAAGCGCATAAGGACATCTACTCAGTTACAAGCTGGTTTAAATTACTTGTGTATAAATTCCTGCAGATCTGAACTGCAAAAGTTCAGGTGTGTTTTCCTCCTATGGCTGAAGACCATGGGCAGCAACTGGCCTGGCCTTGGGTGTGCACCTCTGCTCGAGAGCAATGGCCTTCTGTTTTTTCCTGGTGGTTTTTAAGAACTTGTATCTCTGAAATAGCTGGAGGGTTTGAAGAAAAGAAGAGTGAGGGCTAGGGTGAAATAGAGCGCTGGCAAAATTTGGGAGGGCTGCTTGTGTGTTGTGTTCCACCGGCTGGCTTGTGGTTGAACTCACGTTTCCACGCTGCCCTGTCCTCTGCTCTCTTTGGGAAGGCAGGGGTGTCCAGCTCAGCCCCACTGGATCTGCTGTGGGCAGGGTGTTCTTCCCCTCTTTGAGCCCCCAGGCAGGTTCCAGCCGCCACAGAGCCGCGCGGCCCCGAGCCCTGGCACCGAGGTGTCTGCCCAGCCCGGCTCGCACCATTCCCGCCATTCCCGCCATCCTGTGTGCCAAGGCCGACTCTGACCTCTGCTCTCCTCTCCTCACAGACGTCCCGGGCCTCGCGCTGGGCCGACCCCGACCACTTTGCCCAGCGGCAGAGCTGCATGAACACTTTTGCCAGCTGGTTTGGCTATATGCCGCTGATCCACTCGCAGATGAGGCTCGACCCTGTCCTCTTTAAAGACCAGGTCTCCATCCTGAGGAAGAAGTACCGAGACATTGAACGACTCTGAGGACGCTGCTGAGGGGGCCGAGCCGCCCTCGCCCGTGGGGGAGCCAGACTGTTCCGCGGCGGCGAGCGCCCGACCCCGCCAGCCGCGTCCCGCTGCCGGGGCCCCCTGCTCCGGACTGCGCCCAACGCCGGCACGCTGCTGTCGCTGGGACTAGGTCGTGTACAGTTTCATTATGGAACATTAAATAATTATTTTTGAAATGATTGCTATGCAGGTTTAAACTTTTTTAATGATCAAAAAAAAAAAAACCCTATTAAAAACAGAGTTCTTTCTTTAATCAAAATTGTGTTGGTTGTGAATATTTCAGAGCTGCCATTTCTTTCTTTTATGCATTTGATTGTCAATGCAATTTTCATTCCTTTTCCTCTGCACAGTTAAACGCTGGAATCTCACTGGGGGAAAATGCAGCAGAGTCAGAAACAAACTGAGCACAAACAGGACAGAACTGAAATATTAATATTTCTCATTTACTACCAATGTTCTTTTCCTGTTTTCCCCAAGCCAGTAGCAGCCCCTGTGGCTGAAATCCTTTGGACAACTGGAAAACTGGAGAACCACCAAGGAGCCAAATGAGAGGGTAGATCCTTCTGTTTGGGGACCTGTGTTTTAAAGGCAATCAGCCTTGCCTTGAAGGGAGAGAGGAGCGTGACATGGAGCACAGGGACACACGTGCACAGCAGGGCTGCAGGGCCGTGTCTTGTGCTCAGAGAGGCACATCTGAGTGTCCCTGCCCACAGATGGCAGAGCACCCTGGGGCAGTCGGCACGGCCAGCTTGTGGTCCTGTGGGACACCCAGAGCCTGTGCAAGTCCCTGCTGTGGGCAGTGGTGCCTCTTGGCAGCTAAACATCCAGAAGTAGCTTCGTTCTGAGGGTAAAAGGAGTGTTGATGGAAAGCAAGAAAGCACGTTGGTGCTTGCATGCAGGAATTTGGCCTGTAACTGGCTTATTTGAAATCAAAGCATGGGCTTCTCTTTTTTCCACTTTTTTTTTTTTTGTTTTGTTTTGTTTGTTTGTTTTTGGGGTTTTTTTTAAGTGCAAATATATAGAGACATTCCCTCATGGAGGTCTGACACCTGAAGTAAAGCATATGGTCAGACACTGGGTCCTGGCACCAGTGGTGCTCCCAGGCATGCTTGGGGCAGGGTAACTCACACGAAAAACCTGCTTCTGAAAGATGAGTGCTGCTGGTGCTCCAGAATGGTTTTAGCATTTCAAATATAAGTATTTTTAAATTTAAATATTCTGGTTGTTTATTTTTTTGTAATCCTTTGCTTATTTATGTGTTTCTTTACATTGAAGAACGAAAACAGAAGCAGTGATTTGGGTCAGGAAGATGCCATTCCAGTTTGCTGAGAAAGAAAATAAGCACTTTAAAAATGTTTCAAACCCTCACATTTTGGGGTGCTCTGTAATTATCCCCACCCCAAGAGGAGCTCTGTTAAGTCACAGCAAGAGGGTTTAGTGCTGATGCCCAGAAGACCAGCAAGCCTTTCTATACCTCACTTCTTTGTAAGCAGGCAATCTGGTAGCAAGGATGAAGAGTAGTGACTCTTCAGTCACTATCAGTCCCATCTAGTAGGGATGAAGAGTAATTGGACCAGAATGACCACCTGTTTCATTCAGGCTCAGGCACCAATTTAATATGCAGCTTTAAGCAACTTGCATAACCAGGGCATGCCTCAATTTCCTCTTTGTCAAAGTAATAGTTACTGATTGTAGAGAGAATGCTGTGAAGCTTAAATAATTTCTCATGCTGGTAAGATCATTATCCCTAAACAGAAAGTTGCTGTCAAAGTGAAAAGTACATGTTACTAAATGTTGAATGCAACCTGACATGTAAAGACATGCAGAGGGTGCTTTGCTTTGCATATGTATTGCAATATTTGAACAGAGCACATCAAATCAGGACAGGACCATCAGGTTCCTGGCATTTTGTTTTAGAATCATAGAATGGTTTGAGTTGGAAAGGATCTTGAAAATCATCTGGTTCTAATCCCCCTGCCACGGTCAGGGACATCTTCCACTAGACCAGGTTGCTCAGAGCCTCATCCAGCCTGGTCTTGGACACCTCCAGTGTGTTCTGGGCAACTTGTTCCAGTGCCTCACCACTCTCACAGTAATGAATTTCTTCCTAATATCTGATCTAAATCTACCTTCTTTCAGTTTAAAACCATTACCCCTTGTCCTATCACTACATGCCCTTGTAAATCTGAACCAAATCTTTCAAGGAATCTGCCAAAACATGTGAGACTGCAGCTAGTGATTTAAGCTGCTGAACAGAAGAGGTGCCACTTTTCCCTCAATTTCTGTTGCTCTCCCAGTCCCTGGCCATGCAGTCTCACCTGACACCTTCTGCCATGGTGATGGCCACCAGATGCTTCTGTGAGCCCATTCAACTCTCTAAACTCCTGGAAAACTGTCCAGTGATTTATCAGATTTTTGTAATACCATTTTAGAGGGTTAAATCAGCACGTGGAGAGAAACGTAAAGAGGCAGCAAGGCCAGAGAGAGAAGGGGAGCAGGATATATTCCAGTCTGTGTTCGGGTGAGCTGCTAATTCAGCTTGTAAGAATCTGAACCTCACTTCCCTGTGCTCTCAGGTCTGTGTTTGGTGATCTGCATGGCAAGGTGAAATCCAGTGATTTTATTTTCCAGAGTGAGTGGCTCAATAGCTCCCATGACTTGGAGATAAGGTAGCTCATTCAAGGACTGAAATAGACTTTCTCCTTAGACTCAATTTTTGGAGAATGTGCCAAACCCTGGATGAGGCTTGCAGGGCTCACGTTTTGCTCATGTGTTGTGTGCAGGTTTGTGAGCACCCCTGTCCACAAGAGCATCTGCACCTCTGGGAACCAGTCACTGGTTTGTAGCCAACAAGAGGAACCCATACTAAAACAAAATTACAGTTCTGCTTGGGTTTTAGTAAATGCCATTTGGGGGCATGTGGGTTGGAGTTTCAGTTAGAAAGGGAGTAACTATTTTTGGAGTGCAGCAAGTCAGGCCAAGCTTTTAGGCTGTTTGACATTCTGTTACCATCACTTTCTGGGGTGACTGAAAGAGACTGTGCTAAAGCTCACTCTCAGTGTGATTCGAGGCCCCTTGTGTTTACTGATTGCTAATTAAACAAGTAACAATGGAAGGCTTAGCTCCAGAAGGGATGTGGATAGGTAGGAGCGTTTCTCTTTGCCGTGTGTTACCCGGGTGTTGTCGTCTTGCTGGGAAAGAATGTCCCTCTCAGCCGTGTCTCCGTGCCCACAGCCCTGGGATGCAGGGGAAGGGCTGGACACAGACCCAGTCAGAGCCTGTGTTGCACCCACTGTGCCAGCACTGCCAGTGCTCCTAAGCCTCAAAGCCTCCCACATCTACCTGTGTTGGACAGAGCTGTGTTGTTTCCTTAGTGAATGAAACCACTCTTTTCTCATGTCCTAGGTGCAACTTAATGGTTCTTTATTATTTTTTTTTTTTTCTCTCCCAATTCGGATGGTGCTGAAACAAGGTTCATTCCTTGTTGTTCCTTTTGTAGGTTTTTTTTATTATTATTTTTCATTAACAGCAGGCTATGTTAGCCTTTACTTTACAGGTACTTGAATGCCTGATGACTTGACTGAGTGTTACGCATGTGGCCTTTTGTAAAGGTTACTGACCTTAATTTAATCAGGGGTGAGATGGGTGGATGAATGTGAATAGATCCATGCCATTAAAACAGAATAGAAGTAGGGATTAGAGTTTGGGAGAACTGATGAATTTTTAATTGAATTTATTAAAGGAAAAAAAAAAAAAGAAACCCTTCCCAGTTATAATTTGAATGAGATCTATTGCTGGAGAAAGGTTGCATGAGAAAAATGTGACACAAAAATAGGGGCAAACATCCAAGATTGAAAGTGCCTGGCACTCCTTGCAGTCCCTTGGGCCTGCACAAGATTTTATTTGCCCTCTTTCTATTTTGTGAGAATCTTTAATGATTACCATACCTTTTTATAGATGTGAATGTTTAAGCTTTGTAATAATTTCATAGTGAACACACTGGTGTGCTGATGCATGGCTATTGAGCACTTTGATCTTTTCCCTTGGAAAACATCATGGATTTGATCAATTTCAGGTTGCAGTTTTTCTTTTAGAGCCAATTTTGGCAAAGAAATTAATATTTCACCAATGAGCGCCTTTTAAAATAGCTCATTTACCAAAAGATGTCGTTTGGAGAATGGAAGTCATCGTTTGAAGCAATGAAAGAAAGAGCTAGATAGATGTAGACTCAGATTTTTTAAAAATCTTTACATGCCTAGTGTAAAATGTTGCATCCTCCTCTTTTGCACTCCCCTACTGAAACTAAAAGAATAATCAAAGTTTGCCATAACATCTGTTACCAATTGATAACAATTTGTTAATTTCTCCACTTAAACATGCTCTTACAGCAGAGGGTGGTTTGGTTGTCTGCTCTTTTTTTTTCTTTTTTTTTCCTTTTTTTTTTTTGTTTCCTATTCCTGGGCAGGCTCTGATGTCTGTTCTGGAAACGTGGCCTTCAAAGGCATCAGCCTGACAGAGCCATTTCCCTGGGCGTTAGTGGGATTTCACAGGATGGACCTGTGGTCTTCCAAGAAGGGACCTGCCCCATGCAGGGTCTTAGCTGGTGTCTACTGGAAATAAAATTGCATCTTCCAAAATCTTGTACATCTCACCCTTGTTTAAAACTACGTCAAGCTGACCTTTATACCACTATTTTAACCGTCTTCAGACACATTTTTGAGTTGGAATTAAATTAGAGGGAGTTAAATTAGGCAAGGGTTAAACTGGGGGCTGGGGGGGTATGGGACTCATCAGATGCTTTGAGATGCTCCCTCCCACTCTTTCACAGTGTTTTTAGTGATTATTTCACAGTGGGTTAGTGATGATCCAATGGGCCTTGCGACCTTGTACATAATTCTGTATATTTATTTTGAGAGAAAATATGTATAGTGTTTGGATTATGAGAATGGAAACCTGAAATGGGAATTCTTAGATCGGCAAATGTAAAGCAAAAAAGCAAACAAAAACACAATCTTATTTTGTATAAAATGTACATTTTTGAGAAAATTTTTCTAATGCATTACCAATGTTTTCATAGTGCTGCCACATCTTTTTTAAAGTGTTTCTCCCTCTTTGTTTGACTATTGACAACATGGTGCAATTAAACCTAAAGCAAATGTGTGAGTGAGAGAAAAAGAGAGAATGAGAAATTTAAAAGCCATATAATTTGGTTTACTTCATTAACCTGTATACCATCATAGGTTTACCATCTAAGATAGGTTGGTTTTATAGATAGTGTCACCAAAGACTTTTTTTCTTCAGATTTATTTTGAAAAGTTGTTAATAAAGGACATACATTTATGTTGCAGTGTGTTCTTATTTTTAAGGTAGAATACCAAATCTTGGTTTGGTTTTTGAAAATGCAAATTTGCAAGCACAATTGCCACATATCCCAAGTCTGGGGTGGTTAAATGAAAGGCTCTTTATCTGCTTTCTCCTCAGCCTGAGCTGAGCATTGGCTCCTGTGTCTCTTTTGCATTGACAAATGTGGTGTAGCATGTATACACAGTGTCCTAACCAGCAGCACTGACAGGTGTTTGCTGTCTTACCTGAGGGCAGAACCTTTGGTCTGTGTCACTTGTGTGAAGCAGGACAGTATCCCTGCATTGTGACAGCCATTGGTAGGAATGGTGACTCTTAGGAGGAGTCACTGTAATGTGTACGTGCAGAAATAATCCCTCCACCAGCTTGGAGGCCTTTGAGGACTGATCCCTGCAGGCTGAGGATGCATTGATTTATGACCCATATTTATTGTTTGGGGGGATATCAGAAGCCTGTCACAGTCACAAGGGTTTGCATTCAGCCCACCTGACTCTGTATGTGCACAAGGCATCCTCCCTGTCAGAGCCTGGCCTTGCTCTCTCCCTGCAGGGCTGATGAACAGAACAAAGAGCTGCTGGGGATTTTTCTCCTCACCTGTTTCAGACATGGGCTTTAACATGAGACAAGTTGTGCCTCACATGTACTGGTTTCTCTCTGCTGATGGTACAAGCACACTGATTGCAGGATCTGCAGCACAGGTGCCAACATCTGGTTGGATGAATCCCAAACTGGGAAAGCTCCTGATAACACTAGTGGGCCCAGGATCATGGCTTGTATGTTGGAGGGCTTAGCCACTGGTTTGTTCCCATCAGAGATGTTCAGGCTGACCTCATCCCTTCTAGGGTTCAGACTGCCAGGGCATGAAGAGGTCCTTATACTGTCAGCCCATCTGATCTGCCACTCATGGAAGACTGATGTATCTTGGGAAGAGGTTGAAAGATGTGAGTTTGCTCTTCTGGTTTTCAGTGCCACTACAGATTTCTTCAAAACAGCGTCCCAGCAGTCAGTGGTGTTTGATACTGGCTATGGGCTTCTCCCTGCCAGAAAATGAACATGAACATAAAATGTTTCCCCGAAAATGATCTGACAACACTCCTTCAGCACTCGAATTCTGTGTTTTCGCTATGTTGTTTATACAAAACAGCTTGCAGTGGAATTAATTTGATTAAATGCAAGTAGCTACATCTGTAGAAGCCACCAGAAGACTGGTGTCTCCATTGGCATTTAGCAGGGACTGACTGGTGTAGAGCTGTACCCTGAAACATGACTTTCATGCTACATTTACCTTGGAGGTGGGGATTTAAATGTGGGGGTGGAGTGCGTCAGGTCCACATCTGCGCCTTCCAGCTTTATTTCATCTGAAAAGGGTCCAGTTTGTGTGCTCCAGTGTGGCCCTGATGCCTTGTGAAGGCTGACCTGGAACAGAGAGAGACTAGACAGAGCTAAAGAATAAAGTAGGTATTTATTAAAAGGCCTCAATGGATACACCTGGGGCAGCACAAGAGCCCAGCCAGGCTCACCCAAGATGAACCAAAATGGTCACAAAATGGATGACCAGTCACAGGGTCTCACACTTTCTGGTCTATTTACATATTGGAGTTAATTGTCCAATTATAGTTTTAGCCCATGAAGTCCCATCCTTCTTGTTTTCTCTCTTTGTTGTTTATGCTCCTAGGCTCTCAGGATCCAAATCCTGAAATTTGGATCTCTTGCCCTTGGGTCCCCAGCTAGAGAAGGAATTGTTTTGTCTACCTACTCTGTGAAGAGAGCTTACCATCCCTTAATACAAAGCTCAGAAGTACACACTAAAGCAGTACAGAATCTGAAAAATATAAAAGCTGAAACCCGAGGTATCAGCCCTGTGATGCGAACCAAAATGAGCTAAAGGAGAAAACTGGGATAGTCACCTCAGAAATGCAATGCTGACCTCAACCAAACCCCTGCTGTTGCAGTGCACCCCTTGGCAGCCTGCAGAGGCAGTGGAGATCAAATCCAAAACCAATCAGGTGAGCAGGATCCCTGGGGATTTGTGCCCACTGCATCTCTGCTGTAGAGAAGAGTGGTCCATAAAGGAAGAAAATCCTGCACTGGAGATCTCTGTGTTGATGTGTTGAGTGGTGTCAGTTTTGCCTGCTAGCCTGCCACACTGGGAGCGAAAACTATTCTTAGCTGGAACCCAGCAAACCCAGGTCTGGGAAGTCCCTGGGACCTTGCTTCCTTACATGAAGTGAGGATCTGCCCCAAAATATTTAGCATATAATCAGTTCGACTTTGAATGCATTCTTGAGTGCTTTTTTTGAAAAACCTTACTGAAGCCCATTGTGCTGTCACTTGAATGGAGGTAGATAAGAGAGCTGGCACTAACCAATGCCTTATTTTATTTTTGTTTTTAAATGATTAGCAGAGAGAAAAGAAACAAGTGTCTGCTTTCTCTTTCTAAAGCTGTTAGCTAATCGTATCCACAATGTTATCAGAGAGAAACAGATTTTACTCAAGATTTTGAGCAGTGTGAGGTGACATTCTAGTCACTGCATGATATGGTTTATTCCACACTTCATTTCCCTGCATGACTTCAGGGCTGTGTGCAGGTTTTATGAGCTGCCAACTCCAGGTACTGCTAGTCCTGGGAAGCAGAATTTGCACATCCCCTGCATTTCTATTGTGCATTAAGGCTGGATGGGTGCTCCATGCTGCAGTGGCTGCTCTGTGCAGCTTGAGCTCTTACCTGTCTCCTTTCTGTAATTAACTATTGTCTTGCTGCTGGTGATGAAGCAAATTAAGGAACAGCTATATTGCTTTCCAGAAAATGTAAGTTAAAGCCATTTCTGAGATTTCAGAAGAGGAATGTAGTGTTAACACAAACTGCTGAGGTAATGACTGCAAAAGATACAACACTTTCTGAAAGTTGTGGCAGAAATGAGAACTTTGAGCCTTTAAAATATTTTTCCCTCAACTGCATCCCTTCCCCTCTACATAGAATCCGCTCCCATTCACTATCACAAAGCAACCACAAATCAGTTGCTGGCAATTGAGGGATACATTGTGAGTTTTCTTTGTTTCTAAAATGGATCCACAATCAGTTCCTCCTTGTATTAAGCATCCTGAGGTCTGTGGCACCCCCAGGGAGGATTTCATTTGGTAGCCCTGTAGATGACAAAAAAGGTCCTATATTTTTAGGAAGAATTTTGGATCTGTTAGGACATCTTCATAGAATCATAGAATGGTTTGGTTTGGAAGAGACATTAAAGATCATCTAGTTCATTTAGAGCATCTTGACTTGGAGAGATAGCTGCAGTAACTCTAGTCAGATGTTTCAGTGTTCAACTTTTAGTTCCACCATGGTTTGCTCTGTGGATTCTAGGCTGAATCTTTTTCTGAAAATCTGCCCCAATTTACAGTCTCATCACCCAAACTTCTGTGGAGCTGTGCAATGCAGTAGATAAGGTGTGCATGACTGTCATATCCACACTATTGCTACCAATGATGGAGCATCAGGGAGCTGGGAAGACAGTATAAAAACGGACAAGTTAAGAGTACCTGAAACTATTTGAAAATCAAGAATTTAAAATAGAGTGGTGGAGGTCAATATATCAGGAAAAAAGACAGATTTTCCTCTTGCTTTGATTGGTGTAAATCCCCCCTGTTTGTGGTGAAGACAATGGATTGTTTTCAGCCCAAGAAAGGGCAGAATTAGTCTTTCAAAGCATGAAGTTAAAATACCTTTTTATCCAGTGATGTCTTGGTACTTCTAGATAACAAAGCACATTTACAACAGCACCTTGTGAAAGGCTGCTGGGAAAATACAGTCCTCTGCTTTCCCTGAAACAGGCAGTTAGAGTACTATGCTAATGCCAGCCAGTGACTACATTTAGATTATTTTTAATATCCAGGAAATCCTCAAGAGAAGCTAAAATAAAACATTTTTCACATTATAACTTTTAAGGGAAATGTATACCAGTTCATTGCAATTCCATTTCCCTCACAGCCTTAATAGAATTGTTGCTACAAGGGCTCCAACTGAGTCTAGCCCAGGAAGATCTAAAAATTGGGAATTGTTTATGATACCAAGCAATAATGTTGTTTTCAAAATCCATGGATGATTTAAATGCAATCCCTTTAAGTGTTGAAATCTGTCTAGTTCGCTGCAAAGGCAAATAAGTCAAATGTATTTTTTTGTCTCCCTCTCTTAGAGCAGGGCCAAATTCTGCTTTCAGCAACACTGGAGTGACTCCAAAATTATTGTGCTCCTCGTGCCTTCCCTGAGCCATGAGCTGGGGTCTCAGGGGAGATTAGTGACCTTCCTGATTAATGACCTGTGAGGCACTGGGGTGAGCATGGCTTGGCCTGACACGTCCCCTCGCTGTGGCTTTGCTGTGCTCATGGTGCTGTTGTGCAGTACAGGTACAAAAGCAGGACGTGATCCCAGGTGGGGATGGGGCTTGAATTCCATTTTATGGCCCTAGTAACAGAATTGAAGTCTGATACATTTAGAGGGGTAATGTCAGCAGTAACTGAAGTCTTGAGGAAGATGTTTTTCATGTAATGAGATCAAGGACTGATTGGTCTGTGGGTAGGACTCTTGCTGCACTTCCCAGCTCTTCTAATGATTTAGTCTGAGGTAAAAAAAAAACATTTAAACTCTCTGCACTTCACTGTTCTTAAATAGCAATGGGGTATTCATAAATACCCTCATTTTGCAATGAAGAATGTGAACTTTAGTGGTTCATAGCTGGTGCTTTCTGGTCCTCAGGTGTAACATTCAGTCTAAGAGTAAATTTTTATTACATTGTGCAGAAGCCCTGGAACTGGTATGAATAGGGGGGAGCACTGGGTGTGGTTGCTTCTAACACTGTTTGTTGCATGTGTGGTTGTAGTTTCCACTCATTTATGCTATTTAATCTCTAATTGAAGATAAGGTTTGGAAAAATGTAATGATTTATAGTGACATGCAGCAATAACAATATCACAGCCACAGCTGCTTACAAAAATGAATGTTGAAAGTAATTAATCCTGTATAGCACAGGGGCAGACTTTTGAGGTCCAGTCTTGTAAAGCAAGGCTACCCCCAGCCTGTTGAGTCCCAGCTCATTACAATTATGGATATACACTGTCTGCAAGTCCAGCTGTTCTGGAGGTTATCCATGTCCTCGTGTTACACATGTCCATGTGGTAGCAAGGGAAAAAAAGCAAATCAGTGCCAGGACAAGAAGAGCCCAGCTTTGCCAACAACTTATCATCTTTCTAGAACTGTGTTGTCTTTTTTCTTATATCCCCACAGCTCTGACATTGTATATCCCCCAGGTGTCAGGTAAATGAAGAAATCTGAGCCTTCACATAGCCCTTGGAATTGAGCTTTCTGAGGTTAGCCTGCCTAGTTTGTGTGTTTGGAGTGATGCCATGTGAATGAGTGAAGTCCTGCTGTATTTTGCAGTTGGCACACGTCACCACTTTTTTAATTTTCCAAGTTTGCACCAATCTAAGTTTTCTTGGATTTTTATAAAAAACAAAACAAAACAAAAAACCCAAAACCCAAACCAAAACAAAAAAAAAGCAGCTGTGCTGTTTCAGTCAAACCAAGTTAAGGAAGTTATCAGAACTCATTTATGAGCCCTGTCTGCTCATCCTGACAAGGCAAACTCAGTGGGAATGTGGAGTCAGTGCCAAGCTGACCTCTGGAAGGTGCTGTGGAATCCAGTGTGCCAGCAGGAAAGGGTGTGTGTGCGTGCAGAAATGATGGAAAAAATACAGAGGTGCCTAGACAATTTGTTTTGCATCCTGAGATTTTCCAGCAATGGTCTCTAGTGCTTTTCATGTGTTATGCATCAAATGTGATCAGCCACATGGCACAGTATGGTGAAGTAAATGCACTGGGTCACTAAAGTGCATTAAGTGCCATTTACTGCATCGATTTAATTCTGTCCCTAGTCAAACTTATAATAACTGTCTCTGTCCCTTACTGCTGCTTTCCCTTTTCCCTTTAATGCTGAGCAGGCAATAGCAGCTATTTTCTTGCCCAACAGAGTCACTCAGCCTAGCTGATAGCCCCAGCCTGCTGCCATTCATCCTGCCTTGAGCAGTGCAGTAGATCAGAGCCTGTAGATCCTCCAGGCTGGAAACCTGCATGGACTCACAAGGGTTTGGTGAGCCTGAAAAGCCATAGACTTCTTTCACTGCCAGAGCATGGCAGCCCTGGTACTAGAGAAATTCAAACCTGCCCACAATGATTTTTTCTCTTATAAGCGATGCTTTTTCTGTGGAAGATTTCCATTAGCAGAGCAAGAGTTGTGCAGGATAAAAGATGCAAGTGTGTTAGCATGGTTGGGATTGAGTCTGGAGAATGGATGCCTCTATCAGAAGAGTTTCTTCTGCAGGAATTTGTTTATGTCATTTGCACTATGTCCCCGTCTCTCCCTGTGTAAGTGCCAGAGTAGATTGGAGGTCAGTGCTCAGATTAATTCTCCATGTAGAAAAAAGCTTTTTCTTTCTTTATTTTTTTCCCCTCTCAAGTGCTTACACAACCTCCTTTTTTACTAAAGGTGCTGACTCTTTCCTTTTTAACTTTAAATGTCCAAAACACTGGTTTAAGTGTGCTCTGCCTTGCACTCCTTTGCAATTATCCCTTTTAATCTGGTTACAAGGTTATGCTACTTCAAATTTAAATCACATCCTATCAGAGGGTTTTGCAAACCTTGTGTGAACAATGAACTTTACACATGTAACTCCAGAATCTCCTTGAATCTAAAAGAATCTCTTTGTGATAGAAAGTCAGTGAACAAACACTCAGAAGTAAGGCAGCACATTTCAACCCACAGCATAATTAATTTCAATGCTCCAGCATGGGTTGGGCAGTGAGGAAGGTGCTCCTGGATAAGATCTTTGCAGCACTGCTGCTCCTGGGAGCCTCAGTTCTTTCATCTGTGCTCCAAAGCAGCCAACTTCAAAGGGGTCCCCATAAAATATACTATGATGCAATTTTACACACAGAGTACATAATTGTTTTTAACTGATTTTATTGTATTTATGTTCAGGATCCTCAGTTCCTGTCTTTGCCATCTGAAGTGTCCTCATCAAATGAGGCTGATGTGGACCCAGGAAGAGGGCCAGTTCTACTGGTAAGCTCCAGCTGCTTTGTGCCAATTCACTGACAAAGCAGCTGTAAACCCAATTTTGCTGGGTTTATATTTCCTCTGCTGCATCAGAGTGGCTCTCAGCAGCTGGGGCGTAGCAGAAAACAGGGACTTTGATGTTGAGTATCTACTGTGTGTCCTCTGTGGGGTGTGGATCTCGCCTTTGCAAGGAGAAGTGCAGCACACCTCTCATCTGTGGCTGTCGTGTATTCACTGGAGGCATCTGGAAGCGTCCCCCTGGGGCACTGGTACACTGCAGCTTTGCTATTGGCAGCAGGGCAGGCCTGAGATTTTCCTCACTGGGTGTCTAGTGTATTTAAAAATACTTAAAGGAAAGAAAGGGACAACCTAAGAATGCTGAAGGTGCCAATAAAAGCATAAAGCTGCCGTGGGAGCAGCTGAAGAGTGAGCAGCCCCAGAGCTGGCTGAATCTTTAGCTGGGGCTGTGAGATGAGCCCGGTCTGCTCCGGGGCCTGCCGGGCAGTGCCCCTCTCCCAGGGCTGTGGTGGCCTTTGGGAAGCCAGAGCTGCTTCCAGCGGCTTCAGAGGGGCTTTCTCTGCAGGCAGAGGAGGGGGAAAGGGGAGCGACAAAGGCACTTCACCTTCCAGGAAGCTGAGAGCTAAGGGAAAGGAGACTTCCAAGCTTTGGCTTCCAATTACCACACTCACCGCTCCATTGCAGAGCCTACTTCTTTGTCTGCTTCTTCCTCTTCACCCCTTTTATCCTTACTTTTTCTTTCTTATTTTTTTTTTAAGAGATTCACATTTTATGACCAATTAACAATTAATTTGGCTAGAGAGCAAGTGAACAGAAAGATGTGGTAGAACATATGGAGGAACACACTGTGCTTGGTCCCTGCAGGTTTTAACTGAGAAGCAAGGTCCAGGAATAATCAGTTTATGAACAGCACAGGATGGAAATAAACTTTGGAAGAGGAAGAGAAGGTAAATGGGAAGCAAGTTCCATGTCATTTCTCCCTGAAAATTACGGACAAGGTGAAGAATAGCCTTAAGGAATCATTAAACAGATATGAGAGCAATCAGAGAAAGTGACAAAGGTTTCCAAACTGAAAAGGAAAGGAAGACAAATTGGGACAGATTTTTGTAAAGTGCAAAAGCATCAAAATTGTATTTCACAGAATGACAGAATCAGGTAGGTTGGAAGTGACCTTTAAGATCATCAAGTCCAACCTATGATCTAACATGACCTTGTCAGCCAGGCCATGGAGCTAAAAGTGCCACATCCAGTCTTAAACACCTCCAGGGACAGTGACTCTACCAGCTCCCTGGGCAGCCCATTCCAATGCCCAGTCGTCCTTTCTGTGAAGAACTTCTTCCTAATATCCAACCTAAACTTCCCCTGGCACAGCTTAAGACTCCACATAGCCATGAGAGAACAGTGGGTGTTCTGTCCTGGGGGATTTCAGGGACTAGAGGGAGACAAACCCCAACCTGCTGGTGGAGGTGGGAGGGATGTGAGAAGGAAGTAGGTTGGAGCAGGTCACTTGTTATTTGTTTGGTTTCTTTTGCAATAAATCCCTGGAGAAAAAAGTTGTGTGGGACAAGCTGAGGATTTGAAGAGTGGGAGAAAAGAGTCTGCCTGAGTCTGGGTGGGATCATATCAGAAACTGATTGTTTAGCAAAGACAGCTGTAAGATCTGTCTCTGAGGCATAGAAATTTGACTGGCCCATGTGATATCCACTGCCAGTATTCTGTAACATGCTAATAACGGCATCCAGTGCTGCTGCTGGAACTAAGGCTGGCCCCAGACCAGTGACTTCTGTGTTTGGTCCAAAGAAAGGGAATGGAGGGTACAGAGGAGAGCAGGGAGAGCTTGCATATACCCTGGACTGAAAATGGGGAGAGGCCAGGAAATGACTCCAGCTATAGAGCTGAAACAGCACAGGGTCTGTTCTCCTGGCCTGAGGCTGAATGTCACAGGTTGGCTTGCTTCCACTCACCTCTACTTTTTCCCTTCCCTCTCATTCCACCCTCAAACCCTCAAATGTGGTCAGATGCTGGTAGGGACAGTTCCTAACCTGTGCCATCCCTAAAATCATGTGTGGGTGATGTCTGGGGGAGGGAGCTGGCACAGAAGGCAGTCTGTCAGTGGGCAGGGGCACAGGCAGCTGGGGGCTCCGACCCTGCGCAAACACTGCCAAGATGTTGACGGGCTCAGACAGCGGATCTAGAATACAGAGCCAAAGCTTGGTGACGTCTGAGGAGCTTGAACAGCCAGAAAAACCACCAGAGTAGTGTTCATGTTGTACAGATGGCTTGCTGCAGTTCTTTCAATTGGTAGATCCTGATTTTGCTCTTTGTGTGTGTTGGTGGCGTTGGCCAAGGTCAGGAGGTCTCCAAGCCAGCAGGAGAAGGGGCTCTCCTGAGGAGCTGTGGCTGCTGGGCCCTGGCCCTTCCTTCTCCTTCCACGCATGGCTGCCACCCCTGGGCTGGGAATGTTCTGGAAGTCAGGCTGCTCCCACTGCCCCTGACTTGGGTTAGACTGGATCACAGCCATGACTCCTGACAAGGGAATAGCTCCCTGCTGTTCTCACCGCCACTTACTGGGCTATTCAGAGGCATGATTTTTTTCCCCAGGGCTCAGCTCCCATTTAAGCACCTGCAGATAAGGGTCAAATTTCCTGAAGTGCTCATCAGGCAGCTGCCTCCCCTGGGACATTTAATCATAAATTAAAAAAAAAAAAAAAAAAGTATGTTGAGCTGTTCAGAAAAATCCAGCCATTTGTAAGCCCATTGGAGCAATGGAGCAATAACTGTTCTTTATTTGGGCCCATGTTCTGATAATTTATATAAAATTAACTCCTTAGTTTCCCCCTTGGAAGAACAGATAATTTTCTTTGTGTTTTTTTGGAAGCTGAAGATGCTGATGGAAGATAAAGGCTTCAGATTCCCTCCCTGTCTTGCTGCATGAAGAAGCTGTTTGCTCAACTGACACTGCAGGCAAAAATTGAATTCCTGTTTTGTTCTGTGTTAACAGATGGGTACTGGATGAAGAAGTGTTAATTTTTAAACATATATGAAGAAGACAGAAGCCCACCTAGAACAAACCCATTTATGTTTTAAAGGCAGGTTAACATTTTCTTTGGGCTGTTTGCTATCAGGGTGAGAAAAGCATTAGTTCTAATAACTGGGTTTCTGCTCAGCCACAAAATGATGAGTCTTTCTGTCTTAGCAAGCAACATTCAATGACAAATACAAGGACTAAATGGCCTGAAGCAGTTGTGTCCCATCTTTCAACCAAGAGATCAGGCAACTTAAAGACACTTGAGCTCTGCACACCTTCCTAAATCAGGGTTGGATGAGTCTATGTTGCATGAGAAAAATATTGCTGCCCTTGATCACACGATGCAGGAGGTTGTTGCAGCCTTCAGAGATGTAGACAGGGAGTTGCTATGGTCAAAATGGACCATTCAGTCTGAGTGTACCTGGTTGAAATGGTAGATTTGCACTGGACTGTCAGGACTTTTCTCCTTCTGGGCACAGCTTTAGAGGATGCAGGGGAGGGATATGACGAAGCAGGGTGATATTCCCTTCTTTGGTCTGTTACTGAGATGTTGCAAAAAGTTGGCCTTGAGATCATTTCTCAATTTCTGGCATCAGTTTCTCTGCCAATAAAACAGGAATGATTCCATCAGCTCCAAGATGGAGCTTAGAAAGCACTAATGAAGAGCTGTCTGCAATTACATCCAAATTTAGAAGGAAAATGGGCTCTTGTTCCCTTGGACCTAATGTAATAAATAAATAAATGGAGCAGTTCTGGCTTTATTGCCAATTCTATCTGATTAGATGGAACTTAATTTCTGATATTTTTTCTGGTGGTGGCTGTATTATAAAGGCACCCCACAGAACCAGCTTGACCTCTGGGTCCCTCATAATTTCCCTGGGTATGAAGTTACTCTCTTACAGAATTAGTTTCCTCAGCATGCCTTTGTGGGGCTGGTGCTTTAAATCAGGCAGACACAAGCAGCTGTAGCCCTGACACGGTCATTTTACAGCTGGCTGCTGTTTGTCGCCTCTCCCTCTTTCCCAGCTGCCAAGTACTGTTTTACCTTTCTCATTGCCGTGGAGATGACATTATCTTACACTTGAGAATTTCCCTGCCATAGAGTTGCTCTGGATAATGTTTGTGTACAGATGATGTTTATGAAAGCCAGGGGGCAATTTACTTACTGCAGTGGGCACCATTGCAAGGTGTAAAATCATCCCACACAAATACCATTGACTAAATGGCTCCCTTCCTTCTCATAATTCATTAGCAGAACAGGTTACCTGGGGATGGGAGGGAATCTCCATCTCTTGGAGACTAAATCAACCTAACTGCTTTCCAAGGAGCGTGTTCTTGCTGAATTGCACATCACTGGGGTGGATGGGGGCATTGCCAGGGAAAACTGATGGGGTCCCTTATGCAGGTGGGCAGATGAGACAACCATGGTGAGCTGGCTGGCCTTAAAGCCTGAAAATCTATTGCTGTAATGCTGGCTGTTCCAACATAAAAGAATGATGGATAAAATATGTCCCTCTTTCTTTCTGAAATCTCTCCAAAGGCCAGGCCTGTGATGTGGATTGGGCACACCAGTCTGCTCCACAAATGGTAGATCCAGCTTGCATGGAAAACTTAATTACTTTCCCTGCTTGGACCCCTTGACTTATTGCTGTCTGTGGAAATCTGAGTAAATGTCTGGATCAATGACAGTCAATGGAAAAGAGCTTTCTCCAGCCAAGAAGAAGGAAAGAGTGTTGAGCCAAAGTCCTTCCTCTGGTTGCATTGCTCTCCCAAATTCAGCTGCTGCTCATGGCCTGAGGAGAGGCTGAAATGCCTTATCATTAAACCTCTGCTTTGAAGTAGTTTCCCAAGCTCCTTTTCCATATCCATCATGGAGCTTCTTTGTCCCAGCAGCCAGTTCTGACCACCCTTATTTACCTGTTGGATGACAATCATGCTTTGAAAGCTGATGTTAGCACAAGGATGGATGTTTTCATGAGCCTGGTGCTGCCTGCAGGGTGGCAGGAAGATTCTTAGTCTCCAGTGCGTATGATGTGGCTCTGATAATCAGGACTAGAAACCAGCAGTACCACTTAACTTTTAAACACACAAACATACTGAAATTATTATGAGAGGTGTCCCCTTTTAGTTATCTTGCACTTTAGGTGGGACTATAAAAGTGCCTGCTTGTGAAAAGAAGTTGCTTTTATTATTGATCATCTATTGATCCATGCACAGAGTAGGTTTATACAGTTTTCTTAATGTTGTACAAAGAACAATAAAAATATTTATTTTATGCTTGTTTTATGCTCTCCATGATATCAACAGCCACCCACTCTCCTGTGGTCCTGCCTTGTCAGTAAA
Source organism: Taeniopygia guttata (assembly GCF_048771995.1). Taxonomy (NCBI): domain Eukaryota; kingdom Metazoa; phylum Chordata; class Aves; order Passeriformes; family Estrildidae; genus Taeniopygia; species Taeniopygia guttata. The sequence continues at coordinate 137,784,627 of NC_133026.1, read as the reverse complement.
TTCGTCAGGGCAGGGGAATTCCTGGTTAGTACTTACCATAGTGAAACTCTGACCTCCTGACTTCCAATGATGGATAACCTCCTCATCTCAGGTATAAAATATCTTTACCTCTAGACAATGATAGAGGGTGTGTAAGAACTGAGGTAAACAGATTCCTCATCTCTGGAAACATTCAGATCAGGCTCTGGGAAACTTGGAGGAAGGTGTCCCTGCCCATGGCAGGAGGGCTGGAACTAGATGAACTTTAAAGGTCCCTTTCAACCCAAACTTTCTATGTCTCTATGATGATTTATGACAGTGATTTCAGGTTGGTACTGCTTGTGGTGCAGGTGATCAACAGCTGTGGCCCCACTCCAAGCCTGCCTCAGCCCTGGGGTTGGCAGAAGCTGATGTCTTGCCCTCCAGCCTTCCTCGCTCGTGTAAGGGACTCTTGTGCTCACCCTGGTGCTGACTCCTGGGATATGAACTTCTGCAGCCCAAGCCTTCAGAGAGGTGACCAGAGAACCATTCCATGTGCCCCAGCTCACTCCAGGCTCTCTGAAATGTGCCTGTGTTCACTAGTTTCAAAAATACAGGCAAGTGGCAGAGTGTCCCCCACAGCAGCAGAAAAGTTCCGTGCTGTATCGGACAAAGACTCTGCAAGATCAGGCCCCTTGGTCTCCACAAAGCTCCTGGGATGTGAGGAGCAATACAACTCTTACTATGAGTTAGGAATTTGCCTGTGCCTGGGCACAACTGGGAACTGGGAACATATCCATTAGACTGGCTCCACTATATTTTTGTGTCTGTTGGTACTTCCCTGTGTTGGGTTGTATGGATCATGAATAACTCTGCCATTGCCTTCCTGTGCAGCCAATATAAATTAGCATAATCCATTTTCAGTTAACATAGCCTTCAGAAGACAAAGATTTCAGCAGTCATGTTTGTTACCCTCCCTTAGGCAAAATGCTAAAATCAAGCCTCAAAGTGAAAAATTGAAAAATCAGCTCCTGGAGCTTAACATGGTGGTTACAACACATGTTGTAACCATGGATTATGGGTCAATTCTTTGTGCAGTGCAGGAAATCTTCTGGTTTCTTGTAGCTGTCCCAGTTCATTCGACCCATGTGGTTCAATGAGGCAAATGTTAGTTTTTCGCTATGAGGATAGAACAAATAACCTCAGGAACCAACCTCAAGTTGAGCCAGGGGAAGTTTAGAGTGGATATTAGGAAAAAATTCTTCACCGAAATGGTTTTTGGAACTGACTGCTCAAAGAAGTGGTGGAGCCACCATCCGTGGAGGTATTTAAAAGGTGTGTAGATGTGTCAGCTGGGGACATGGTTTAGTGTTGGTCTGGGCAGTGCTGGGTTAATGGTTGGACTTGATAACCTTAAAAATCTTTTAAAAACTAAATAATTCTGTGATTCTTTACATAGAAATTTCTGTCTAGTTCACACACCCTATATTTCATCTGCTTCCTTTCACTGCTGAAAGTCATCCATTGAAATGTGCATTTAGTTAAAAGACCTGTGGAGTCACACGGGATACCATCTCCTTCTTAACTGTTGATGAAGGCATGTTCTAAGTGGCATTGGACCAAAACTGTGTAGCTCTTACAAGGATTGATTCTGTCTTACGAATTAGACCATCTGCTTGCATGATACCAATATTTTTAGGTCCTTGACTGCCTACCTCTGCATTCCTAACTTGCAGGCCCCTTTGTTGGTCCAGCAGTAATTTTCCCTCTCTGCTATTCTGTGTCAGCAAGTTATGAAGAAAATACAAAGCTTTCAGCAGTAAACCTGAGGTTAGAGGAAAATGTCCTGATAACAAATATTCCTGTTAGCTCCAGCAATCTTGGAATTAATAATATTAGTCTCCCCCATTGTGACTCCACAGCACAGAACAACAAAAACTTGTGGTGTAATCCTCCTTCCGGTACCTGTCCTGCAGCATGTGTAATTATCCCTTTTGTATGACTGGGAGAAAGAATATGCAAGAAAGAGACCAGAGAGGCCATAGGTCTTGCTCAAGAAATCAGTGGTCTGCAACAGGTCTGTGTGTGTTCCCATCTCCCTTTGCCCTTCCCTTTTATTCTGTCCCTAGGTGACACAAGTGAGGTTGCTTTCTGTAAGAAAATGTGGTTTTGAATAGCTGTGACTTGTCTCCCCCATGATCTACCTCAAACTTGTTTATTTTGGATCTTCACAAGCATCTTTGGCAACCACAAGCACTTCCCAAACTCTCTCCCAATGAGCATTTAATGCCTTTTGTTCTCTAAGGATTATCCTTTTAATAGCAAAAGTAACCTGCAAACCCCCCTGCAATCAGTTAGGGGAATCCAGCTGATTTAGAGAGAATTTTGTCAGTGACAAAATGAGAATGACAGCTAATGAGGATCACATGCAGCAGGATTGGGAAGCTTGGACTGGGGACTTCCCAAGAAATGTCTTCTGTTAGCAGATGTGTCACAGGATTCTTTCTGTCTAGGACTCTGATTTTCTTGGGATAGTTTGAAGAACAAGGCTGCAGAGTGCTACAGAAAGAGCTTTTGCTTATTTCTTTGTTCTTAAGCTATGGAAGGGAATTCAGGAAGCGGAACTGTTCTGACCCTTGACCAGGAGCTGTACACATGTTGCTGAGATTATTTTGCAATACTGATTGTGTGCTTGACAGTACTAAATCTTGTGCTTGCAGACAAACCTTTTCACCCTTGTTTTTGTGTCTTCAGCCAAACCCTTCAGTCTGCTCTAAGACTGCCAAGAGTTTCCATCTAACTCAGTGGGATCCAAACAGTAAAGGACTCTGATGATGCTTCACAAACCAAAGCTTTATTGAGGCAGTACGAAAGATGAGCAGCAAGGTGCCCATAGAGTGACATCCCATCACTGACAGCAAACACAGGATCACGGTGATGCCGTGGCTTCTGAGCCCTCCAGGAACACCTGGAGTTCCATTGTCTGGCAGCAACAGCCCGTGCTGCACACGCCTTTTGGACGAGGTGATAGTTGTGCTGTCCCTTGGCTCCGCTGGAGCAGTGGGAGGAGCAAAGCACACCTTACCTCAACAGTGCTGCCCACACTGCTGCTGCCAAGCTGGGCACAGGGTGCTGGCAGTCTGTCTATCCCACCACTGGCACTGGTCAGAGTCAGGGCATCAGCATCTGCCTTTGTGCCAGTATTGGCCGTGGGGCAGGGGGGCAGCAGGCAGAGTGTCATTGGCCACTGCCTAGTGACTGCAAAGACATTGTGAAGTGGCCTGTTACTGTATTTGGCACAGATATCTCTCTTTGAGTCCCTGGTTCTCAGCTCATCTGGAACAATCATCAGCACTGATAATATCTACAATAACAGCTCATCTCTACTCCAGCCCACCCCCTCCCCTTCCATCCCCTGTGCAAACAGAGAAAGGGTCAAATGTTCTTCACTCTTGTGACTTGCCTGTCCTTTACATTTACCCAGGACTTTACATGGCAGCATCTCAAAGCCCTTTGTGCCACTATAGTAAGCAGGTTTTTTCCTCCACTGTGCAAATGAGGAGAACAGGAATGGCAGGGACAGCCCCAGGCAGTAATGGGGCCAGAGAGCTGAATGTGGCTCCTTTCAAATCTTGCAGGAAGACAAAAGCATCAGGTTGAGAGTGGTCTGGTTGGCATCTGTGACATCCACTGTGCAACATGCCACCAATGGAGGTGGGACTCCATTTCTATGTCTCCTCTGAAACCTCATCCAGCCCTTTCCCCTGTGGTGCTCCACAGTCTAATGCATTCCCATATTTTCATCACTCAGTATCTGGGGTATGTGTGGAATATGCCTTAAGGCAGATAGTCAAGTTTGTTAAGCATGATGTGTTTGTTCTTTGACATCTCCTGTGTCGTGTCATGTAGCAGGAAACCCTTTATCACAGTTGTATCGACTCCATAAACAATATCTGTGCTTAGTCAGGGTCTCATTTCGCTTCAGCTGCTCCTCTGTCACAAGCAATATTCTTTTATTTATTCTTTTTGGATGGGCAGAGTCTAACAAGATGAAGTTTAATAAGTCCAAGTGCTGAGTCCTGCATTTAGGCCACAAAAACCCCCTGCAGCGTTATAGGCTGGGGACGGTGTGGCTGGGCAGTGCCCAGGCAGGAAGGGACCTGGGGGTACTGACAGCCAGCAGAACATGAGCCAGCCGTGTGCCCTGGTGGGCAAGAAGGCCAATGGCTCCTGGCCTGTATCAGGAATGGTGTGGCCAGCGGGAGCAGGCCCTTCCCCTGTGCTTGGCACTGTTGAGGCCACACCTTGAGTGCTGTGTCTGGTTCTGGGCCCCTCGTTTTAGGAAGGACATTGAGATGCTCGAGTGTGTCCAGAGGAGGCAACGAGGCTGGTGAGGGGCTTGGAGCACAAACCCTGTGAGGAACAGCTGAGGGAGCTGGGGTTGTTTAGCCTGGAGAAAAGGAGACTCAGGTGTGACCTTATCACTCTCTACAACTCCCTGAAAGGTGGCTGTAGTCAGGTGGGGGTTGGTCTCGTTCTCCAGGCAGCAACTGACGGAATGAGTCTTAAGCTGTGCCAAGGGAAGTTTAGATTGGATATTAGGAAAAAGTTTTTCATGGAAGGAGTGATAAAATATTGGAATGGTCTGCCCAGGGAAGTGGTGGAGTCACCATCCCTGGATGTGTTTAAAACAAGACTGGATGTGGCACTCAGTGCCATGGTTTAGCTGAGGAGTTAGGGCATGGGTTGGACTCGATGATCTTGAAGGTCTCTTCCAACCTTGTGATTGTGTGATTTTAATATTTACAGTGCTTTTCTGGTGCTAGCATTCATATCCCATCAGAAGAAGAGCTGTCTTTACCAATGTACCGTACTAACAATTCCTATCCTGAATCCTTCAAAAATACTTTCAGAATAAAGCGGAAGAAGCCCAGAACTGCATTAATCAATGATTTAGGCATATTTACTGAAATTCTCCTGGGCAAGGGCTGACACATCTAAAGATTTACTTAAAAAATTCTGGCACATTATGATCTTATTGAATAAAAATGAGTCTATCCAAGAAAACAGTACAATCCTTTTAAGTATTTTCAGATCCTATGGGACAAAGGTGTTCTAGAAAAGTGAGATGGTGTTTATTAGGACTGAGCTGGATTAAGATCATGGAGTGTGAATAGCTCACTAAATAGTTAATATGTTAAAAAGAGATAGAGAAATAGCAACAACAGTTTATGCTCTACAATGTCAACCAGTTACAGGAAATACTTGTGCTGGCTTGGTATTACACTGAGAATAACCAGTCCTTCAGTAGAGACCAACTCACTAAAGGCATATGCAGTGTACATGGCAAACATTAGGAAAGATGCTTTGAAGGTGCAGGGCTGCAACTTTCAGGAGACTTAGTCCTTCCCTCATTTCAGAGAATCCCTGGCTTGTAGGTCAGCAGTGCTCAGCACATGCAAGGTGTCCTGCACTGTTTTAGTATTCAGAAAGTACCTGAAAAGTGTCCTATTTGTAGGCCTATGGACCTATTTGATGTGGGGGTTTGAAGCCATATGGAAATCCTGGAGACACCCCAAGGAGGTGATGTAACATGAGGATAGGGAAAAATGGGAAAAGGAGGAAAGCATTAACAAGAGTGGAGATGATTAGGACTATTCAGTGCCTTGCCCGTGGCCAAAGGACGATCCTCCAAGGAAGAGGCTGCTGCTGACAGAGGCTCTGCTCTGTCCATGCTAAAGCACCATTCTTGCAACTGTGGGGATTGTAGAAGTCCAAATGACATGTTAGTGCCTGTCAAGGTTTTACTGAAGAGGCCAGAGAATATTTTTGTTCTCCTTTACATCTGCTTCCAGGCTGGTTCTGGAGCCACTGCTGGTTCCCAAGGGTGTGGAAGGAGATGCCTGGATTCACACCATCCCCAGCACAGAAATGTGCCCACATTGATGGGAGGGCATTTTCTGACAGGACAGCAAGTGTAGTTTGAACAACCATTTTCTGTCTTCTCCACCCTACGTACAATTTACTTTATGAACTTGCAGCCAGATCATGTGGCTGAATTAACATATATTAACAAGAACAAAGGCATTTATTCCTTAACAACAATGATCATATCAACAGTATTCTGTTCTCTCCTCACTTGAGGAAGACCTAAATGTCTCTTGATGTTTTTCCTGGCTTGTGCAGGTCTCTCTGAGCTAATATTCAGTCTCTACTTTCTTTTCATCCTTTAAACCTTCATACTGCAATGTACTGTATTCCTGACTCAAAAGCAATATCCACTATGCAAATTATTGGCAGAAAGAGATCATTTTGTATCCAAGGTCAGCACACATTTACACTGAATTCATTATACAGCAATTGGCTTGGAAAGGCTTTTGAATGCTAAAATTGTTTATACAGTTTTTATTTCTTTATCTTATGCAGTGTTGGACTTACACCTAGAAAGATATTTTGATGTTTTAATGGAAATCTCTAGTCATTTTGCACAGAGAATTGGAAAGAAATAGGAGTGCTGAAAAGGACTCTCTGTCCCTTGCTATTGCTGTCTCTGAATCTGCAAACAAACCAAGAGCAGTTGGCTGCACGTACAGCCCCAGCTTTGCACCAGATGTACAGCAGGCAGGTGTAAAGGAAAGCCTGTGACTTTAAATCAGACCCTCTCCACTAATGGTTGCCAGTCACATGCCCTGGCCACTGTGATTCACTGTGTCAGGCAGGATCTGTCATGGCAAATAATGTGAGTGATGCTGGTTGACATATTGTGTCATCTGAGGAATCTGGAAAACTGTAACATGATAAAATTCCTTCTTTTTTTATTAGTCTATCTTTTAAGGAGATCTTCCTGATAGTCATGCCTCCTAAGCTTATGTCTTTCCCCCCCCCCCCCCGTTTTTTTCTTTTTAGAGAAAGAATTTCCATTCTACCAAAATGATAAATTTCATGTTATCAAAATGAGAAATTAAAAAAAAAAAAAAATTCCTAAAAGCCATTCAGTTTGAAATTTGTACCAGAAAACTCTTCCTCTGGAAATATTATTTACTGACTATACATGAAACTTAGCTGAACAAAAAGTTTCTTCCATCTGAGGAATTAGCAATCAGACTATGTAAGAAAAATGACTTCCTGGTCACACTTTTACACAATCATTTCATCGAGTTTGACTGTCCCATAACAGTCTATCTTTAGCAGGATCATTATGAACTATTGGATACTGAATTAACAGAATGCCAGCTGTATTCTAAGGGTAGAAGAGTGTAAATCAATAGTAGCTGGAAATAAAGAGTGTTGTCCAATAGCTAGATGACGAAAATCAGAGCTCACATGTTTGTACGCTTCACTCAACCTGAGTTACTGATTCCATTGTGACCTTGGGCAATCTTTTGACCTCCTTGCACTTTGAACAGTTTTACTGCATAATTGAGAAGCAGCAAGGCTTTGCCAAGCCCAGATTTATGTATCAAAATCTTGTATATTTGGGGAAATTGATTTTCAGAAATATTTCCTACTTCTACAGTGATCCTAAGCAAACAAAAATCTTAGAGTGCTATCCAGTTTCTAAAGTGGGAGTGGAGTGTAAAAGAAAGAAGATACCAAGAACTAATATTAGAGAAGATGAGCATGTAAATACCATAAGCTGCCATTCTAAAAGAGTAATCCACTTCTGGAAGGATGTCTCCTTGAATGGGTGCAGCCATGCAGAGTTGCATTAACTCCATCTCATCTGGAATCTGTTTCATAAGTCAGTCATTATTGCCCATACATTTGACATGAATCCCGGAGGGATAGAACAGAATAATGCAGGCCCAGACGTGAGCAAAAGGGGCCTGACTTGCCTGTCCTGCCTGCACAGGCATACTCAGAGCATCAGCTTAGCTTCTGGATGCTTCAGAGAAGTAACAACTCCTTTTGATATCCTCTTGCCAGGATGTTTTGTGAAGCATGTTATAACTGAAAATCTGCTGGAGAAGAGTGCATGCAAACCAGAACATTTTTCATGGAAAAAAAACCCAAAAAAAACAACAGGGCAGAGAGGAGGGAAGAAACTGAAACTAGATATTCTTTCACCTGACTACATTTCACTGACATAAAAAACAAGCACCAGGAAAACCTGGGATATGTGGGTCTAAGAGTTGTGTTTATGCTTAAATTTTGTATTACTAGTTTCTAAAAAAATCACTGGACAATACTGTATTACATGATTAATGATTTGTCCATTAATTTCTTAGCTTCTTGTTAACCAAGAAGTTTGATACAGCTAATCTGAACCAGCTGTTTAGGGAAGGCCTACATATGATATCTTTTTTTTAGGGACAACACATGATATTTTCAGTATTCAGATAAGATAGATATTGTCAGTCCATAGCATCTAAAGGAACTCAGTTATCTAAATCTTTTGAAAAACAAGCAGGGGACTTGAGTGGTCTTTCTGTGATTTACTCACTTCTCTGAATGTGGAAGATGTCAGCCATGACAATAGTTAATGATTTATGTTAAAGTTGCATAATTTGCCCAAAAATACAAGGTGTCCTTGTGCTGTGGTGCAGAGCAGGCAACCCAAGCCTTCTTCTCCACCTTGTAAAGTGGGGCTTTGATGTTTGTGGTATGGGTCTTACCGAATGTCTCTGACAGAAAAAAAAAAGCTAAAATACTGATGCTGTTTGAGGGTCTCAGCTGTATTGCATGGTGGCCAAAGGAAACGTGGGTCCTGCTGATGTGCAATCAGGATGGAAGGGGGAGCTGGCTGGTGAGCTCCAGAGACTGAACTGTGGGCCTGCAATGGCTTTGCACTGCTGGCTCAGGGGGTCAGCAGCTGTGGTGGAGGCTCCTAAAGCAGTGCAGTGAGTCCCAAATGTCCTTTGTGCCTTTAGTGCTGCTGACTGCCCCACATCCCACCTGGCCAGCCTGCATGGAGGGCTCAGAGCACACTGCTCTGCCCAGGCGGATGGAGCCTCTTGCAGGATCACTTTGTTTTGAGAGGGAAATGTGAATTTGAGAAGAGCTCCTCTCATTGTCATTGCTGTAGGTTTTTCACTTATTTGACTGAGGCAGAAAGATATTTTAGCGTAACAACATCTATGAAAGGACTGCCAAATGAAACAGTAAGACTTTCAAGGTGTCAAAGAGCAAGTTTGCCCGAACTATTTATTGTTATGGGAGATCACAGGCAGTGATTTGAAAGAAAAGTGGGGGAAAAAAAGACCAAACCCTTGTATTTAAGGTCCCAGTAGCAGTGAGGATGCTGGAGCTCTGTAGAAGGAAGCTTCTCTGACTTTAATGTCCTATGACAAACAAGAGCCATTCAACATCAACAACACAAGCAAAGAACCTCTAGTTTCTCCACAGCTCCAACTGACTTGCAGGTGGCTACAGACCATGACTATTCAAATACTGCTTGGTTCAAATAACACTTGGCAGTGGTGTCTGTTCAGTATAGCTGTATATAGAAAAAAGGGTTTAGAAATTTTATGTTTATTACAGTCCAGATTCACTCTTGCCCCCAAAGTGCCATGACAACAATGAATAAAAGGAACTTACTACCTTGGGAATAATGTAGATTTTATAGTTGGATGATGCTTCCAAGTTAAATTAATCAGTCACCTGTATTACTTTGAGAAGTGCTAAGAGGAGGGAACACTGAGATGGAAACTATGACAGCATTGGAAGCAGGGAAGAGACTTTAAACATGGAAGCAGAGGGGTGTGTAAGGAGAATGTGGTCTCCAGTTCAATTTTCTGAAATCTCTGTGTTTCTACCATCTGATTCCTTACCACCATTTTGTACAAAAGGGAATTTGACTGTAGGAAGAGGATCATGTGTGTCTTTCCTCAGCCCTTGTCCCAGACAGTGACCTGCATGGCTGTGATTAATTTGACACTTCCTCTTTTTTAAAATAGGATCTCCTTAAATTGTTTTATGTAATTTTTAAGTTCTGAAATTGGATTTCAAAATTGTCATGTTGTTTTTAAGTGATAGAGAAAATAAAAATCCTGTCTCAGTTTTTATCCACTTAATTATTTTTCTTTTTGACAGGAAGGCAGATATAAATAAGCAACGCTGAGTGTTTGTCTAAGAGGAATATTTTTTATTATTTTTTTTCCTTATTCACCTCATTGAAAGAGAGAAGGTCATCGTTGTCTTACACAAAATTGAATTTAGACGGAAACTTCTTTCTTCAGGAAAAAATGCTCATTCTTCTTCCCAACTTCTTTGTGCCTACCCACTCTTTATTTCACTCTTTTAAAGGAGAGAATTTACTAAATAAAACCTAGGGGTGTATTTGGATGCAGTTCTAGTTTTTCATTCAGTAAAAAGATTTCCTTTTCATTTTTTTTCAATTAATTAAAGGTACAAAATGGATCCACCTTCAATATCCGAATTATTTTTAATCTCAAAAGTCTGCCCATGATTAATTTTTCTCTGATTCTATGTAATCTTTTCCGACTGAAATTCCTAACTTTTAAAAATAGATGTGTTCCTGCATATTTATATTTACTTTGTGAGAATAAAATATATATCTGTGATACTAATAGTAAGATTTTATAGTGGACCCCAGTGTGTGCTTTGAGAGATATGCAGTGAATACTTGACCTCTAAGGTAGGATGTATAGGCAAAAGGTGAGTGACAATTGTCTTGGGCAGAAGTTAAGCTCTCAGTATATTACAGTGACAGTTTTCCTTCAGCTTCCCCTCTTACATTGACTTTTGTACCCTTCTTGGGGTTACAAACCAGAAGCTGAGCCATGCCAATTCCAACTGTTATTTCTTGATCAGTTCTGTTTCTGCTACATCTTTTTGAAAGGAGGTGACCCAATGTAATTTTCACAACAATTTTAGGGTTTTTTCTTTTCAGCTTTTTACTCTTTGTAGTTCACCTCTAGCTGGAAATTTTCAAAGCACATTAATGGTGTTTCAACTTTTCAGTGACTCTTCTGCAGCGTAATCTCTTGGTAGATCTCTGCAAAGCTGAGTTTGATTCTCCCTGTACTAATGTTTCACACTTTGTGGGCAATCTTTAACTCCTTTCTTCTTATTTTCTTCATCTGTGCAATGAGGATAGTGATTGCTTTTCACCTTTAATAGTGGGAATGTGAACTGCTCCAACAGGATTCAGCATCAGTACTTTGCCCATGACTTCATTTATCTGAGGTTTAGTTACTTTTACACAAATTTCTTAAAGCTTCCTTACCTTGGGCTTTGTGTTACCTCAGTAGTATCCTTGCATTCTAGTCCTCCACACTATCACTATTGCTGTGAAACTGCAAACACGACAGGGCCGTGACAGATCAGGTGTTCAGCTCTCCTGCTCTGAGCCTGGCAGCATTGCTCTCCATACATTTCACCCAAGGGTTTTCCCATTCAACACAAACATACAGAGAATGCAAAGATACCTACACAATAAACAGCTCGAGGAATAAAAACTACATAAAAACAGAGATGTGAAAAATGGGCGAAGAAAGTTGAACCCTGGCTGCAGCATTGGAGGTCCAGTCCTGCTCTTACTGAAACAGTGACTATGATTCCCCTGGAGCTAGGCATTGATAAACCAATATATATAGATCTTTTGCTATGTATGTGGATCTCTACCCACAAAAGAACAGAGGCATCTACTCACACTGCTTTCCTTTCAGCAGCCACAGCAGGCCTGTATTTTATCTTTGCTTTCTTGCTCTTCTCTCTTTCCTCTCTGGTCTTCTTTAGGCAGAAATTCTTCATCAGTTGTGAAGGACTGCAGTCCTTATCCAGACTTCATTTCATCCCTTTGCTCTTTACTTGATTTGAGAACAGAGAGCCAAATTTATCTCCCCTTGTTATTATTTAATTCTGCAATTAGATTGCATTGGTTTGCAAGGCACTTGAGGTTGTAGATTTCAGGAGAGGTGACATACAAAATAAATGTCTATTGACTTGGCAAGGCTGAGGATGTCTCATTGATTCCAGTGTTCTCTGTACTATTCTCTGTCTGTTCCATGCTCAATATCCCGTACCTTTTAATTCCTTTTTTTTTTTTGTTTTTGTTTAAATTGATGCTGCATGTTTAATGCATGTCTTCATTGAACTGTCCACAATAATGCCTGTATCTTTTTCCTTGGTAGTAACAACAAATCCAGAGCCCATAAATGTTTACAAGTAATTTTAAACTGTTTCCCACAAACCACATGCCTAGGCTGAGTTTCATCTAATATGCTGCTGTCCTATTACCTAGTTTGGTTTAGTTCATTTGAAACTCCTTACAATCTCGTGTCTTAGCTAGGCTGAACTATTTTTGTTTCATCAGCATGTTTTATTCCTTCCCTTTTCCTCTCTGCAGGTTAATGAATGTGTATTTTTATTACACTTTTGTGATGAGCTGCAGTGAGATATATGGCTGTTTCTTTGAAAGGGAAATGAGACAGCTGTCTATTGAGAATGACCCCAGTGCTGGGTTACAATCTCTGGACAATGCTATTTGTTGACCTCCTGGGAATGAGTTTACATCTTTTTATGGCACTTTAAATTACAATTATTTGCAAGCATAAGAACACGTGGTTTTTCTTTATCTGCATTTATCTGAAGATCAAACAGCCTCTTATTATTGTGAATATAGTCTGACAAAGTCCCTGCATTTCTGGAATAAAAGTTCCCCCCCCCGCACCCCCCATTTTATGGATAGAAATCAAAATCACTCAGGAAAAAAAGAATACAAAAGATAACAGGAGAAAGGTCTTCCAATCCCAGTCTTTTAGGTGTGAGACTGAAAAACAATTACACTTTTATTATACTTTTCCAGCCTTCAGTATCTAGGATTTCTCAGGGATTTTCACAGGTAGGGTCAGTATTTGTTGTCTCTCCATGGCAATCATTTAACCCAGGATAAAGAAAACTCTGGTAAAAAATAGTGGTCCTTTCCTGAGTGGTTCCTGCTCTGGTGGTTGCTTCTGCTGGTGAGGTTCTCTGGGTAGTTTCTGCAGCAAAAGGAAAATTGTTTTCAAGTTCAGGCTTGGACCACTGGTCACTCTACTGGAGAGAGCATGGTATGAACATATCTACACATCTTCACAGCCAACATCTTCATGCCCTTGGCTCCAGGACAGCTGTCTCTGCATAGTAAACACTCCCAAATGGCTGGATGGATAGTTGTCCATATTTTTACATCAGAAAGGGAGGAAAATATATGGCTTTAACCACTGGGGAGAAATTTCCCTGAGGCTTCTCTAAATCTGCACACCAAGCTAAGGACAGTACTGGTAGAAGCAGCTTTTCTGCCTTTAGTTGTAGGCTGTGCCCTTGCTCCTTTTTTTCCTTACTTGCTGTTTAATCTCTTTTTCTAATATTTCCTTTAACTGGCATTGTTGCTATTTCACTTGCCAGAGACTCTCAATGGGTTTATTTTTTATCATGTCTAAGTTTTTCCATGATCTAGCAGGGCCTTCCATTGTTCCCTTCTCCACTTGCTTGCTGCTGACCCCTACAGATCATAGGATTACAGGATAATTGGTGCTGAAAGGAACCTCAGGAGATTTCTGGTCCAACCTCAGCTTAAAGAAAGGCCATATCTGAGACCAGATTAAGTTGCTCAGGGCTTTATCTAGTTTAGTCTTGAAAACTTCCAGAAGGGAGACTGCACAAGTTGTCTGGGTAACTTGCTCCAATATCTGACTGTCTTCTTGGGGACAAAGTTTTGCCTGATACCTCAGTTAACCTTTGTGTTCAAACTTATGCCTGGTGTCTCTCATCTCCTTGATGAGAGACCGATGTCTGATGTATCTGTCAGAGAATCATTATGAAGAGCTTGGTCATCTTCTTGATAGCCTCCTTGCTGGTGCTGGCAGGCTGCTACGATGTCCACTTGAAGCCACCTCCTCTCCAGGCTGAACAAATCTAGTGCTCCAGCTCCTAACACTTTCTTCTCAATTTTTTCCATGTATTTCTTGTACTGAGGAGCTCAAAAAAATACAGTGTCTAGATGTGGCCCAGCAGGAGCTGAGTGGGAGGAGAGTCCCTCCCCACAAACTCCTGGCTGTGCTCCCACCAGCTCAGCCCAGGATGACATTGGCCATCCTTTCTGCCAGGGCATGCTCCTGGTGCACAGGCAGTGCTCTGTCTGCCAGGAGTGCTCAGAGTCTTCACAGCAAGGCCAGCCAGCCCAGCCTGCCTTGGATAGAGCACAACCCATTAAACCCTCTCCTCTGAGCATAACCCTCCAGCCAATTTTCACCCCCACAGTCGGTTGCCCATCCATCTGGACCTCAGTGTCTTCAGGTACAAATCTTGTTGGAGACACTGTCAAAAGCCCTGCTAAAGCTGACATAACTGTTATCCACTGATTATCCCTTGTACACAAACCCAGTTATTTGATCATAGAAAACAATAGGTTCAATCAGAAATTATTTACATTCAGTAAATGCAAGATGACTCAGTTATAAGGGTTTCCTTGCTGTGCTCTTCCCAATGAGTGGGATGGGACATGTTGAACCCCAGAGACCTGGAAATGTTTTCAGAATCTAATTGCTATATCTTTTTTTATACGTTGATCTTGAGTTCACTTTTGAGTTTAGTTTTTCTCATTCAGGAATGTGCATTTCTCTCTTTGACAACACTTCATCCTCCTCCCTCATAACCAGCAAAGGAAATTAATTTAATTTTTCTGTAATGTCTATGTTTTTTGGCATCCGGTCTTGTGTCTCTGGGAGACAAAAATTATTCCTTTATTGACCTCGTCTTCTTCATATATTTGAAAAAAGTTTTATTATTTACCTTGAGTTCTTATGTAGTCTTCATTTCACCCTTTCATTAGCTTTTCCAGTTTGTTTGGTGTAGATTTTTTTTGTTACAGTCATAACCCCGTGTTACATGATTTTTCTGTCTTCCTTTGTGCAGTACCTGCTGGGTTTAATGATTTATATTATTATCTTCAAATGTTTTTTGTTAAATCTGAATTTTTTGCAGTTCATCTAGCAGGAACAAAAGTACATTTGACTTTAGTTTTCGTATCACTTTTTTATTTTCTGAATTATTTTCTAATATTGCTGTTCTCTATAATGCTGGTTACTTGCATATGAGGAAACCTGCAAATACATAAGATTCCATTTTATTTTTAATCCTGCTCCCTGTTTGTGGAATACAGGAGCAGTGAAGCAAGCCAGGACATGTGGGCCCGAGTGAGGACCTTGTCATGGTGCAGCATGGCAATCTATTTTACATACATATGACATCTCAGTTAGCAAAAGTCATGCTGTGGTACTGTCTGTCCAATGCCTTTCCGCCAGGAAAGCCCTCTGAGGAGGAAAGCATAATTGCACCCACTCTGCAAGCATCTGAGAAAGACTAGACTAAATAACATTTCCCAGGTGTTGGGAGACCAGAATAGCAGATTTAATGCTCTGTCTCCTTTGGGACTTGCACAGTGTCCCTGAATACATGGGATTCATCCCATAACAAAACCTTAGGTAATATGCAATAAAGTACCCAAATGTACCCAGAATGGAGCAACTGGCAAACAAAAGGCCTGGTGTCATTGCCTGATTGTAGATGTCCAGAAGGGCTGGTGGGCATTTTTGAAAGGGCGGGAGCAGTCTTGTTTCTTTGAGCTGTATATGGTATTTACAAGCATATGGTACAATGTATTTTCTAGGATAGAATCAGAGACAGATTTGCCCTTGGGATTGTTTGTTTCTTGGTGTTTTTTTAAAGAAATCTCTGGTATGCTTTTTACTTCCTTAGTTCTTGCACTTGGGTTATTTAGGATCCCAGTTCTGTGTGATGTTTATTTCAGTAAAGACTTTGTTCTTAAAAGTTCTGGTTGCAGTATAGAAAGTTGCTCCTTTGCTTCATCACAGAACATTTCCTTATCTGAGTATTTGAAAACATATGAAAAATCCCCCTGTAATGGAGTGTTTTACTAATAGCTGTGAAGTAGTAGGTCTTAATAAAAACCCAAGATAATTAGGTAAAGAATCATAAAAAGAACTAACTAGTCATAAATTAGAGACATAACTGTAGCCAGTTCTTTCTCCTGCTTTAATCAGAAACCCACTCTGCTCTTGGATCTCTAGTTTCATTCTTGTTGTCTTTCAAGGATGGGTCTTTTTTGCCCCCTCAGTTTAGTTTTTCCCAGGGAAGAAGAGTGATTAAAAACAAATCACAACAATTATAAATATTCCCAACTGTTAATGTGTTCTGTTTATTTAAATATTCTGCAAATAGGTGCATGCTTCCATATATACAATATGTACATATAATATTTACAGAGATACAGTTTTTTAAAAGCAGGGTGATGACATTAATCCGAGTTCCACACGCCTGTAGACAATTACTTGGCATGATTTCTAGATGTGTCATGTCAGTAGCTCCTTCTTCATTGCTTGGAAGAGTTTATTGCTTTAAGAATGGCAGATGGTGCCTTTACCCACATGGTCCATCCTAACTACGGAAGAAAGTGAGGGTTCAGGAACTGCTTGAGACCTTCCTTGAAATCTCATAACAAAAAAGGAGATGGCACCTCACCAGACCAGCATCCTCTGATCTAGCCATCTAATTTGTGTTTAGGGATTGCTCATACATGCTTTTCTCATTTCATTAAGGAAGGCATTAATAATTCCTAGCAGGGGACAAGTATTTCCCTCTCCAGCTCTTTTACCACCCATGAAGATCACAGAATAAAGCCACAACTGAAGGACATTGTCTGACACTCAAACAGTGGAGATTTTTGTCTGTGGCTCTACAGCAGTCAAGGGGCAACTGTGAGAAGATGCCCAAGCCTGACACTTCTCATGCCTGTCCCTGATGGGACTCTGGCTGCCTCCCTGTGCATTGCTTGTGGTGCAATCTGGGTGGCCAAAGGAGGTGACAAAACAACCTTGTAGGTGCTGGTGTGCCCCGAGGGCTGGGACAGCTCGTGCTGCTGATCAGCTGGATCCAGCAGAGTGCCTGGTGCATGGGCCATGCTCAGTCTCCCAGGCTGTGACTTCTCCAGCAGCACGGGTAGGGCAGGACATGCCCCTTCCTCACTCCAGCTGCAAGCAGTTTTGTTTCCACCTCATGCTCATGTCAGATATGTGAGTAGCCCAAGTCCTGCCTCTAACCAGGGGCACTGCCTTAGGCTGGGATGGAGTCTCTGCTTTTGCACTGAACAATGCAAATAGGTGTTGGTGGATTTCAGGGCAGGAGTTACCTTGTCTCCCCCAGCCTACACTGGGCACAGGCATCCCCATCTGCACATACACAGCATGCATGATCATACACAGATCAAAACTCACCCTTATCTTACCACTGTAAATGCTGCCCCTGCAGCCTTTTGTCCAAAGCCTTAGGGCAACCAGCCGTGCCCTGTTGCTGCATTGTGTCTACCAAAAATGTCATTTCATCCTGTATATCTTTATCTTATAACCCTGAATTAATTTATGAAGAATCATTGTGATTGTCAATTCAGTAAATACTGCTTTAATTTCTGAAGCAGAAAAGAAGGAGTGAATAGTGAGCTTGAAATGATTCACTGAAATTTCCAATGTGAAGCAGAAATCCCAATTTGCCTATGTGGAAAGAAAAAGACAATGTTTTGTTGTTCATGGAT
Source organism: Taeniopygia guttata (assembly GCF_048771995.1). NCBI lineage: Eukaryota > Metazoa > Chordata > Aves > Passeriformes > Estrildidae > Taeniopygia > Taeniopygia guttata. The sequence continues at coordinate 137,767,118 of NC_133026.1, read as the reverse complement.
TTGAAATAGAGATACTGATCACTGGAATAATAGGAAAATCACCAGACAACTCTTCTGAGGTTTTTGGCGACCTTTCTAGCCTGTCAAAAGTTAGTGAAGACATTTTAAAACAACAACAAAATTACCGAATATTATAAGCTAAGAATTGGTCTGAAAACAAAAAGACAGTATGACAGGATGAGTTTCTCAGCATGAGAAAAGAATTAAACTGAATTCAGCCCATCCAATGTGATGCGTACACTTAGAATGACGTGAGAGGGCAATACAGACTCCGACCAGTCACACTTTTTTGTGTCTTGCAGATGTTTTATATATATACATATAGTGGCTGCATCACTTCTTTTCCCTTGGCCTATGATCTTTCCAAGAAGTTACATGTTTCATTTTGGCTTACACAAAAATATTTTGTTGTAACAGGAACACAAACCTGCTGTGTTGCCTGTGGTTCCCTCAATGAAAGTTTAAATCATTAGTTTCAGCGTTTTAGAGCTTCAGGCACTGCTTTGCAGTGATGGTCCAGTGAGCTGTGCTGCCCATTGCAATTCAAATATGTGAGACTGATTTAAAAATGTGGTATTTGTGAGAAATTAAGCAGTCTTTCAAATCTGTTGGGAAAATTTTCTAACACAGCTACAGTATCTTCTCATCTGCTCTCTGCTTCCATTATTGATTGTAATAGACAAGATGTATTTCATGGAAATTACTTACACTGGATGACTACTATTTCATAAGGGAAGGTCACAGATTAAATGAAAATTAGATTTATATGATTTTTCTTTGTAATTTGAGACAGATCTTCAAATGGTGTAAAATTTCAAGTTTTAATGAGATCAAGAGTTGTAAAGAAATTTACTTTGGCTTAGCGGCTCTGGACTACAGAACTCAATCATAAATGTAATACTTCTAAGTAAATTTCTGAGTGAAATCTGAAATTTTCTGTTGATCGGATTTATTCTCCTATCTTTAAAAATAATTTTTTCAAGATCAGTTAGGTTTCTTAGAAGAAATCTCATCCTTACTGAAGTTGATGAAGAAAAAGACATCTTGCTGTTTTCACTGGAGCATATGCAAAATCAGTGCCTTCAGACACTGCTAGCTAAATGAAGGGAATGGAGGGAAAAAAACAGGCAGTGGCTACATTATAGTTCTCAAGACAGAAAATTACTGTGCTGCACTCAGTATTTTCTCTTGCATAACATGGAGGTGTCCTGATCTCATCTGCACTCAACACTTCATGCCCACAGAATACAAAGGGGAGTTTAATAGTCCCAAAAGTCAGGGGCTTACACTGTGGTAGTACATCATGAACATACAGGGAAGAGCAAAGGACTGCAGCTGCTGAGGGTATGGTGCTTTTAGGAGGAGAACAGATAAGTAGCCAAAAAGATATGAAGGAATTCTGCATCCAAGTGTGACAAGCTGCGTGCTTGAGATGAGAATGAAAGGTAAAAAGCAATGCAGAGGAATTCATCAGTTAAGTCTGTCTTCATACAGAACCAGTGCATGAAGCCATTGCAAGGTCAAGAGAGTACTCATACAAAATATTGTTACACAAGCTCCTCGAGATGGGATGAATTTTAATATTTCAGAAGAGTTCACGCACTTTGGAAAATTTTTTTTTTTTGCTAATATGTACTAAATTGCTTTTTGGTGTACTGATCTCTAGAATTGTACAATAGTTTTTCTAATGTGGCCTTGCAGATGGACTTGATCATAAATCTATGCATGGGATCTGCAAGGATGTCATATAAACCTTTCAGCCTGGGAAGTTATGGTTATTCTACTAAGGGGAACTGCAGCTGCTGGTATCTGTGAGTCAAATAAACTTCTGTCTTATTATCATATTGCTATTTAAAAATAGGGAACAAACATCTGCCTTCAAATAATAACAGAAAAGCTGATTGTTCTGTGTCTTGGGGGCATGAATTTCTGAGGTCAGTAGGGACGGGACAAAAGTATTAAAATAAAGTGAAAATGTTGGAGGTTCGTGGGTATCTCTGAAAAATAATTGAGCTTCTGTTTAATTTTAATGGGGCCTGAGGATCTGGAAAATATTCTTGATCTACCAGACATTTGTAGAGTTAGTGCTCCTTAAAAAAAAAGAAATGTTTTTATATGATTTCTAATTATATTCTTTTCTAATGAATGGAGAAAATTTCAGATGATTTGTGGCAGAAGATAGACAGAAATGTTGAAAAATCAGATGGGAACAATGTGCGCTGATGACTTTCCTCGAGTCGCTGTAGGATGATTATTATTGCCTTTTACCAGACATAGAGAGGAAAGTGTATCAGTGAATTGGTAAAAGGTCATGCTACATTTCTTTCTCATTTCCCAAAGAATACAAAGGTTAATCTTTATTTAAGTCCTTTCTCTCTGAACTAGATCCATTAGAAAGCCAAGGATCAAGCTATCATGACAGACATCTCAGGGCAGTCACAGAGTGATGCTTTCCTTCCCGCCACCCATGGTCTGTGGAGAGCTGGTGGCGTCCAGCACTGGCTCTTTCCCCACACATAAAGCCTTGTAGAGCCCAGGGCTAGTCCACATGGTCACTCCTATGCAGAGTCCATTTCCCATCTTTCTTTCCAGCAAGTATGACAAGTCTTACTTACTTACTTAATTAGTCTTAAGTCTTACTAACATTAATATTGAGATATTAATGTTTAACCTGGCACTGTGCTAAGTACAGGAGGCCATCAGAGGCATATGACAGCTGCTCTAGCCTCCTGCTCTGAGCAGGGCTATCTTACTCCAGGTTCCTCAGAGCCTCGTCCTGGCTGGTTTTGAATACTTCCAAAGACAGAGGCAGCACTGTCTCTCCTGGGCCCCTGATCCCTAAGTGAAATCTTCCTTTCTTGTGCTGGAGCCTGTGACCTTTGCCTCATCCTTTTGCTGTGACCCTGAGCAGAGGGGTACTGGGACCATCCTGGGGCTGCAGTCCGACAGGGCTGGCACGAGCACAGGAGGCAGTAATCTCACCATACATCTGGAAGTGTCCATCCTTCTCCTGTTAAAGGAAGGTGTCAAAGGCTTCCACTGATGAGAGCTACTGCTTTAGGCATCCTCCTCCTGCTACTCATTACAGATTGGCTCAAACAATGAGGCAAGACTTCAAAGTAAGCATAAGAAAGACTACCTTTCTAAGAGTCAAAACTGTAGCAATTTTCACTTATACCACCTTTATTAAAGCAATATTCATATCCAGTTCTATCAGCAACTCACCTTCTTACCATTAGCAGTGCCCTGCAGCACCAAGGTTCACAGGATAGGTCCACTTGTCAAAAAAGAATTTTGTCTTGTATTGAATTGGTTCAGTGTTTAACTCCATTGCTATTCCCTTCTTACCACCTCCATTCTTGCTTCCAGGCTGTGCCTTGAGACAGGAAAGGACAAAAGACCCTTCTGCCTTCTCTAAGGTCTTCATGGCCCAGAAGGGAGCTATCCTTAGCGTTCTCTCTCCAGCTGCCCTGAATCAGGGGCTCAGAAGTAGCTCTGCAACCATCTCTGACAGCACTGCTGCACAAATGGGATCTTCCAAGAGGGCAGAGCCAACATCTGGAGAGTAGAAACCATGTCAGCCATCCTAAGTTATCTGGTTCCTATTCCTGAACTGGGACTTTCAGGTAAATAACTCCAATCATTGCAATTTCTTCTCCTAGGAGAATGTTACCAAGACTTTTATTGTTTTTATTGACCTGCCTTGCTTTCCTGTAGCCCTGCAGCTCTGCAATATTCTCTCTGAAATAAGGGGACTCGTAATTCACAGTGTTTATTTGACAGCCTTTGTGTGGTCAGGGAAAGGGAAAACAATGCTGGGGAGGCACATTTTCCCTGTTCCACTTGCTGTGATTGCAGTATGTTTTGTCTTTTCTGCCTGAGCTAATGGTAGTAGGTAGTAGGCACAGACTGAAAATGTCCCGTGGCTGTAATGTTCAGATCTTCAAACTGTTTGCTGAACCTGACTCACAAACAAGTTTAACAATCAAGCCAGGGTGAATATTTTGTCAATGAGAGTTTTTAGAATAATAAATAGACCAGTAATGTATTTAAAAGCTGCTCTAATTTCATAAATATTTCCATAAAAAATTGAGGAAGTTGAATTATATGACAATCCTTCACCCCACTGTGGAGGAGTAGAATTAAAACTAGCTTCACTTTCCCTCCTCAGCAGCTCTGTAGTTTCTGAGCATACCTCTAATTGTTCAGAAGCTCTGCTTTAAATGACTGTTAAATGATTCAGGAATCATATTTATGTGGAGCAATTGTTCCATTGATCTTCACGAGAAGCCATGATGGGAAAACCATCATTCTTTTTATAAAGGACAGCTCTTAAACCTGTTGTATTTCTTCCTTTCACCAAATGTGTGTCTTCTCTAATACAGCGTTGGGTCCTTTTTAATTTTTCTCTGTAGAAAACCATGCTAATTACAGCTTGATTAGATAAATATTTAGTGAACCAGCAAGTTGCCTGCATAGCCTAGCAAAGCTGTTAGAAAAGGTTTCAGCAACTAAAGCTCATGGGAATATATAGCTTAAACTTCTCAGAATGAGAGCAGGCATCCAATCAATATTTAAGCCTATTTCACAACCTTTCTCTCTGTGATTTTAACTTGCTGCTCAGCTAACCAAAAGCCTGTGATATGACACTTTCTATTTTAGTATGTCTTTTTATTTTTTGTGACGATTGAGAGGGGAATTCTTAATACTGAAAATCATTAGAAGTAGTTCACCTCATGGTTTCTTTGTTAGACTACAAACAGAATTATAGGTGGATTCAGGATTATGGAGTCTGAATACTTCATATTGACCAGAGGTCAGACCCTACTCTAAGGTATGCCAATGCAAATCAGAAGATTTTTTTTTTTCTCCAAAATTCAGTGTAGTTACTTTAGTTTTAGACGATATAACTTTTAAGATTATTTTCAAGAAGGAAGTTCTTACAAAGTAGGAAGTGGTACATATATAAATTGCTATTCTCATCAATTTGCACTTTTGTTTTTCACTGAATAATCCTTTCCTGGTGAAGTTTAGGGTTTCATACAGACATTTGTTAGCTCTACAAAGGGAAAGTGTAAAATACAGTGAAGACTCCCTATAATTTTCTTTAACCTCAAGCCGAGTTACTACCAGCATGACCCTGAAAGTAGTGTTACTTCCTGAATACACAGCCTTGATGAACAATAAAATTTTCTTTCATGACAGATTTATTGTTTTGTTGAGGAATTGCTTGAAAGGTATTTCATTGTATTTAGTGAAGGTATAATTGGGATACAGCAGGATATTCCTTTAATATGCTAGGCAATAAGTTCATGTCACCTTTTTGTACACAGGGATTTAATTCTGTTAAACTGATTGATAACTTTATCAGGACTCATTTGCTGGCATTTGTATAAAACAGTATCATGCTGAGGGGAGAAGTATAAAACTTTAATCCTTTGCCAAGAGGTCAGGATCTGTGTGAGAGATGACAGCAAAGCAGAGTGTGCTGCATGGGGAGGTCTGCAGGGCAGTCACACCAAGAAGTTGTCCAGTCTCTCTTTCCATCCTAGACAGACACAATTAAACTCACCATTTGCCTTCCCTTTCAGAAATTTATGTAAATTGTCCTTAACAGCCCTGATCATCTCTTGTGGTCTGAATCTGCAGGCACACAAATCTTTCTCTTACACCTCTTTCCACTACCATTGGGGAAGCCCAAAGAGGCAAATATGTACTTTGGAAAATTACACCCCATCATGATTGAGCAGTGCCTCACCTTCCATGAAAAGAAATTGTCCTTAAGTTCTGAAAAATATTTATCACTGGTTTCTCAAAAGCATCTGCTGCTGTTCTGACAATCATCTAAACTGGATTGTGCTAAGGAAAAGCTGATCTTCTTCTTCTTCCGCTGGTGAGGTCTTCTATTGGACTTTGATATATAAAATCAGTCAAAACCCCTTTAAATTTCCTCCTAGAATTTTTCCCTAGACAGAAGCCAAAGTGAGGAATATTGGGCTAAATTCTCTCTTGACATAAATCCATTGATCCTAAATTAATCTACCCTTTGGAACAACTGATTGTGGCATCAGGTGAAGTATCCTTTTAGCACAGCACCCAGGACCTAAACTAAGTTACATCAGTAGAGAATTTGTTTTGCTATTGCTGCAGTCAGACAACTCTGATTTTAGTATCACATTAATAAATATTCCATGCAATGCTTCATGATGAGATTTAAGCAATAAACTTACCTGTGTTTCCTTACAATTTTAAATTACAAAATTGATCCAGACAGAAAACAAGAAGATTTTCTTTCAGAACCAACAAGGGTGTTCCTGTAAAGTTTTGGAGAAAATCTATTAAGCTATGTTTGAATCTCACTTCATTAAACATTTAGGCTGACTTGTTGTTTTGATATTTGTTGTAATGGCTTTTTGTGTCTTGCTGAAAAACTTGTTGCACTGTTGCTCTCAGTCAGAATTTCCAGAGAGCTACAATGTTTTGGAAAGCAGAGTGCTAGTTATGTGTGAAGAAGCAGGCATAAAGGAAAACACTGAAGTAATTATATCTGCCTAAATATTTTTGCCTAATGTTATTTTGAGGAACCCAAAGCACAGCCTGCAATGTGAGGGTCCCCAGTCATTATCAAACCTAAATTCCCCTGGATGAAGCAAGACAGACTGTTACCTTGCATTGTCTGTCCCAACTCTATATTTCTGTGTAAGGTCTTCCTATTGAGGTGCAGTTTTCATGCACATTAGTCACCCTGAGCAGTCTGCACAAAGTTGATCCTGACCTGCACCATGCCATCACTTGCCAGCAGGCTTCACCGCTAATCTACCATGGAGGATGCTTCATTTGCTGCCAGGTGGGATGCACGGAGGGGCTGTGTTGTCCCACTTTTCTTGCTGCTGTCCAGAAAATTGCAATCATGCTTTAAAATGGACAAGTGGAAAAAGGCAGCCTCGCATGCCGTGCACACATTCTGCCTCATTTAGCACCTACATACAAAAAAAAAAAAAAAAAAAAAAAAAAAAAAAAAGTTAATAGAGCTGCCAAACCAATTACATTAGATTAAATTAGATTAGTGAGCCAAAAAATTAAGACATCATGGCAGACAGGTCTAGGAATGCTGTGGCAAAAGGGAATATGGGATACCCAGCTCTAGGAAAAAAATTCATTTACTCAGTAAGCTACCACTGTAATAAAAATATTTTAAAAATGTCAAATAGAACTAAAACATATTAGACATATGGTGCATTAGCCAAAATTTTTAACATTTTCCTTGAGCACCATAAATGTAAAATGATGGAATGTATTTAGCAGGCGATGCAGATTATATTTATGTTCATTAAACTGCACATGTTCATTGTAATGCAGGCCAGTTATAAATGCAATACAGACCACATCTCCCTAATCTCATCTAATGATGACATCTATGCTTTTCTTTTCCTTTGAAAAGTATTGGTCATTTCTATCTTCTATTTCTATCTTTCTGTTGACTGAAAATATGAATATTGAACTTTAGTGATCAACACACCCCCAACACCCAAACCGATCAATGCTTTGATTACTCTAATTAGAGTACTGGACTGGTTGTCAGAATGAACATGCACTACACTTACTATCAATAATCTTGGAAAATCACTGCTATTCTCTGGGTTTAGGTCCTGCACCAGATTGCAGAGATAAAACAGAAGAAGCCTTCTCTGTCAATCCCTGCCTGGTTTATACAGATGAACTGGGAGTTGTAGGGCTCTTGGACACTTCTGACAATGACTGTAGAAAACGTGCATGCAGTGGGTGTTCTCAGATAAGATAGCCAGCCCTCCCGGAATGTGCAACACATCCAGGAGTTTCAGAAATATCCTCCAATTGTCTGAATAGGAAGCAATGAGAGAGAAAACCAAGCTTCCTATTGTTATGAGTAAATCTGTGAAGAAAAGAGCCAACCTTTTCTGTAGTACAAGAGTTACAATCCTTCTAAAAACTGTATTATTCAAAAAGTGCCAACCCAGTAAATTTTTTGGACTTTGAAAGTAGATGTCTTGATAATCCTTGCTTTAATTGACTGTGAAAGTTTCTCAGCAAAGCAACTGGGGGCTTTACAAATTGTGTGCTTGAGATATTATTGAAATATTTTGGGCAGGTTAGGATTCCTGAATCCTATTACTGAAACCTATGGCCAAGCAAACAGTTCTATTAGGTGGAAAATGACAGAGGCTCTAAGTCAAAGGAAAAAAATTGTGACTGTTGTGATACCAGTTAGAAAGGGAGGGAACTGGCTGCAGAGAGGGAAGAGGATCTGAGCTCACCTGTGGTTAAAAGTGGTTGCAGTATATACAAATCATCTGTGGGTGCTGCAGTAATATTTGAGGAAGGCCATTGAGAAAAGCGTGGTAATAACTGATGGTCTAGGTCAGAAATACTGTTAAGTCTTGTTTTAAAATCAGGCAGCATCAGAAAGCTGGTGACACTGTGTGGCAGTGATGGATTAACCCTTTGCTTGACTGGTGACTGAATACAATGCTTCCTCTCAACCTGTTTGTCCAGGGACAAGATGTAGAAATCTTGTCACATTGTCAAAATTGTGTTGGGGGTACAAGCTCTGAGCAGGCACAGCACAGCCCCAGATGGAGCTGCTGAGGGGCTTTGGGACCCTTTGTGCTTTTTCTAGCGCAGCTATCCTCCTCCTCCTCTTCCTCCACCTTCTCCTCCTTCTTCTCTCTGCTCTCCTCTAGAGTTTAAATACAGGTGCCTTTCTCTATTGTCAGGACTGCCAGAGGGAAGTTCAGTATTTTGTTGCCAGTTTCCCTTTATCTTTTGGGATTGATAGGAAAGATCAGGGGAGGAGTTTTCCTTCCCATTTATCTCACACCATAACTCTCAACACCGCACGGGGGATCTGCCGGCTCCAAGGAACATATGCAGGTACACTGCTCTGGCACACACACGAGCTTCATGTGAGATGGTTTAATTCAACATGACTTCCAAACCAGAGGAGAGCCCAGCACGCTCCAGACATGGCTGGCAGCCGTGCTGGTGGGCCGTGGGCTCCAGCTGTGCCCCCAGGCGTGCCGTGGCTGGGACCTGCTGGTTCCCTGGCCAGCAGGGATGGCACAGCCTGGCAGCCAGCCGGCCTCTCCCCAGCCCCACGGCTGCCAGCGCCTCTGAGCCACAGCTGGGCCTGTCCCTGGGACACTTGGAGAGATGCTTCCTCCAGATGCCCACAGAGGGGATGGGAGGCTGGGGCAGGAGGTGAGGCCCAAGCCCAGTGAGCTCCTGGCTGCTGGACACGTGGCTTGTTCCAGCTGACAGAACCATGCCCAAAGCAATCACTCACCCGCCTGAAGCAGAGGAGCCCCATATGTAACGGGCTGGTTTGGCTTCTGGTTGCTTCAGCAGGTTTCTGTCTCACACTAAGAGGTGTTCAACAGCATCAAAACTGACATTTTTCTACATTTGTGTGTAGTTCAGACAAGGACAACCCAAAAAGTAAGTGCAAAAGCAAGCTGACATTTACTGGCTCAGGTTACCTTCAAGAGAGCTGGAGGGAAAGGATAGGGATATGTGTGGTGGAGGGAAATGGGAATCTCCAGAGTCAGTTTGTCAGATCAAACTGTTGTCTTCCTCTCCAAGTCAAGTATTGCCAGGAGCTGAGCCTGGGCTTTCTTCTTCAGGTGAGCTCTGTGAGTCATGACAACTCTGGACACATCTGATGGCACATTGAGAGGGGGTGGCCAGCTGAGGAAAGTCACTAGCAATGGTCACATGGAATACAAAAGGACAGCTCAAACTCTTATGAAGGTTTTCTTCAGTCTTTTCTCCCCTGTTTTTCCTTCTCATGTAATTTTTCAGGCATTTGCATCAAAGCAGACATGGACAATGCCCAAGCAATGTTCAAGAGCTTTGACTGTGCAGGAAGAGGCTACTACCCAGAGGAATTTAGTAACCCTGCCTACCATGATTTTAAATTTAAATTTTTACCATGACATTAAATTGCCAGTTTGCATTTTTTCCATCTCTAATCACCAACTCGTATCCTGAGATTGCAAAGCAGGTGCAGAGGGGGATAAATGTTGCTTGCTGATAAGGGCATGGCACAAGACTTGTTGCACAAAAGGCCAATAAACTCCTGAGTTTATGTGGAAGTTGAACTTCCTGCAGAGGTAGAGGTTTATTTAGCTCTTGAGCATAAATCTCTCTAGTGAATATCAGAATCTCCCTGACATAGGAATACTGAGCCTAAGGCATATTACCATCTTAATATGGAACTTCTGCAAGAAGTATTTCTGTGTGAATTGGATTTCTTAGTCCAGATGATTATAGTTTCTTTTCCAAAGAGCACAGCTGCACTAGAGAAACCAATATAGTTTAGAAAGAGACCACTAGAAGCCAGTTCTGTGAAAGGAATGAGTTTTATGTGACCATACTAAATTTGAGTGTGACAGATATACTGAAGGGAAACTGCTTTAAAATAACACATGTGCCTCAGAAGTTGTGGCTATCTGCCCATCCTTTCCTGCTTGCACTAACTTATCCAGATGTATGTGTGCCTCCTTGCTTGGAAAATACCTTCTAACTCCCTGCCTTTACGACCGTCTGGCCCAAGTCCAAAGTCTTGGTAGTATCATATTTCTGTCTGCATGCCTCAGTGTTCACAGCAAAAGTAATCATGGCAACTAGTGACAGGTAAGTACCTTGGTGTCTGGATGGATGGATGGATGGATGGATGGATGGATGGATGGATGGGTGGATGGATGTAAGGAGGAACACTGCTGGAGAGTAGTTTCTCTGTGTTAACACTAAAATCCATAAGAAGGTGGGGTCAAATTGTCCTTACTTCCTACTAAGAGACTACGCCAATGGACATTATGGCTTATATAGAAAGGAGGCAGGCACTGATTTTAACCCTTTTCTGGCCAAGTTGTGTGCACAGCAGCTGGTATGTGATATTAGGCAATGGGGCAGATGGCACTTACTATACCCAATGGCTGCTGTCCAACAAACACATTTTTCCATTAAATACGGAAGAGCAGCATCTTTTTTATGAATATGGATCTTGTTTTAATGGTGTTTTTATTCCCTCACAGCTGTGAGGCAACCACATCTCAGGTGGTTCCTTGGCCTTACCCTTGAGATGTTTCAGAAGTTGATGCAAGACCATGATGCAGAACACCACTTGCTATGGCAGTTGTTACACTTGCAGCATGGACAAAACACACTCTGCTTGCCCAGGAGCTTGTAGACTGAACTCAAAAGCTGAGCTGACAGTACCAGAGAGGTGGCTTTTCTTCTTGAGACACAATTGCCATTTTTAAATAATATTTAACCAGAAACATAGGGGTTTAGGTTTTTTCACTTGTTGACTGCCATAAGCATCTCACAGGACAAGAGTAAATTTATAAATGGATTTCTCTAATCAAACATTAGGAAACCTGTGGCACTCACTAGGCTCTGGGGTTGTCATAGATGCATACAATTTTTATTTATTTCTGTACAGATTTTAAAGTGTGCAGTAACACAGTGGCAGCTCTGGCTCATTACAGAATAGCACATCTTCAAACAGGTTCACCTTCCACCTTATCAGAATTCCTTGATCCTATTTCTTCTTTAAAAATAGAGAACATTTTCAGAGTGTAGCAAATCAGGAAATATATGTTTTGCTTCTGTCTTTAATGTGAAGCTAGTGTGTGATGGTAAAACAGCTAGATAAGGCCAAAATGTGAAAATTGAAATAAACAAGATAAATGAACCCAGATCAGACAGAGATGAGATCTAGCAGTGATCACTTTGAAAATATTGGTCTTACGTCCATGAAGGTAAAGGTGTCTCTGTTTCCACAACAGACAAGCTAAGATGAAAGGGCCTGCTTGTATTTACAGGGATGGTGCTGGATTTCTGCACCTAAAACTAAAAAAAAACAAAACAAACAAAAAAAAAAGAAATCTGCTTGCTTGTTATGATAGAAATGACACTATGGCAAGAAAAACTAGGATATGTAAAAAGTCCAGTTAAAGAACACAGTATACTTGTAAAACACACACTTCTCTTCATAAGAGAAATGCTTATTAGAGAAGCCCCCTCTTCAGAAGGTGAGGGGATTTTGAAACACTCTGACTAAGTAATAAAAAAAATTTATTGAGATGCATCACAGTGTCTTATTTATATCATAGTACATGACTGTATTTCTTGCTTGGGTCTTTGGAGCTTTTGACACATCATCCTTGATATGCGTAAGTTTATTGCTTCTTTTGTTATGTCAGTGGTCATGAATTCCTAACTCCTTTGAAGAAGGTTTTTAAAAGAGTGAGTGGAAAAAAGTATTCTCAGTAAACATCTGTTAAGATCGCAAGACACAAGAAAGGAAACTTTGCTGTCACAGTAGCCTTCTTTGTTCAGCGTAATCTAACTAGTCATCTCCTGTACTTGGAGCTATCTTGTCAGCTAGGTATTGTTTCTCTTCTGCTGAGCAAAATCAGACTGACTTTTGTGTTACTAATTCCCTGAAGAATCCAGAACTGTTACACTTCTGAACCATTTCTCAAAGTATTGCCATCTTACATCACATTCTGTGCCAGATTGGGGATTTCCATTTCTTATCTGGCTCCTCAATGTACATCCCCTGCACCCCCTTTGTGCCCCCCTCCACATGATGTGGACCCCATAACGATTTTCTCTCCATGCACAACATAAAAAAAGGGCTTTTTTTCCTCAGTGGCCTGTCCCTAGCTCCCAGCCAGCATTTGCCTGGAGGAAAGCCAGCTGTGTCTGAAATCACTGAGAGAAGAACAGTGCTATCAAAAGACTGCCAAATAATTCAGAAGGGAGCTGAAAGAGATGCTCTGAGATAATATTTCAAGTCAGTCCAAGCTTTCTGCTACATTTTCTTTTGGATCAGCCTGCAAACCAGGGAAGGTTCTATCAGATTTCAGGACATAGAACCTTATTTCTGAGTGTTTTTGCCTCCCTGCCTTATAATACTGTAGTCTTCAGGTGGCCCTTCTTGACTGGTCAAGATAGGACTTAGAGGTCAGCATTGAGTGCTCTGCAGGTTGCTTCAGAAGTGAGGCAAATTGCTCACAGTCTCCTTTACCACTCCTTTCTGGTAAAACTGTTAATGCTCTTCATAAGCAAACCGTGGCAGTGCATGAACTATTAACCTTAATCCATTTGACATTCTCCCTTCCATGTTTTAATTATATTTACAGCTTTCAAGGAGGTTCTTGGCCTTTCTCTTTTTATCCTGGGCTTTTCTCAGTGGACCCCAGCTTTACTTCACCTTCTCCTGTATGCACTTAGTAATGTGTGCAATGTACCTTTCCTGTTGCCACAAGGTTTGATTTGTATGAAGTGAAATATAGGAACATAAGCCTATTTCTATATTCTTATTTCCAGGGCATTTATTTACTAGAGATTTTCTGAACCATTACATGAAATCACAATAAGTCAGGTAAAAAAAAGGGGGGAAAAGTCTAATTGATGCTGAAGGCTGTCCAACAGAAAAGGTTCTTTCACAGCTGGCAGCTTGACATTGATTCTCCCTTGATTTATGGAACCTTTTCCTCACAGCATGGTTGCTGTAGTCCCAAGTAGAGGCATATATATTATATATTGGTGTATATTATATATTTTTTCACGTAAGTGCTGGGCTCAATATAGAAGAAATCTGGTTTAGACTGTAGAAAAGTAGCTCACAGCACAGTTCTGAAAAGAAAAGATCAGCAGCTCCATGGAGCTGATGATCTTTGTCAGCAGCAGTGATTCACAGCTACCAGAGCAGCTCTCTTCTGTCACTACAGAGGAAAAAGTCCCATCCATACCAGTGTGGCAGGCCTCAGAGGTCAAAATCGAAAGCAACTCAATCCAGCTTGAGCCATTCTGTGGCTGTGACAGAGTGAAGTTGGCTGTGCCACTGCAGGTGCTTTTGGTACCTCTTTCTCTGTGACCGACCCTGTGAAAGTGATGGGTCCCTGGAAATTCAGAGCCCCATATGGCAACTTCATGTGGTTGTCCTGGGTACTCAAAAGCAACACAAAAGATAGTATATGGGTTTTTCCCATAATTATCTCTTTCACAGAACCCAAACCAGACCATGCCTGTATTCCCACAACACATCTGTTGTGTTGTGCTCTTTCTGTAACTACAGGGTGTCTACAGTCTGTCATTACTGAAAAGTCCAGGTAACGAAATGAAATTATCAATAACTGGATAAAATGACAAATGGTCAGACCAAAGGCTTATGCAGTTTGGTACTTGTGTGTGTAAGAAGAGTGAAAGTGTTTGTATAATGAAGGCTAAGAACGAGATAAACATACGTGATACTGGGAGCAGCTTTCAGTCATTTTCAGCTCAGAGGCCTTCTGTACCAGAAGTGATTGCTACTTCCTCTCCCATTAACATGCTGAGTTTTCTTTGAAACTGTGCAACAAAATTTCATACACAAACCCCTTTGGTAAAGAGCAATTGGCTGATCTCCTTTATTCACCTCTTTGGCAGCTCCTTCAAAGGCCTATCATAGATTTCTAAGGCAGGATTTATACATATAATAGCTGCACTGACTTCCAAAAATACATAATATATATTCAGGCATCCCCTATTCCTACTTTTACTACAATTCCTAATTTGTCTGTTAGTTGTGTCAGTTTTAGACATCAGTATCTCTCTTGATCTCCTGTACAGAAAGGGACATTGCAGTTTCTCAGTTGCAAAGTGGTTTTAAGGGAGAAGTTAAGGTTTCACAGCAGACTATTCAAGAAATTCAGATTTTTAATTTGCATAGGTTCATCTTAATAGTATTTGAATGCCTTGCACTGATGTCTTGAGTGATTGTGATTTGTATCTATGATGTGATGGTTACTCTTCACCCCTGCATTGGAGTGAACTGTGTTCCCTGGAATGTTTTATTTTGGTACAGCTTTATCAGTATTGGTTTTGTTTAGCTTTGTTTTCTTGGAAAAATGCACATGTTATTCTGTATTTAGTTTAGAGAAGGCAAGGTTAGAAAGACTAAATAAATATTCTGTATTTACTTTAGAGAGACAAGGTTAGGTTGAGGGAGGTCATTCCACAGTCACAGGCTGACCATTTTTGCTTCCACAGATAAGCTTTGTCCTAGTTTTAGAGAGGTTCAGTTGCAGAAGAAGAGCAAAGTTACCAAGTGCAGGTTTTATTGAGAGCTTTAAGCAGTATTTAAGGTACTTTGGGCTCAAGATGAGAATTATTTGAATGACTGATCACATTGTAAACTGCATTTTTGTTGTGTGTGAAAAGACAATACAAGATCTGAAAGAAAAAATCTGATTTTTCAGGGTCAGCTCTACCATATGAAGTACTGTATGAATCTCTGGTGTACAACCTGAGTATCTTACACCAGATATATCACAGAATCACTACCACTAGGTTGGAAGAGACCTTCAAGATCATTGAGTCCAACCTATACCCTAACACCTCAGCTAAACCATGGCACTGAGTCCCACGTCCAGTCTTGTTTTAAACACATCCAGGAATGGTGATTCCACCATGCATTCCACATGCAAACCATTCCACTATTTTATTACTCCTTCCATGAAAAACTTTTTCCTAATATCCAATCTAAACTTCCCTTGGCACAGCTTAAGACTCATTCTGTCAGTTGCTGCCTGGAGAACGAGACCAACTCCTACCTGACTACAATCACCTTTCAGGGAGTTGTAAAGAGTGATAAGGTCACCCCTGAGTCTCCTTTTCTCCAGGCTAAACAACCCCAGATCCCTCAGCCGTTCCTCACAGGGTTTGTGTTCCGAGCCCCTCACCAGCCTCGTTGCCTCCTCTGGACGCACTCGAGCATCTCAATGTCCTTCCTAAAATGAGGGGCCCAGAACCAGACACAGCACTCAAGGTGTGGCCTCATCAGTGCCAAGCACAGGGGAAGGGCCTGCTCCTGCTGGCCACACTATTCCTGATACAGGCCAGGATGCCCTTGGCCTTCTTTTGGCCACCAGGGCACACGGCTGGCTCGTGTTCTGCTGGCTGTCAGTACCCCAAGTCCCTTTCTGCCTGGGCACTGCCCAGCCACACCGTCCCCAGCCTATAACACTGCAGGGGGTTATTGTGGCCAAAATGCAGGACTCAGCATTTGGACTTATTAAACTTCATCTTGTTAGACTCTGCCCATCCTTCCCACCATTTCAGATCTCTCTGCAGAGCCCTCCTACCTTCCAACAGATCAACACACACTCCCAGCTTAGTGTCATCTGCAAATTTACCAATGAAAGACTCAATACTGTCATCCATGTGGTCAATAAAAATATTGAACAGAACTGGCCCCAGCACAGACCCCTGAGGGACCCCACAGGTGACTGTCCCCAGCTGGATGCAGCACCGCTCACCACCACTCTCTGGGCCCACCATCCAGCCAGTTCCTAACCCAGCAGAGTGCTCCTGTCCCAGCTGTGGGCTTCCAGCTTTTCCAGGAGTGTGCTGTGGGTGACAGTGTCAAAGGCCTTGCTGAAATCTAAATAGACATCCACAGCCTTTCCTGCATCCACCAGGCCAGTCACTTGGACATAAAAGGAGATCGGGTTGTTCAAACATGACCTACCCCTCCTAAACCCATGCTGGCTGGGTCTGATACCCTGGCCATCCTTTAAGTGCAGCATTATGACACTCAGTATGAACTGTTCCATTGCCTTACTGAGTACTGAGGTCAGACTAATTGGCCTATAATTACCAGGATCCTCCTTCCCACCCTTTTTGTGAATGGGTGTCACATTGGCCAGCTTCCACTCCTCTGGAACTTCACCAGTGAGCCAGGACTGTTGGTAAATGATGGAGAGTGGCTTCACAAGCTCATCTGCCAGCTCCCTCATCACACTGGGATGGATCCCATCTGGGCCCATAGATTTAGCTAGATCACACTAGTGATAAAGGACTGAACAGCTGAAGTCAGACACAGATAGACATGAAACACATTCCAGCTAACTGCAGAATCCATGTGGAAGTCCTCATGCAACAAGTTAGTATTGACAGGGAATTACTACTGCACCAGAAAAGACCAAGAGGAATGTCCCAGGGGGAGGTAGGTTTGGGCTCCAAACTTTGAGTCCTGTGACACACCAGATTCTCTTCTCACATGGACTCAGCCTGTAGTTCCAAGTTCACAGAACATGGATTGGCTGAGAAATTAATTCTGAGGAGAAATTCAGGAGAGGGAACTTTCTCATTAATATTAATTTGTGTTCTGGTGTGTCATGGGATACCTGAACAACTGCATTCCTGGTGTTAAGGAACTGCCTTTATGTTCATGCTAGCATTCTCTGGGATGCTCTGAGCAGCCACCAAAAGGGCTGTTTCAATATAGTGTGAAGTCTTTTTGTATTGAAGAGGTTGAGACTGATGCTTTCTAGCCCTGCTAGTTCAGGTGCCTCTGCTGTGGTCATTTTAAACACTTTCAGGCTGAAGCTGAGCAACAGAAAGCAAAAAAACCAAAGTACTCACTAGAAATTTGGTATGAAGGAGGGCATCTCAGCTTGCTGGTGGACTCCTAGATTTTTTCAGGCATGCATCCAGTATTAAACTCAGACTCTTAATTTCCTTTAGGCTATGATTTCCTGTGTCTCAGTTTATTCATAGGTACCCAAAAAGTTTAAAAGTCTCATACAATCCAGAAACTTCCTAATGGCCCAGACAGCTCCATAAAGCAAGTAAGCACTGGTAAAGTAATAGCAACCATAATAGCTTCAGATCACTTCCTAGAGATTTATGCCCTCCCTTAAGAGCACGAGACAGGCAGAGGTGGCTGGGTCACCCCTGCTGTGGGATGCACCCAGGGGTAGCCCACATCAGGCCCTTCTGCAGCCTACAGAGCCCCTCCAAGGTATTAATCTTTACTCCCAACTGAGCCAATTATAAGGGGGCTGTGCAGTTTAATATGAGGTATAAGAGATAAACCAGGTTTTAATTCCTTCCAGTCACTGGAACAGTGCAGCCACTGTTGTGCTACTGACAGCATTCCCCCAGGCTCCTTGGCCTGGTTACAGCTTGGGTAGCTGCAATCTGCCTAATTTCAGTCTCCCCAGAGATCCTGTTGGCAGCATTATTCTTTTTCCACTTCTTGTCCTAATTTAGTTGGGTTATCTTGCTGTGCACTGTTAAATGCTACCACAATCCATATCAGAGGTGGCTACATGTCAGGTTTGGGTAAAGCAATCTCTCATTAGGGGAGCCTTGTCTTCCAGGCTTTGCTCCTCTGAATAATCCAGAGGTGTGTAATTAGGCTTCCAGAAGTCCAGTGGTACTACTGGGCAATGCACTCAGAAGAATAACATCACTCAAGTGGCCTAGAGTTTTATGCACATCTACACAAAATCCTTGCAGGAAATATGAAGTTTACATTTTTTGTTTCAAACCAATTAGAAAATAAACATAACATTGGAGGGAAAAAGTGAGAAAACTGAAGGGATTTATCTTGCTTGCTCTGAAACCATTAAAAGATTGAGGCTTTGAATATTCCTGTATACTGAACAATGATATCCACAGCCTTTCAGCTCAATTTGGTTTCAGTGGAAGCCAGAATTAAAAATGCAGCCCACTGGGCTTGTGTGTAAATGAATTAAAACCAGTACAGCAAAGATTCCACTGTTTTAGGAGTTTTGCACAGATCTACAATTTATAAAGATGCTGATAAAGAACTCGGAGAAAATATTTTTTAAATATGGGCAAACTACTTCTATGTCTCTTTCACTAGTAGACATCCACTTTTCTTCCCTACTCAAGTCTCTGGGCTAAGCAGCTCATTAGTGTTCCATGGTGAGAGGTGCCCATCCGAAGGCAAGACAGAGAGGGTGCATTACCCCTGGGGCTACCTTTTGCTCTGCTCTGACTGGGGAGCAGGCTTTTATTCATCAATTGACAGGATGGAGTGCAGGCACCCTGTCTAAGTAAATAATGGGAAAGGCTTCTAAATTTCCTGCATGTGATGTAAAATATAACCTTGATCTTTCATTCTTGAGCAACAAGGCACAGCAGCTGTGAGTTTCATCCAACAGGAACTTTAGACAATACATATGCACATATTTAAAAATTGCACAACTTTTCGGTAAGTTATGCATGTATTTGTTTTCAGATGCAGTCAATATCTACACTGGCAAGAGATTTTTAGGTTTTGATATATGGCTCTGATGGCTGCCTTTGTAGGGAGAAATGCATCCTTGAACACTGCACTGTCAAAGTAATATCCACAAATCGTTCAGTGCCCATCACAGGCAGATAGTAAATATTTTATACCTTACTGAAAAATAATATTTCTTCTTCTCAAGTATTGCTCATGTTCCCTTTGGGCAACTCTCAGAATAGCCTTTTGGGACTAATAAAAACTAATAGTTCCCTTTATGCTTTAAAAGCTTTCATCACATGGGCAACCCAAAGCATTTCCATGGCAGCAATCCTAGTCACTTACTTTGAAAAACAAATATGCATTGAGGAGAGCATAGGGAAAGTAAAACTTCTTTCCTTTGTTCTAGCATGAAGATGTCACCTATGCTGTGTGCAGGACTGCCACTAGCATGGATGGTCTCTCTGCAGGGGTGGCATGGAGGAACAGCCCTGCTCCAGGAAGATGCATCAAAACACTGTACAAAGAAAATGAATGGTGTGCCTGGGACAGACTGCTGGGCTCAGAGGGAAGGTTATGAATAAAGGTGTCATACATCCTTCTGGTTTTTAATCCACACTGTTCTTATTTCTCACATACTGATCCATCTTTTTATTGCTGTATTTGCAGCTGGATTGAAATGATTTGGTTTAATGATAATTTTTGCTTTAGGAACAGATGTGCCTTACTTTATTTCAAATAGGACTGACACTGAGCAGGATTGTTGGAGGGACATTCTGGCTAGCCCACAGGCACCTCTGTTTTCTCTACTTCCAGGTTGCAGGACATTGATGATGCTGGACCAAGCTTCATTTGCCATGATTATGGTTTTGAGAAGCAGCAGTGTGTCATTATGTCCCTGGAAGCTGAACATTATAAAGGGAAGAATGGAAATAATAATAATAATAATAATAATAATAATAATAATAATAATAATAATAATAATAATAATAATAATGCTTCCAGAACACTCTGACAACTGTCTAACATTCTGCCCTTGAGCTATTCCTCCAAACAAAATTTCCAGTATGTATTCATCCCTTTCAAATGTCTAATGGAGTGTTGAGCCAGTAAGACAGCTGGGAAGTTTGAGTTTCTGCCTGCACAATGGTAGCAGTGTCTGTGCTGTCAAAATTAACTCTCCATTTTTTCCTGCTCGTGCTGAAAAAGATCTTTCTAACATTTGAAAAATATACTGTGTGCTCAGAGATCTTATGTTCCTTTGCTAGTTTAGTTCAAGCAAAGCTGATTAAAAAATTCAATTCTAGTGTCATTCAAATAACCAGTGATGCCTCATACACTGGTATCATGATGGTCTATTTTAAATACATGATTTCATGGTGTGTGGAAGGATCAGCACAGCAGATCACTGTTTGGCTAATGAGGTGATGGGTACTGCATAAAACCTAAAAAGAAGCATCAGCCCAGCTCTATAGATATTTCCAGACTAGATTGACATAATATCTGCTGATACTGGCACTTGTCCAGTAAATCCAGCTTTGGATTGCACTTACCCAAGACATTTCATCATGGTCTGTGGAGTTTTGCAGCTGAAAGGGAGAAAAGGATCTTGCCCATTTTTATTAGACCTAATTTCTGTTGAACAGTGGATTTTGTGATTTATTTTTCAGCCAATGTACAAAACTGCATCAAAATATCAGATATGTGAATTGGCACTTTTTTGACCTGAGCTGCAAGACAAAGAAGGTTTATAGAGATCTGCAATATCCATTTTGACCTCTCTGCCTTTGATGGTAACAGCACATGTTCAGCATGAACTCAGTTTTTAATATATAAGTGACCCCCTTGGGGATCTGTTCTAAAGAAACTTGCACTTCTCAATGATGGAAATAAATGTTTTTCTCTTTAAGGGAGAGAGGGAAGCAGGTAAGGAGTACTCTTCTCCTTGGATATGGAAAGCACATGTAAATACAAGATGCCATTTATCATTATTTGATATATAGCAAAATACAGTAATTTCACTTAGCAGCAGGTTTTAAGAAGATTAAACATGCTAGGAAAATTGTTTTAGAATAACAGTGTAACAGGATATTGTAAATTATTTTGCAGTAGGCTGTCATGCTATGTCACCATAATTCTTCCATATTTAATTAAAACCCACAGCAAATTAATATTCAGGTCCTGTCAAGAAAACTAATTGGATACAGGGACCAGCTGCTGGAGAAGTTGGGATGTCAGCTTCAGAGGGTAATGTGAATGGTTCACACTGGCTTGTGGGTACATGTTTAAAACACTCATCATAGAATCACAGAATTAGAGAAACATGGATAGAATGGTTTGGGTTGGGAGGGACAGTGTAACCATCTAGTTGCAATCCCCTTGCCATGAGCAGAAACCTTCCACTAGACCAGGTTACTCAAAGCTCCATCCAGCTTGGCTTGTGCATTTCAAGGGATGGGGCATCCACACATTCTCTGGGGAACCTGTGCCACTACCTCACACTGAAGATCACCATGGACTTATGGTCAAGACTGGTTTTGTTTATAACAAAGTCTTAGCATTTTAGCAAAAAAGATTTATCTTTAATGATAAAGTATGATCTAAATATGATAAAATATTAACTAAATCCTATTTAATTTAGAGACTGGAGTTTTTTTAAAGCAATCCTCAGATGATGCTCTGTGATAGAAAGTTATTTTCAGGGAAAGGTGACAGCCAATAGTGTCCATGGTTCTGCATACCCAATAGACCTTCAGTTTCTTCCCCTATCTCTGAGATTAAGCTCTTTTAAGGTAAGGATGGATACTTCAAATCATTAGTCCCTTTTTTAGCATTGTAATTCTTGCACTGGTCTGAGCCATCACTCAATCAGGCAACATAATTATGGTAGAGTGACTGTGGGAACTGTAGTACCCATTGGAATGGGGCCAGCCACACTGACCAGGTTTCATGCTAAATAATGAAATTAAATTGACATTAAATACGTCACAATGAATCACACTCCAATTCAAGGTGATATTTTATAGTGCTGCAGTTTCAGAGATGTGTATGTTTTTTTAAAAATAACTCTTAAATTACTAGGGCTTTCTACAGCTCATTTGTAAACTCACAAGTACAGGGTATTGCAGGGTAGCAGCACTGTTTGCACTGTTTGCAAATTGGTCGGAAATAGGAAAAAAAAACCCTATGAAAGCTGGCATAAATCTGACTTATAAATATTGTGTTAGTATGGGCTATGTAATTCTCCTACTCTTGCAGTACTATACAATATCCACAGATACACTCTTTTCTAGTAAATTGTTGTGATTTTTTTCCATCATTGATTTATATTGAAGTGCTCAACTCCAACACTTTTGTTCCTAGCTAGCAATTAAGATGAAAGCACTGTCCTTTCTGAGAATGGCATTCATTCAGGCAATACAGAGACCTGACACAGTTTTGCTCTTTTACTCAGCAATTGTTTGTGAAACAATAGAAAGGAACTCTTATTTCATTGCCTTAAAAATAAAGAGAAAAAAAAAAAACAAAACAAAGAAAGAAAAAAGGCAGAAAAAGGCAGTAAAAATTTAGCTTACAAAGAGAGGAGAAATGGGATTTACAGGGAGCCAATGTCATGCTGTGTGGAAGCTAATATACCAAATTCAGAGTAAATGAAAATATATTATGTTAGACAAATTAGAGATGGTTGAATTAATCTTCAGTAAGTGACCAACATTGTGCTGCTTCTGTCTAGGTTCTCCACTTGATGCTGATTTCTGGTTCTGCTCTTGTTGCTATTTAAGCAGATTATTCTGTGAGTACCTGAACTGCTTGCAGACATCAAGGACATCAAGAATTCTCTCGCCACAGTGACGAAATGCCAGTCCCAGGTGGGTCAGTGCTGAACCCCAGCAGGAGTCCTTGCCCTGGGACTTGGTCCCAGCTCCTCTGAGACTGTCAAGGACCTCAGCCTAGGCCTCGGTGGGCTGGATCTGGCCCCGGGGAGCTCGGCATGCCCTGGAAGAGTTCCAGGTGGTCAGAAACCATGTGATTTGCCTGGCTGAGAGCTCTTTATCACCCTCATTTAGAGAGTGATGCTGGCTGAGCTGCAACACCAAGTGGGTGACACACTCAGTCCTGCTTAAATCCTTTTTTCTGTTTTGGTAGTGTTTGGGCAGGGTCTCTTTGCAGGCCAGGGGCACAACTGCCGTGGAGGCAGGGAGAGCAGCTGTCCTTGTAGCTTGTGATGCACAACAAACATCCATGAGATGGACACTAAGTGTCCTCTGAACTTTTCTCACACACTAAATTCACCAGAGGAAGCCCAACATCTTTCTAGGCTTTGGTACAACATCAGGTAGCAAACACCTCCTCTTGTAAAGCTTGTTCTGCCACAGAGAACAATATTGCTCTGCACTGTATTAGTGTGTATCTTCCACATGCAATTCCTGCTAATTTAATGAATTATTTAGCCGTGCCATGCTCACAGGCTCATGCCAACACGGTAATGGAATTCTGTACTGGCTAGGGGTATAGCCAGATGTTCACAATTTTTCTCCCTCTTTCTGCACAGATTTTATGTAAATTGCAGGAAGAACAGCACTGTCATCACCACCTTCTCCATTAATAAATCCCGTTAACAGGCTCCATGCCTCTACAACTCAGTCCACAAGGGACAAGCTGTGGGGTGTGATCCCTACACTTTGTGAGTTAGGATGCTCAGTGGTGGGAAGGTAAGGGCCAGTGGGGCCATTTTCTTCAGTCGCCTGCTCCTGCTGGTGTAAGTCACACATAACCACTGCTGGCAGATCAACACTGAAGTGCTGTCAGGAGAGAACCAGGCCCAGCAAACTCAGAAAGAATTAGATAGGCAAAAAGTTAAAGGGTGATCAGAAGGTGATGACAGAAACACAGCAGGAAATCCAGAGCTGTAGGGTGTGACAGTTTTGCAGAAACTTTTTTCTTTTTTTTCCTAGGGATTGTTTTTCCACTGTTGCCATGATTTTAACTGAGTACCAACAGAGTGAAGAGTTGGGCTCACTCTCTCCCTGTTTTCCACTATTCAGTCCCCTCTTCAGAGGATTTACTTGTGATTTACACTTGCAGAAGTGAGAAGAGATTCAAGCTGTGCTCATGCAATTATATCAAACTGGGGAGAGAGGCCAGCAGAGCTGAGTTTGGTGGATTTTGGGGCTAGGGCTATTTTTGCACAGCTGTACTCCCTGCTCAGCCATTCAAACCATTCCGTAGTGAGACAAAGCGGATGCAGCCATTCTGAAGTCCAAGCAGTTTCAGTTCAGGGCTGCTTTTCAACTCATTATAACATCTGTGCTACAAAAGTATTTAAATATAAGCTCACTTTTATCAAGTTCATTGCAGTAGTTAAACTTAAGCATGTGCTTAAATATTTTTCTAAAGTGGGTCCTTGGTTTGATAGCACTTTATACATGATGTCAAAGTTAATACTTTGGTATTATATACAGGTCCACTACTCAAGAGTATAAGAGTTACCCATTTACCGAGATCTAGAAATGTAATTTATAATTCAAGTCTTTCAAGGGAAGAATAATTGTCCGATTTTGCACTGCTGCATGGGAGAAAACAAAAGTGGGTTTTGTGTTTGTGT
This sequence comes from Taeniopygia guttata, assembly GCF_048771995.1. Taxonomy (NCBI): domain Eukaryota; kingdom Metazoa; phylum Chordata; class Aves; order Passeriformes; family Estrildidae; genus Taeniopygia; species Taeniopygia guttata. Next base: position 137,742,441 of record NC_133026.1, on the reverse strand, counting down.
GCACTGTGCTTTTTGTGTTTATGTAATTTTTCTTTATAAATTGCTTTATATTTTGGGGCATTGAAACTTACCTGATGCTGTAAAATGCTTCCTATTAAGAAAAGTCTTGCACCTTGCCACAGCTGTGGGATTTTGTGGAAGTGTTATACTGGTTCCAGACTCCATCTGTGGTCTTGCTCACCCCAAATGCCCAATAATTACATGCGAAATTCACACCCTGACACAGGCATGATGATGGATGGTCTCTGGCCAGAGTGATCCCTGCTCTCTGGTCACTTGAGTTGCCTTGCCAATGAGGCTGCCTTTCTGTTTACTCAGTTAATGAGGACCAGCATTACAAAATGCATGGCAGGGATTCAGTTTACATTATCAGTTAATAGACATAATTGAGTGGAAGGAAAACTAGTTTCTGATGTCACCAAATGTCTCTTGTGATAAAGCATTTGGAATATAGTGGTTAACATTTCATTTAGCACTGACGAAGATTTGTGTATCGGTTGATTTGTATTGTTTGTGAAATCATAATAACATAATAATTGCTAGCAGACACATTCCAATCATATTGGGCGAAGACTTCCTCTCCATTTTTCTTGTCTTTCCAGTCTTACTAATTCTCCAAACATGCCATCAGACATCTGATGCCAGAATTTGAGTATCTGTTTTTCTGTCTCCACATCTAGACTCCTGAAAAGATAGCCAAATCTTTCTTGTTTTGTTTTGTGGTTTTTCTTTTTCACGGAAACCTAAACACTGAGATCAGTGGGAATTGAAGATTGACTAATATTTTAAATTGGGCAACTTAACTATGCTATAGCACATGTGTTTTTAGCAGATCAATAGACAACCACCAGGAAAGGACACTCAGAGCATGTAGGATAATTTTTAGGCTTGGTAGGACCACTAAGACTTCAGGTTGTGCATGGTACAGACGTTTTTAGAAACTTGTTGCAGAATTTTGGCACACTCCTCTTTGGCGCCATTAAGAATCTTGGCTCTGAGATGGGAAAACATCTAGCAAGCTAACACTATTTACCTGTTTGTTGACCATCCATATTCTGATTTGACAAATATTCATCAATATGTATTTTATTTTGAAAAAAAATAAGACTCAACTGAGACAGTATTTTACCTTATTTTTTTTTTCCAGTAAGTCATCATATCAGTTTCAACTAAAAAGATATGTTTAACTCATAGATATATTTGCTTTTCCAGCAGGAAAAACCTTGAGAATAAAAAGAAAATAGGAATACATTGGGGGACATAAACAGTAGTTTTCTCTCTATATAGAAATAAATAACATCTAAAAATCTTTTTGCTTCCTACTTTAGTAGACTAAAATCCTAAAAGCTTCTTATATGTGCTGGTTGACTAAAAATAAAGAGCATTTATCACATTATCATTCACACAAAAACTGCCTGCACAGCCTGTGTAGTCCCCAAGCTGCTGGAGGCAGGAAGGATATTTCATGTCAGTACCAGTTTATAAGGCTGAGTTCTTCCCTTGCTTTTTCTCAGGAACAGGATATTAGACAACACAGGCTTTCAGGCTGATGTGTTATGACCAACATTAACTTCTTAAGCTTGAAAATGCAAGTTGCTAGTCAAAATACTGGGAATTATTTTAGCACTGGTGGTGGTTTTATAAATATTAATCAGAACAAACAAGAAAGTAGGTACCAGAAAATAGAGCAGTTAAACTCGAGGCTTTGGAGTCTACATGGGCTGTATTTTGCCTCATCCTGTGCAGTGGCAGGTTAGTGCTCTCCATGGACCTGTCTTAGAAGCCAAGCACATGTTTCTGAAAGCATCTCTGTGGGCCTCCTGGCTGCTGGCATACGTTAATTTGGCTAAGGAGGGACTACGGGGGCCTGTGGATTCAAAGAAGGTGATTTGTACTGCCATGTAGAAAAGTAATCAGAAGTCATTTTCTGGTGAGGAAGGATCCAGTGTATGGACTTAGGAACTCTTTTGGTGCCACCCTTTGTACAGTCCAAGCCAAGAGACCATGTGAGCTGGACTTTTTGATGTTACCTCTGATTTCTTGAGGTATGGCTGGAACATGTGGGCGGTTCTTGAGGTGATGCTGGCGGTCTTTGCCAGATGGACCCACAACTGTTCTCACTGGCATACTGAGAAAGCTGACTTCTCCAAAATCACTTGGATGGAAAGGTGGCCAGGGACAGGAACAATTTACAGAAAAGGAGTGAGAGATCCACCACACTCTGCTCTTGGTGCTGGTACTGTGTCCTGCTTCAGAGCAAGGTGGCACCATCACAAACCAGAGCAGCACACAGGTGTGTCCAGTACCTTAGCAATAAGTCTCAGACCACAGATGTCAGTCAAGTAGAAATAACCAGAGAAGCATCTGGAGGGAGATGTCAGGGGCGGTCAGAACTGCAGCACCACCCTGGAGCATCCATCATGACTGTCTATAAGTTGTCCAGCCTTTGCTGACACTACTTGCTTATGAGGAACTTGCAGAGATGTAAGAGATGCAAAGAAGGCCATAATGAAAAGATAACTGTGTAAAACCTCTGTTCTTCTAATATTCACATGTATTTTAAAGCACTGGATATCTATTCATTTGAGAACACTTCCCTGACTCTCTGGTGCATCTATTGCCTCATCACTTCTCTCAATCTTTTTAGTCTGAGTGCAGACAGTTAACACCACAAAAAATGGATGGACATACAATCAGTTTTCTCTGCCTAGAATCCACAAGGGCTTCCTCCTCAGCCGACATAGGAAAATTATCCTGTAGCACCAGCCCATGCTGTCACAGTCAGGCCTGCCATACCCTGGGGAACATTAACCTAAATATACTTCTTGAAATATGTGAGAGTGGCTCAGGGGAAATCTCTTGCAGACAAATTTCCAGACAGGGTTAATGCCTTTATTTTCCTTTGTTCCAACTTGGAAGTTTTGTCAAACCTGGAGACTGTTAACGGTCCAGGGATTAGGAAGGGTCCAGGGATCAGGGTGCAAAAGCAAAAAGTGAAAAGAAAAAACTAGGGTAAAAACCCAAGAAGTAGGAAGGAAGCTACTGGTTGTGAGATCTAACCCATGCTGTGGCTCATTATTATTACTTGCAACTGCAAATGTTGATGAAGTGCTGCAGAGTGCCAGTAATTAGTAGGCATGGCTCTCCAACTGCTGCAGCATGTGGTCAATGAGTTCCTGCCTCCAAGAGATGTTCTGCACTGTAAGAAGAGAGATTTATGTTACTGACAAACATAAAGAGAGACTGAAATACAGCCTATATGCCACATTAGGAATGGGATTTCTCCTATACCTCCTATCTGCAGAAATCATCCCAGGCTGGAGAGATGGTGAGAGGTGAGGCTCAGCATCTAGGGTGCAAGTCAGAATATAAATCTTTCTGTTTTCTTCTCTTCAGACTCCCACCAATCTGTTCAGCAGTATCTGGGAAAAAGAAATCAAACTCATGCAACATGGAATGCTGTTGGGTGGCTTAGTGACAATCATTGATGCATATCCAACAGCACTGGCTTTATGGCTGATGCCTTCCACAGTTTCCACGCCTGTGCTGTATAAAATTCTCTTAATTATATTTCTAGTCAAACTCTTCCTGCCAATTGTAGGCTATACATATTTTACAAGCCTGGTAAATAGGGTATGAGCAAAGAAACCCATAAAGTTGGTACGGTGCCAGGTTAAGTGGGAGCAGTGATGGGACTACAGTCATCCCTTGGAGGCTTGCATTGTGTGCCACCTGGTGTGGTGTGGAGGGACAGGGGCCTGAATTCCCCTTTGTTCCTGGGTAGATCCCAATCCTCTGTCAGTGTTGAATTGTAGCTTTGCATGGCAGACCTACCCTTTGGCACATTGTTTTTCCAGTATAGTGTACAGCTCAGCTTCAGATTTCTAGCCTCTGAACTGCTGAATGAAGTCCTTTAGAACCTCATGAGGATGAAGAACATCTTGAGTGGCAAAGTCTAAGTTCTTCTAGTTATATATCACTATGTCAAATACTTTCCTGGCAATCTTTCATTAAGCCAGATCTTAACATGAGTTTGTCATTTACTCCCACTTGTGATAAAATGAAGATCTAGGAATTAGCTCCTCTGTTCACTAGGTAGCTTCTTTCAACTCCTGCTCTAATTTTAGAAGATTGACTTAAAACTGTGAGCTCTCGGGCTGTCAATATTCTCTAAATTTAAACAGTTCTTCTGCCTTGCTCACACTTGCCCCTGATATTTTTACAGATAATGACCATATTCTCTCCCAACCTTCACTCTGATAAGCTAAAAACGTCAACCTTTTCTAGTGTCCCCTCAAAAAATAAATGTTAAAATTCCAGAACATCCTACAAGACCTGGTCTACTCCATTCCAGGTTGAATTCTTCTTTGCTCCCACATGGCAGGAGAATTGGGTATGAGGCTCCAGGTACAGTCTTAATGAAGTCTTGCTCAGCTTAAGGCACTAAGTGTGCGTCGTGCATGCAGGAACTACCTCGCCTGTTTACATACTCTTTGGTGAGGATGTGGGACTACGTGAATGTAATTGTCCTCCAGCTTTCAAATCTACAAATGGTTCCACATTTGCCTCTAGTTCTGCTCTTAGGAGGGGCACCTCTTTTTTCTCCTATAGAAGGAACAAGAATCTAAATTAGGAACAGACTGAAAAATATTTTAATAAAATACATTCTGCTGTTTTGTTTGACACTGGGAATGAACAGCTTATAGATCAGAGAGCTTTTTACATATTAATTTAGGCTTGGCTTCCTATGAGCCCACGCTTCTCCAAGCACGTGCTGCACGTGTGTGCATGTATGGATGTGAATGTGCTATTAATAAGTTTTCAACTTCTTGACTAATTTCAAACATATTTGATAATCTTGGTCACACTGTATCCCAACAGATTTAATGAAAATCAGCAGCCAAGAGGAGGAAATACTGTGCTGTCATCTCCACTGAAGACAAGCTTCGCCTAACCCTTTCTTAGATGCTAGGAAACCCTGTCAGGTTCCCAGATACGGGAAACAGTAATTTGGAGCTCACAGGTTGTTATATATTATATTGTCAAGCCAGGACACAAATCCATGGGAAACCAGCTTGCATTAGTTTTGCTGCTCTGAGCTATTTGCTGGATTTGCGTATTTCCCCTTACTTAAAGAATTGGATATCTCTGAAAATGCATATCTACCCTTGTCTTTTTACAGTCTTGTAATACGTATGGAAATTGTGTATCTGCAGACATATATTTGAATACATCTCATGAATGAATTTGTCTTTCATTCACACCCACTCCCCCACTGTATCTCTACTCCTTTGTAGCTGTTTAGATGATCCATATTTATTTCTCAATCTATAGATTTTATTGACAACCTTACAGACAAGTACATCATCACCATCCAAATCTTCTTTCTGCTCACTCCCAGATGTTGGACCTATAGATCAATTTTCTGTGTCTGTTTACAGGATGAAGAAAGAATAACATGAATTGAAGATTAGAAGATTTCTGTGGAAGGGGGCACAGCCATGGCATTGCAGAGTTTATAGCTACCCCAGAGGTTCTGATTAGAACCAAGATTTGGCCCCACATCAAGCAACAGATCAATAGTTCTGCTGTTAGCAATATATATCTGTTAACAAAACATTGGTCCAAGTTACTTAGTCCAATAGCTCACTAACTGCAATACTGCATGTGGTGTTGGGAAACTGTTCCAAGGGCTTTTAAAGAGAAAATAACAGTCCTTCTTGGTGCTCTGTGTTTTCACAATAAACAACCATAAATAAGATGCTGCTAGTAGACTCCATTTTCTCTGATTACACAGCTACCTGCCTTTCTGTCCATCAGCCACAGTAAATCTCTCTCTTTCCTTGAAGTATCTTATATTGTGCAAAATCAATATGCTGTCAGAGTACTTTGCTACCTGACCGCCAACACCAGCATAGCATCTCCCCTGGGGAGCCTGACTTCGTGTGGGAGAAAAAATCCACCCTGTCCTAGGGCTGGATTTAGAAGGGGTCTGAGAAGTCAGGTGCTGTGGGGGACTTGGGTATTTTTTGGCTCTGGCTCACTTCTGGATCTCTGCACCTGGCTCCTTCGGCTTACAACCCCCGGGGGCCTCCAACATCCCATGCCTCAGCAAACTTGGCCAGACCGCAGCCACAGCAGCAGCACAGCGAGCTGCTGCCAGCTCCCAGCTCAGCATTATCAGTGTTAAAATATTTACTGCATGTGCAATTCTCAACAGCTCTTAACTCTGGCAAATGAAAACCAATTTTAACCGGAACACTCCAAAACACTTCTCTGCAATGAGGGCTATCTATCTGTCTGACAAATTCAGAATTGCTTCCCCCAGCTGTTTTGGCATTAGAGCTGTTAAAAAAAAAAAGAGTTGCAACAATTTTCTGCTATATAGATGTTGAAAAAAAAAAATCATTCTCTTTGTATTAAAAACTGGTGATATCTTCATGCCAACAAATCAAATGAGATTTCAATTGCAAAAAATTAGAAAAATAGAAAAAATTCTGCCTGATCAATAGACATTCAAAGTGTTACCAGGAATTAGCCAGAGGGAGCTGGGATGGAAATGCCTGCTGATGGCAGCTGCTATATATAATGTCCTGTCTCAGGGCAGTTTGAACCCCTCAGGGCTGTGTATTGATCTAGATTTTAGGGCACAGAACCATAAATCCCTGTGGTCTGCCAAATCACTCACATGTGTGACACCAAGCATGTGACTGAATCCTATTCCTTCCTCCTGAGCACCCAGGCACTCACTCAACTCACAGCTGGAGCATCTGATGGGCTCTTTGAGGACCCCAGTCAGCCTAAATTCTGTAAAATTCAGCTTTGGTTTTGCTTCCCACTTAGTTTAGCTTCATTGCTATATTTGCAGGTTCAGTGTGTGTATGACCAAGCTGTGAAAACAGCAACCAAACAAAATGATACCCTAAGGTCTGATCAGCAGCTCTCTGGGATTTACTTCTTTCAGGCTATCATCCTCAGTTTTAAATTGGAGCAGGGAGCACAGCATGGCCATTTTATTGAATGGATTAGAGAAAAATTGAGCTGGCTGATCTGTATGATGACATTACTGAGTTGTGTTTGCAGCTATGACAGAAACAAAGAGCTTTTATTGGATTACTGAAGCACAGGGAGAAAAGGGGAGAGAAAAGGTAATGTAGAGGTGAGCAGGTATTAACTTGGTGCCTCTGTGTTTAGTGTCTCTAGCAAGGGCTCTCTTCTCTGCTAGCCTCTCTACCCAGCTCATTGCTGGGCTGGCTGCTGCTGCCTTCCCAAATGCCACCAACCACATATCCAAAGAGACAGGAATTAGATGCAGTCCCTCATTAGTGGATGCTCACATTACACTTGTTCATCACCCAGATAAGAGTATTTGTGACTTAAAAATAAAACAAACAAAAGCCATTTGGAGGTGAATATCCTCTTTAACGGATATATTTTTGTGCAAGCCAGGTGTTTAAAAACTGTGGTGTTGCATGACACCTACTGACAAGCAAGGCATACCACAGTCCAGTGTGTAGGCAGCTGAGTTGTTTATTTTTACTGGTGATTTATTTTTACATTTGTTAAAAGTATATGATTGAAAAGGAAGGAATTGATATTTTGTACCATGCGAATATGTGACAGTGAGTGACCGACACATATACATGTATGCGTGTGTATAAATGTACCCTACCCTATATTTTATGCACTTCTTTTGCATGTTTAGTTTATAGACTGGTGTTAAAACTACCATGTCCAGCAGCTTTGTTGATTCATTTTATTGGTGGCTGAGGAGGAATGTTAGTAGCAAATGTTGTACTCAGTACAAGAGAGCAACCTACAGGTTATGCTTTTAAAATGATCATATATTTTATTCATATGGTGCCTGTCAGTCATAGAAGCCTCCTGTGAAATATTACTGAAATGAAATGCAGCTAAGACTCCATATTAAAATGACACAGTCTGATTCTCCACTGCTTTGCATGCTGTGCCCTTAAACTGCTGAAATCAAACCATGTGGAGAAGAAAACTATACAGGTATGAAGTGGCCTTACAAAATAAGAACATTTTTCAATTGCTTTCCTCTGGTATGCTTTGTCCTACTAAATGATCAGGAAGAATTCAGAGCCATGATTGTGCTGTGTTTCTATTGTAGTTTTATTCCCAGACCAAAACATTCGTTATCTTGTCAGTTCTCCTGTGGCACAGGTAAGAGGTCTGAGGGACACATGACCAGGTGCCAGATCAGAGCCCCACCAAAGGCCATCAGCCTCCTCGCCTTGCCAGTCAGGATTTCACCCAACAGCTGTTTAAGCAGGAAGAGTTCTGCATCACAGCTCAACCCAGCTCAGCACTGATATGCCAACTGAAGATACAGAAGGAAATGGATCTTGTAAGGCTCATCAGCACAATTCAAACCTTAAATGAAACCAACAAGCAAACAAATGAGCTGTAATTTTATCAGGTGGAAATAGAAATCGGAGGAGCTACACGTTTGCAGCAGCTGAGACTCCAACTCTTTATATAAGTTGCACAAAGCCACTGCTGCAACTGGAGTGTTTTTCACCTCAGAAGGCAGTAAGTGGGCCCCATGCCCAAGGAAAAGATATCAACACTGCACATTTTTGGAGATATCATTTCCATGCTGTGAAATTGCCTGTGTGCTAGACTTGTATGGATTTCAATGGGAAAGCTCACCATCAAACCACATGGCACCCAGCCCATGCAGAGCTTTGAAGAAGATAGAGATAATGTCAAAATTGCCATGAAAATGGGACCAATGGCTGACAGTACAGCCAAAATTGGTCTCATAATTCATTTAAAATGCTGTTGAAATAATTCTAAAGCTGAAAGAATCTCAACAAGCATCATTATCAGCTGCACTTTTCTTCTAAGAATGAAATACAATGGGAAAAAATTGTATTTGTGGATAACCCACTACTTCAAGGTAAAAGGACCGCAAAAAATTGCTCCATTAGGGTTTGGAAGTTGACACGTTAGGCTACAAAATTCCATGCAAACCACATAGCTCTCATTTGAAAAGCAAAAATCATACACAGTGATTGCATATTCATCCAAGCTCCCCAAACAGCTCTGTTTTCCCTAGTGGTGGACACATCTATGTATATCCCTACATGTGTCTGACTTTCACAGAAAATAGGTGCACTGAACACATTTGCTTCCTCAGCCTTGCTGAAAAACAGGTCCTTGCTGCTGCTGAGGATGATCCTAAATCAGAAGCTCTTGGAAATAAGCACACCAGCTTCCTGCTGGAGGAAGAGACCTCATAAGGCTAGAGAACAGGCCCAGGACACCCAGAGCAGTAACCAGGCTGTAGTACCTGGGAGTGCACCCACTGCTCTGGTGGGCACCCAACCCACCTTTAAAGACACTGCTGATGTGATCAGATCTTTACTTAAAAGATGCCAGTGATACATCCTGTGAGGAGCAGTAACATAAAATTTAACAAGAAAAATGTAAAAGCTGGTGAAACTTTGGCATTGGTGAGGTATAACTGAACATGCATGATCCTGTCAGAGGTTTCCTGTTTGGTCACTGGAAGAGGTCCACAAAAAACCCACCAAAAAGACTACTACAAAGAAGAGTTCGTGCATTGCCAAAGCATCCTGCCTTGCTGTGCTTTATCCTTGCACTGGTAGGATCTGTTTACTCAGGAGATGTTTACCTACCTAATTTTAATTAAAAAAAAAAAAAAAAAAAGATGGTTTTAAAGCCTCAGGGAATAGTTATCAGCTTAAATATATATATTTTTTAATTTAATGGCTATGTTTTTATACTGATTCTTTAAAGTTATTTGAATGCCCATGGGAAAATATAGTAGTGTTATGTTTACACCAGAGATACTGATACAGAGATACCAGAGATACTAATCTACTCAGTACGACCCCAGGATTTCAAACAGGTCATAGAGGAAGCAAAGGACACCAGAAGTTAACCCTGCAGATGTTTGTCTTGCTGGACTCAATTAGTTTATCTGCCGGTGCTCATCTGGCACACGGTTTGGATGAGGATGAGCATTCCCCTGGCCAGGGAGAGTTGCAGCAGTGGCATCCTTTGCACAGGGATGTGTTAGCTGGAGACACTTGTCTTAGGACACAGCCTGAGCAGTATTTTAGTATGCAGTGCTGGCTATCCCCCACCCGAGGTAGTTTTACATAAACATGGAGTTTGTGTGTGATAGTTAATTTAACTAACATGTTTATTTACTGGCCCTCTGTCTTTTTGTGTTTGGAAAAGATGACTCATCTGCTGCTTGATCCTGCCAATGTTTATTCTGCTGGTGGGCTCACTCTTTACTGAGCAATGACAGTAATCCCACTCATATCAGGCCTATTAGCGAACATTCTTTCGCAGGATCAGGTCACAGGCTGCCAGTAAATAAAAATATCCACCTCCTCATCCCCAGCTCAAGTAGAATTTCAAGGATGCTCATGTCATCAGGGCCTGTTACCAGGTCTCAAAAGCACTACATTAGCTTTGTCCAGTTTTCCTAAGGATAACATTTTAAAGGGTACAACATGCAAGGAGGGATTTTGATGTCACTCAGCTGAGCACACAACACTGACGCTCTCACAGGACCTTCTGCCTCATACTCCGTGGTGTTCAGGTTCCTCCAGTGCCCAGAGACACATAAATGTCTAAGACAGTGGCTGGTCAGCAAAGCAGGGAGGTGTCTGAGGCTGAGAGAAATAGAGAGAAAGCAGCTGCATGCACGAAACAAAAATTAATGTTCCTGGGGCCAGGATGAGGATGCAACAGCAAACCCACCATGCCCCAGCCTGGCAGACAGGGCACCTGATGAAGGCAGATTAAAGGCCTCTTCCATCACTACTGCTCCCTGCAAGGGCTGTATAGACAGCCCAGGACTCCCTGTGCTGAGCAGCTATGGAGAGCCAGGGCACATCAAGGGAAACTAATTCAGTCATAGGTGCTTTTCTTTTTTGGAAACCTTTTGGCCTTGTGCCACCTCTGCATCACAGAGTGGTTTGGCTTGGAAGGGACCTCAAAGATCATCTAACTCCAAGGGACCTCAAAGATCATCTAACTCCAGCCCCTCTGCCATGGGCAGGGACATCATCACTAGATCAAGTTGCTCAGAGCCCCATCCAACCTGGCCTTGAACATTTCTTAGGCTGCCCAAGAACATCTAGCCACAACCTGGGAGCAGGAATGGTCAGGGCCTCCCCAAGGAGGCAGTTTACATGTGGTTCCCTGCCTCTGCAAGCTTCGATGCTGGCTGGCCTTTGTGACACCACGCCTCTGTTTATGTTTAATGTGTTGGACACCTGCAATTTCTGTATGACCACTCTTACTCTGGGTTCCACACCAGGGAGATCTAAAAAGTAGGTGTTTCAGTTGTTTTGAAGGCTCACTTGTAATCACAGGAGTCTGGATCTTAATTGCCAGCTACATGAATATCTCTGAAAACTTGTTGCCCTTGAGGATCCATCTGGGCCTTGGCTTTTTGATTACACAGATATTAAGCACCTAAGGACTAAAATAGATATTTAGTACTTGCAGATAACATCATAGGGTTTGTTGAAAAAGACCTGACCAAGATTTAGTAAATACTGCTTTGGTGCACTTTGGTGCTTTCTAAACTTGAACTTGGCATCATGCATCTACCTAGGTATCCTTGCAAATCTTTGCTTTCCAGTGGAGTCAGATTTGGAATGAGTTTTGGTGTCTAAAAAATATCTAAGTCCACCCTGAGACCCTAAGTTCACTAAAGATGCCCCAGCTCAGGCACGAGGCAACCTCCATTCTCCACAAGTCAGACTCTTGTGAGCCAATGTCCCTGGAAGGACTGGCAAAGTCCAAGGCCCAGTCAGGCTCCTTGTAGCTGGAGCACCAATCACCTGAGCACCACAGAGGAGAGGACAGAAAAGGATGCAGAGCACCAAAACAAGCAAGAATTGAGAATAAGTTTCCAAGTTGTGCTGAGTGCAGCAGAGCAATGCCACTCTCATTCCACAGATTCATAGTTTCATAGACTCAGATTTGTAGATTCACAGAATGGTTTAGGATGAAAGGACATAAAATATCATCTAGATCCAACCTCCCTTCCATGGGCACAGAAACCTTACACTAGATTAGGTCATATGCACAGTCTTTTTTGCTCCTCTCCAGAGGCAGGTTTGGAAAGAGGTTCCTCAGCTGTAGATGGTGCTGGTTTCCAACCCTCAGTCCACTCAGGCAATCCCAGCTCTCACCTCACTTTACCCACTGTATCTCCCACCTCCATTTTTTAATCACAGGCATTCTACTTGCCCCAGAGAAGCCAGCTTTAATTGTGTGGCCCTTGTGCTCAAGCTATATGTTTTCCTTTCTTTCCTTACACCAGAATAGTGCAGTACACAATATGATGGGATAATGTGCTAAAATGAGATGCCAGGGCTGTCTCTTCAGAGGGCTAGGCTGCCAAACATTACACCCACTGGATGTTAAATGAAGGTGATGACTAAGTGTTCACACAGTGGCTTGCTTTTGCTGAAGAGTTTGGCAGACTGACGTAAATTGAAAGCCTGCTGCGGGCAGATTTCCTCCTACTATTTTTGACTTCATGCAAATAAGAATTGCAGGACGCCAGGCAATTTCTACCTGTGACTGACATATTTGGTGTTGACAGTCCCACACTGTTTTTATTTCTAGAAGTGTGGATTTAATGATACATGCAGGGCGGTTGCAGTTTGCAATCTCATCACAGACCCATCTCCAGACCCTCTCCCTCCCCTGTTCCCAGCAGGCTGCATCCAGCCCCATGGCAAGGCTTCCTTCGATACATGCATGGCTATAAAGTGTGGCAGTCTGCTGCCAAACTCCCAAAGAAAACACAACTGTGCAATATTTTCTGCTAACAAGCCTTTGTCCTGTGTATTTCACTCCCTGGTTCTGCTGGATAAAGGCTTCCTGTTAAAGGATTAAGGGGTAGCTTAGTCAAACAAAAATTCTCCATCTTCTAGCTGATCCAGGCAAAGGAAGCATCTACTACTCAAAAACATTTAATCTAAACTGAAAAAGTCTAGAAGGGAGGCTCAGCAGGTGCAGGGCTTCTGGGAGAGGAACAGAGACATCTGCTTTTGGGGTGATGGAGAGACAGTAGAAAGCAGCTGCATGGGGGAGCAGCAAGCCCCACCAGAGTGGAAACTGGAATATGTTGCAAGAATCTGAAGCACCAGGTGCAAGTGTGGCTTCTTTTTCTCAGCTCTGGGTTGTACCCGTGTGTCACAAGAAGTGCTGGGTAGGGATGGCAGTCACGCCCTGGCTATGAAGATCCCAGCCACCTGCAAGCAGCACTGCTCCCCACAAGGCCAGGGCCATGCCTGGAGACAGAGGCTGGCTGCAGATTCCTTTGGAAAAGCTCACTAAGCTCACTCCTGGATAAATAACCTGTGAGCTCTTTTATGCTTGTCTCTGCCAGCCCAGAAATTTTCCTCTTTATATTTTAGTGTACTATCCAGCCACCATGAAATGTGGTGGTCTCACATCATGTTTTCCCCACAGCGACCAGTTATGAAATAAAATCTCAAGGAGGAAAGGAGACTAGGAAGTCAGGATACTAATCAGAATAGGTGACAGGATTAATGTTTTAATTTCCATCACTCTTTCATTCAGACCAGGACTTTCCACTGCAGCAACTGCCCTTTTGGAGGCATGTGCCCTCTCCTTGCAGGTATTCTGCAGCAGATGCCTGTCTTTCCCTACCATGTTTTAAACAAGGCTTAGGCTGTGCCTCCCTGCCTACAGGCATTTGCAACAAGCTATACACACACAGCTTGGCCCGTGGTATGGTGCGGACTGCAGCCCAAAACTCAGGGGTTGTTTGAAGGCAACTGGAAATCCATACATCTAACATACAGCCTCAGTCTCTAGCAGGGTCTCCATGCAGGACTTAATACAGAATAATTTTTGGTGATTTTCCTCCTAAAGTGTTTGAACTGATGTGAGACTGTTTCCTACAGTGATGTTTTGGGTTTAGGAGGAGAAGGGAAGCTTCAAGATTTTGTGGGATAGTGGTAACTAATGGATGGTGGACAGATCTAAACTTGGGGAATCTTGTCCATAATGCCTGTGGAAAAGCGTCTCTGAATGAACTATCCTTTGACAGTTATTTAGTAGTGCACATATATTTGTGGGAGAGAACTTGAAAGAGACCTGAGGGCCACAGCTCCTAGCAGTATGAAGCATCCTGGGTACCTCACCTCTTAATCCATAATTCACACAGTCTCCTGAGACATCTTATCCCTACTGGAGCAGAAAAGCAGGTGCTAAATGAGGCTGAAGGTGCTATTATTGAAGTGCCTCAGAAATTGCTTCAGCTCTAGCCTTGTGACTGGCACAATGTCCCATGATGCTGTATTCACATTGATATGTTCACAAGACCACCTTTTTCCTTGAGCATTCAGATTCCACTGGGAGAGAACAAGTGGAACAAAAATGAGAAAACTCATGAGTTGAGATAAAGATAATTTAATAGGTTAGGGAAAGAGAAAAAGAACCAAGTGGGATTACTCACCCTGTCCCACAGGCAGACCATCTGAGCAATGACCACCTTGGAAGCCAAAACTCCATTGTTCACTTCCCCTACCCATTTTTATTCCAGAGCACATCAATCACTATACAGTATGGAATATCCCTTTGGCCAGTTTGGGTCAGTTGTGGCTCCCAGCTCCACCAGAAAGCTGGGTCTGACTTCACCAAGTGCCAGCTGGTTCTAAGCATTGCAGTTCAAACAATGGACATGGGATTTCAGTACAAATACTCCATGTGCAAAAGAGACACACAAAACACCTAATGGTCAAACTACCTACACCTGGATGTGGCTAAAATGTCTCTTTTATGGTTACATATTTCATAGGAGAGCTCTTTCCTATGTGTTTGAGCTTTAAACCTAAAACTGTGAATCAGGGCTACAATACTGGGACCAAAGACCTCAGTAAGTGTTTGTGTTCACAGTCCAGCTTCTATTTACATTCTTCCCTTCAGCAGCTGACATCAAAGTGGGAAGAAGAAGTGGGTGGCCGGTCCCAAGGCCAGTACTAATAATTGCAATTTGGAAGCTTCATAAGAATATATCCCACATTTAAATAGAGCATCCAGTGTTTTGCAGCTCTGCTACACTACTTAACTGTGAGTGCTAATTTAACTAAAACGGGTTGAACTGTTTTTTATAACAAACATCCAGTTTGTTTAGGACTCTATGGACTTCCAAGAGCTCATGAACAAAAAAACCCTGCAATGAATCCATCATGGTGATTATTTCTTCTGAATGACCAAGTTAAAGTTTCTTTGAGAAAACAGAATATCATCTGAGCCCATTGCATCCACCCCACCAGTGAGAAAACAGCTGCATCCTACCACCATGTCTCTGCCCATCTGTGCAGACTGTCTCTCTATTGGCATTCAAAGCATTGGCAGGAATCAGACCACCTTGCCTCAGCTATGCTCACTAGCTCATAAACTTAATTGTTTTGTTCTCTCCTAGAGACTGTTGCTTATTTTCCATGCTCCTTGCATCCACACATAGACAGTGCATTAATATTCTTCATCTTCACTTGTTGAGCTACTCCAGCTTCAGTCTTACCTGTAGGCTGGACGTACATGTCAGATTATTTGAGTTAGGTGAAAATTTCTCCTCCTTCCTTCACGCTAAATTTTATTGCTATCCAATAATGGTTTTGAAACTGGGGGTTTAGTACCCTGTTCTGGCAGAATAACATTAAACACAAATTGCTTGTATCTAAAAATAATACATGGTAGTTCTGTTCTCTCTCAGAAACTGGCACACTGCATTCTCTAAAGGGAGATGAATGAATATGTGAAAACATTTTCAGAACAGTTGCTTGTCTATAACAAGTCAATATGAAATCAAGATAGAATTTATACTTTGTCTCTTCATAAACACTTACTGAGCTATATTCAAACATGTTTCATAATGAACCTTCTGGAGGCCCAAGAATTAAGTACTTGATCTTTCTAGAGTTTTCTATTCAGAAGGAGAAAACACACTTGAATATTCATCTCCTGGACAGCAGGCACAGATTACAACCCTTGCAGAATTTCTTTGTGGAGTGAGGAAATCATGATTGTCTTTTATTTTGCTCTCAATTTCCTGAGAAAATTCTGGGCATAGCAACACATAGCAACTTCCTACAAGGAGTCCTGCACATTAATTAGATCTCCTGAGAGTCATCTCTCCCAGTCTGAAACAAGAGCCAGACATTTGCCAAATGACATCATTTCACCATGAGCAACTTCTCTAAGCCTCACTCTTGTCAGCCATGACAAAAATTGTGGTCATGCCTTGACCATTTCTCCTCAAGACTGCTTGAACCTTCTCTTCATTTTCACCTTTTTCCTTTGCAACCTATTTCAAATGTCTCAGTAAATCATCTGCCTCAACAGCAGCACCTCTGAATTCTTCTATCATCTTCCTTTGGCCTCCTGCATTAAATTTCAGCTACCTGTGCTTCCCTTCAAGGATCCCCAGAACACTGCCCTGACTTATAGCACCCACTGCAGTATTTCCTGCCCTCATTTCCACTCAGCCAGTACATCACACCTTGGTGATGCCTTTATCGTCTCCTACATGCTCCAGGCCATCCTCAAAAATGGAATTCTTCTTGTATGCAGTTTAGAAAGGAATGCACTTCTGTTTTCATACATCCTTTCTCAAAGCACATCTTCCTCTGTGGACATGTGCTCCTCCAGCCCTTCCTATCCATTATGATATTCAGACAAGGTTAAATATTGCCAAAACAATCACACTCTGGCCACTAATGAACATCAGGCATGTATTTACAATTTATTGGTTAAAAGCCCCCGGTGGCAGGAGCATTTTTCAAACCCTGTACAGCATCCACCTACTTCTAGACATCAATGACTGATAAAACTAAGAGGCCTGGAATAAAGTCCTAGTTTCCTTCTTGTTCTACAAATGGAGTCTGGTTACATTTTTAAAAACAAAGTCCCTTCCAAGGTACAAAAAGACTCAAAGTGAAGATCAGGTTTTCCTGAGAACTCCTCTATCCTTAACTGACTGGCTGAGGATACACCCAGGACACTTTTTTCTCCTTCTCTGCATATTTAGAAGTGTGTGAAGAGAGCATAAAAAATAGAATAGGTTGTATATTTTCTATAATGCAGTATTACCTGGCAATTTGGCAAAGATCTGGTGAGAAATTATTGCAACCATATCTCACACTTAAGCCAATAACTGCAAATTCACAGGCATCATAGAAGCAGAATTGGATTTATGCAAATAATATCTCTCTTTTTCCTTTGGCCTTAGCTACTGTGGCTAAAGGGAGCACTTGCTTGTTCTGTTTCTGAAATTTTGGGTTGACCCTGCCTGGATTCCAGGTACCCACCAAAGCCACACTATCACTCCTCAGCTGGGCAGGGGAGAGAATATATAACAAAAGGCCCATGGGTTGAGATATGGATGGGGAGAGGTTACTCACCAGTTCTTGTCATGGGCAAAACAGATTCAACTTGGGAAAATTAGTATATTTTGTTACCAATAAAAATCAGAGTAAAATAATGATTAAAAAAATCTTAAATCTCTTTTCCCCCACTCCTCTCTTCCTCCCAGGCACTATTTACGTCTAGGTTCTCTCAGTCTTCCCCCGAGCAGTACAGGGGGACAAGGAATGGGGGCTGTGGTCAGTTCGTTGCACCTTGTCTTGGCTACTTCTTCATCCTCGTTGGGAGGGCTCCTCACATTCCTTCCCCTGCTCCAGCACAGGCCCCTTCATAGGATGCAGTCCATCAGGAACAGACCACTCCAATGGGAGTCTCTGGCAGGGTTACAAAGAAACCTGCTCCAGCCTGGGCTTCTCTCTTCAGGGGTCTGCAGGTCCCTGCAGGAGCCTGCTCCAGCACAGGCTTCCCATGGAGTCACAGTCTCTTTTGGGCACCCACCTGGTCCAGGCATGGGGTTCTCCAGGGGCTGCAGGTGGATCTTTGCTCCACCATGGACCCCCATGGGCTGCAGGGGCACAGCTGCACCACCATGTTCTGCTCCACAGGCTGCAACGAAATCTCTGCTGCCCCTCCTTCCTCACTGACCTTGGGGACTGCAGGGTTTCTCTCACATATTCTCATTCACCAAGCAGTTTTTTCTCTTTCTTAAATACATTATCCCAGAGGTGCTACCACAGGCTGATGGTCTCAGCCTTGCCCAGCAGCAGGTCTGTCCTGGAGCCAGCAGGTGCTGGCTCTGTCAGAAATGAGGGAAGCTTTCAGCAGCTTCTCACAGAAGCCACCCCTGTAGCCATCCACTACTGAAACTCTGCCACAAAACCCCAACACAGCAGTATTTTCTACTTTTCCCTTTTCTGCATCAGCTGTTTGATTTGCACTCAGAAACTGTATTTTCCAACAAATATAAATTATGCACGTAGTCTGTGTCATCTCTGTTTTCATGAAATATGTTTGCCTTCTCTCTCTGCAGTGAGGCTTCCATGTATGCAAAAAGAGACTTGCATATGAAAGAACACCTTCCAGACACCAAGCTCCTGACTCCTGGCTCCTTTCAGGCAGGACTCACTCTGCTGCACCCCTCTTCACCTTAGTCTGAGCCTGATGTGCTCCCAAAGATCGAAGACCTGAGTTTGGATCCTTCAAGGAAGTGCTTTAATTGCCAGTGGCACGGGTGTTGCATCTCATTGTGCAGTCTCCTGTGCCTCACTGACAAAATGCCTACTGGTGCCAGTTCCCAAGAGCGAGAGGTGATGAAAGGGTCAGTACGGGACTTTTGCCAACACTTAGATCCTATCTAGGGATCACAGCAGCTCAGTTACATCAAGGCTCAACGAGCTTGTGAGTTCCTGTAAGCAAAACCTAGGCTTCAGGGTTGCAGTAACGTAGACATCTACAGGTTGAAATGGGATTTGAACACAAGATTTGCAACAAGTATTAGTGTCATTGTTGGACAAGGCACTCAAAGCAGAGGTACAACTTTTGAAGTACTCAGTGTCCAACACTTAAAAAACAAAGTAATTGCACACATAAATGGCCAGAATTAGCCAGGTTTCATTACTTGCTGCGTTATGTACCAATGCAACACAACACCACAGTTATTGTATTTTACAAATTGGTCCCTTCATAGTTGTTCCAGAGAGATGTAGGCTAATGAAGCAACATTCTGTCATGGACTCAAGAGGCAGAAATGTCTCTGTAGATATTTAAACAAGACCCTTGCTTAAAGAATTAATGTTGATAGAATAAAATGAATATCGGAATAGGCTCTCTAGTCAAGCAATTCTTCCTATTACAGCTATCCTTAAGAATAAAATGTATGTTCCTAAAGCTGTGCCTTCTGGAAATTTTGAGGAAATTTATGTGCCTTAAAAGTCAATGTCCTTAGACATCGTTAGACACACAAGAGAAGCACAGAACAGGAGACTCTCTCAATTAAATGCTTAAAATGTTCCAGTAACAAACTTCCCCACATTAAACTAGATGACAACTAACTGAGGCATTTCTGATGTGTTCTGCTGCTTTGGTGCTACACAAGCAGAGATTGTCTCTAGAAGGTACAAGATCCAGCCTACAAAGGCTACTTTGTGCACTGTTTCTCTGAAACAATTTTTATAGCAATTACTTGGAAATTACATTCTACTGCATTTGCCATTAGCTTCAGTGGAACCAAGCTTTCATCCATTTCATATCAGCTTTAGGGGTGGGTTTTTTTTCTGTTTTCCTATTTCTGGCATGATCCAGTTCAAAGAGTAACTGCAATCTGTCATCTGTTGGTGGATACTGAATGTATACTGGGGGGAAGCAGGGGAATTAAAAAAACCCCAACCTGCCAAGTCTTTCAGCCTTCAACCTCTGGTGCAGTACAAGGTTTACAAGATGATTTAAAATCTGCATGTGTAGGAAATAAGGAAGATGGGCTGACTCTATACAGAAAATGGGTTTGGGATAGACATAGATTGATGGCTTTGTGACAATGACACTAAAGTTAATAGCTGATACAGGCAGACAACAGAGTCTATTTTAAATTTCAAATTGAACTCTGTGTCGCTCACAGCATCATACTGACCATTCATTGCTAGACCTAATTTTTTTCTGCTAATGACTGCAAGAAGCAGAATAGACAATGATGTGCACTGCTGAACACTTGGGAAATGGCATTAACTGATTCTCCCCCCTCTTCCTGTTTTAAAAACAACTATTTAATGATTACTAGGGGTGGCTATCCTTGAACACTCCTGAAGGGTAAAAATTAGTCACTCCTCTGGGGACATCTCTGTCGCCTTTCCTTTCCTCTTTGGAGACAGAAGGGGTGTAAATTGTGCTTGCAACAGACTGGGAAGGCTGACACTGCTAAAATATAAGACCTTGACAAAAACCCTGGAGATGATGTATCACTAATCTTCTGGGCAGTTGCACTCCACATTCACATTTGCACACTGCAGATAATTCCTGCCTCTCAAAATCCTGAACCCAGACTTCAAATGCAAATTGTCTTGGAGGTGGAAATGGAAACCTGCATGCACTGAGACAGTTATTCACATATTTAAATAAAAAGCTCACAAACAAAAACCAAATCCTTCAGTCCTCGGGGAAGCAGTTCTTTGCTGTCTGTTTCTGTCATTAATCCCTCCTGTTTATCCAACCTGCACTTCAGAGACAGAGATACCCATTGGTTTTGTACATCTCCACTCATACAAATAGAGATCTTTACCGGGCATACCAGTATATGGTTGATCAACAGAGATTTGACTTTATTACATGTAGTGAAACACCTTTAAAAAAGCACACCAACCATAATACAAGGGGCTTCTGAAATTTTATACGCATGGCACATGGAAGCAACTGAATTTGGGAATAAATATTTGTGCCTTAGACCTGAACACAGCCAGCACACATGTGTGAAGTGAGTGTTGCTGGCCTTATGCTACAAGTCTGGGCTCTGTCACTGAAACCACTTTTCTTGATAGGTGCTGTGGCAAAACTGTAATAGTACATACCATTATTTGCTTGAAAACTGTATTTCAGACTGAAATTTCCACCTGTTTTCCTTCTTCCAATCTGTGACACACATTTGCACATAAGAAGGATTTACTGTTTCTCTGCCTAATTTTTTGTTCAACAGGAAAACTAGCTGAATTGTTTGCATCAAGTTCAAAAGCTCTAATATGAAAGCCACATACTTTTTGCTTGAATTAATTCCAACTCCTCTGGCTTTGTAAAACTAATTGAAATTATAGCTGTCTCTGCATCTTCTTGCTATAACAAATTAAAATAAATAAATCTAATTGTGTGTGGCTTTACTACCATGAATGTCCTTATTACTTTCCAAATGGTATGGTGGGGGCTCATAGTTTCGATAAAATCTAAGCTACCAAATTATTTTGATGAGAAATTGGGACTGTGGCAATCAAAAATACACATGTAAAAACCCATTTTCTTTTCTGTGAGGAAGAGCAATGCCTGTGTTCTATTTCCATCCTTTACTTCTGTCTTCTGTGAGTGCTGAAGGGTATTTTAGATGTATTTGCTCAGACTATTCAAGATCTTTAAACAAAGTTCTTGTTCCCTAGAAAGTAATTGAAAACTTCCACATCAAAAAAAAATATATGTCATGTGTGTAAATGCTATAAAAGTAACATGTGGTTTACACAACAATCTAATAATGGTACTTCATATCTGAGGCAAAATGTGATCAGATATTGTACATGCTTAGATCAGCCCTCTGTGTTCTCTTGGCGCAGACTGTGACACCAGCTCACGCTGCAAGGCACGCAAGCACTGCAGCTGCTTTTGTTACAAGATGGGGAAGGGTGGATAAATAGCAACACATGTCCCATTAGTAAAAGGCTTCCTAAGTTCTACTGAGTCAACAGACAGTAATCAGGTATCAGCTACTTCACTAGGAGATGGATCAAAACTAGGAGTGGGAGGCTTGGGATGTGAGGTGGGGAAGCAAGGAGTGAGACACAAGGTTCATTTCTTTGTCCGCTCCAATTTCACTCCTCTAATAGAAATTCCATGAGGGCATGTTAACCTGAAGAGGAATTTCAGCAGCAAATCATCACAAAGAAGACACGAAAGCCTCTTTAATACTTGCAGGTGGCATCCAGTCCAGGTGCTCTCTAATGAGCTCATTATCTGACAGTCATCTGATAAACATGCTTTACAACTGTACAGTCTAAAGGTGGAAAAACCAGTCAGGTCAGCTCAGTCCACCTCTTGCTCTGTCCATCCAAGACAGGATTCTTTTTGTCCTTTTCCCAACATTTTGTTTAGCCTTTTTGTGCTGTTTAGTTTTTAAATTTCCAGGTAACCCAAGAGGTATCTTCTGAACTGCAAAGGAATTTAGTATTTAATATCTTGATGCTAAGAGGTTTCCCTCTTCACTACTGTTTGGTGAAATAAGTTCTTGTTTACCTTCTTTCACTGTTCTATAGTACAGCCATTCCAAAACACTCTAATTACCTCCCCTTTGCATCTACCTAAGAATTTCTATATTTTAGCCTTGTCTTTGCCTTCACAAGTTATTCTAATGACTATTCATATGGGACCACATCAGTATTCTTCTCCTTTACTGTGTTAGTATCATGCTGACCCCAAAACTAATTCAGTATTTCATGCAGAATTACAGTATCAGAATCATTGGTTTCAGAGCAAGAGCTCTCACACTCCCTACTATGCAATATTTGGACATGCACCCTAAAACTGCAGTGGCTTTTTTCCTCTCACTGTATCCAAACTTATCTCTTTAATGCAGGTTTAAAATGTGCTTTCCCAAATCCCCTTTTTATTGACTCTATTTTATGGGAGGGTGTACCCACCCAAGTTTTGATTGTTGCTGTTGTATTTCTTTGTATTTTCCCATTATTTTTGAAAGTCTTCCCACTCCAACAATGTATTTCAGTAACAGACTGACTTAATGAACTTCTTCTCCAGGACTGTAAATACCACTAAACTCACTACATGGCTATAAAAACAACTGCATTACTATCCATTGCTACTCAGACAACTTTAAAATCATGAATCTTTCTTTCTATTTAGGCAAATCTGAATCTATTTTTCAAGCAAGATTTCATGATAAGCACACAGAGTCGTAGGAGAAAATTTTAGCACAGACACGTATGGAATTCATTCCATTCATCCACTCAATTTCAATTCTGGAACATTGCTCTGTAGCTTTGCAGTAGGTGCAGTCAGCTGAAGGTGAGAGCCCAAGGGGCCAAGAAGGGCTTAAACACATCAGGTCTCTTACAGGATTTAGGCAGAAAACTCACAGTTTCTAAAACTTCAGCAGTGATTATCAGATACCATCAGCTGCTGGGAACATGTGTAGAAGCAGAACTCCAAGCATGCTGAACATGGAGGCATTCAATGAGCTGCGATGCTCCCAGAGTGAAGGAGACACATGGAAACTTGCCTCTGCTTGTTTACCTCAAACGCACTGATGGTCTTTACTGTGCCTAGTCTGGTCAGAAGTGCTGGAAAACACAGATTCTGCTTCTGATTAAATTCAATCAATACAAACACTGTTGCAAATTATTCTTCACAGTGCTATTTGTTGTACCGTATAGTGTTGTAACAGATGCCAGAATGTGTCCCTTATGCAATATGAGCAAAAAAAAAAAAAATCCTTAAAATTTACACAGAAGTTAGCCAAAGTTTTACTATATTGCATTTATTTAGCTCTTACGTTCCACTTATCCATTACATTTTGTTAAATAAAAACTGGCATTGGTACCTATTTCTCTCACTTTAATATCCTGCAATATGTATCAGTCAGCATGTTCTTTTTGCCTATGGAATAACCTTCCAAGTCAGGAAAACCCCCTTCTCTTTTAAAGCTGATGCTCTACCACATCAGACTTCATTCCTATTACATAAGGGGATGAGAAAACTACTCACTTCCTTCCCCAAATATTATTTCTCCACTGATGTATTTGTAAATTCCTTTATAATCCCCCATTTCATCTGCTAGCATGAAGCAATTAAACTAATCCATGCTCTGTCAACCCCAGCCGACTCACAGTGTCTTTGGGTGCCACTGTACATTTTTTGAAGTTTTTTTTTTCAAATTCAAGTCTTCAAACCCGTATCTAGAACTTACTGTTTTCCACAGCAGTAGTCAGCTACCCTTCAGCTGTAGTGTTTTTGGTTTCTGCAGCCATCCTGCACACCAGTGAAATCTTGGTTCCTATAGAATCCTTGTCCTCCTCCCTCTAAGTCCCTTCTTTAGTGATTAATTTGAGTAGCATTTGTGCAAAAGTTCCAGCTTCTCCATCAGTAAGAAATACTACAATCAGAGAAGGGTTTTTCTGTGGAACAACAAGAATAGTCATGGATTTGTCCTTGCTACCTCTATGGAAGACAAGAGGCAAGGTAAGGTCTTTGTATCTTTCCTGAGCAAGGCATAAATCTGCTCTAAACTTTTGTCTTTTTATGTAAGAAAAACCTTGGACTTTGCATACTGCCTAGCAGGCATCTTCTGTGCTGTGACACTGAACCACACATTCAATATCCTTTATTTTGTCTACAAAGCTGTTGGATTAATGGTCGTATTTTAGAGTGTGTGTTAACTTGAGACTATTTCCCACAAATACGCTTTAAAGTATTATGCATCGTAGCCCTACTCTCCCAAGTCCAATCTGGGCAAAACAAAACCCCAGGAAATCCAAACCCCTCAAATATTTTTGTATTCCCAAAATATAATGATCACATTTTCTGTTATTTGCTTTTGGAAGTATCAGCATGTTTATCCAGCTTCTCCCTTATCAAAAATATAAAAATAGCCACAAAATCATAGAATTATTTAAGATCGAAAAGACCTTTATGATCATTGAGTCCAACCATTAGCAAGCAGCTAAACTTATTACATGAAAATGATGCTCCAAGTGAAGAGGGGGCACTTCCAGAGCCAGTCAGAGCTCTGTGTGTTCAGGAGGGACAACAAGAGCAGCACTGTTGCAGGCAGCAATTCTGGGAGCCACCAGCCTCATGAGGAAAGTAGGAGAGTGCCAGAAGCATGAAGATAATT
Organism: Taeniopygia guttata; assembly: GCF_048771995.1. Classification (NCBI taxonomy): domain Eukaryota; kingdom Metazoa; phylum Chordata; class Aves; order Passeriformes; family Estrildidae; genus Taeniopygia; species Taeniopygia guttata. Next base: position 137,717,426 of record NC_133026.1, on the reverse strand, counting down.
TCAATGATATATAATGTTATAACAGTCAATGATACATAAACCAAACACTGAAACATCTGTGTTTGTATTGCTTTACTGGTATTTGTAAATACCTCATCTGGTGCCATTTCATTAAGCAGCAGTTAAAGTTCAGTTAGCATTAATAAAATATTAAATTTCAGCACATGTTGATGCCCAGTAATTCATTCAAGTGTTTCACAGCTGAGGAAACACTTTTCTTAAAACTGTCATCTTCTTGGCCAAATCCTATACTTATTCATGGACCCGATAGCATTTGAAATATATTCACTACCCTTACTTTCATCTGTGTAAGTCAAAGTGTATGGTTTTGGTCCAACACCTTGCACAGTCCTGTTTTGACAGTATTTACTGTGATAATTTACAATTCTGTCTATTTCTGCACTTTGCAATTTAGCTACTGCCCATCTATTCTGGTAGTGGTTTGAAGTGTTTCTCTTCTCTCCCAGATGAAAAATTGTAGTACAGACCTTGGCTACTGCTAGCAGCTGCACAGAGAAAGCTGAATATTTCATTACCCAGACATCTACTTGCAATAGCTACACTCTTACTCACATTTTAGGTTACTTCTGTACTGATTGTGTGTAATAAAAAAGTCACCAAACTTTAAACACTTTTAGCAAGAAGACCTAAATGCCATATGAGCTGTACAGTAAAGTCTAATCTCCATTTTCCGTAATTGTTCTAAAAATAGAACAAAAATATGAAGAACTGAGAATTTTACACTTATAATTAAAGATGATGGTGCCATTTCAGAATTCACTTCAAATACTTCTTCCAAGCTGCTTGCATGCTTATGCATGCACTAAACAGAAAGCTGCCACTACAGCTTGCAAATAGATAAATGCATTTGCATTTTAAACCAACAACAAAGTAAAATATCTACTTGCAGTCATCTCTTTTTCAAAAGCTTTGCATACAAAATAGTTATGACTCTCACAGCTGCAGAAAAAACTATTATTTCTGACCAGCAAATCTGCCATAGTGCTGAATCTAATCAGGGAACAAACAATTCTGCTGCAGCCTTTGCCATAGAGGAAGAGATCTACTCTTGCATTTGTCACATAAGAGAAAAGAGAGAGATCTTATTTGTAAGGTGTTTTGACATCTACTCATATCTAGGTATTGGCATACATACAGACTATTTTCAACACCAGGTAAACTAATCACAATCAGCATTTTCTACCACTTTATTTTCAACTGTGAGACTGGATGTTTATTCATCTGTTAATATTTACAGCCTTTAAAAAGAGAAACAAAAGACTTATACCTATTTTCAGGGAAAAGTCACATAATGTTAACCAGGTGTGATCAGATCTGTTACCAGTGATTTTTGCCTCAAGGAGTAGACAAATGGGTTGAAATTATTAAAAAAAAACCCAGAATTAAAGAGGCTCGTAGAACAACAAAACATATATGAGGGTGATGAGACACTAGAACAGGTTGCCCAGAGAAGCTGCAGATGTCCCATCCATGGCAGTGTTCAAGGTGAGGCTGGAGGGGGCTCTGAGCAACCCTGTCTGTGGCAGAGGTGTTGGAACAAGATGGTCTTCAGGGTCCCTTCCAACACAAACCATGCTATGACTCTATGAAAATCACTGTAACATTTTAAAATCCATGAATCTCAAATCAGTAAGTGTTCAGTATCAAACCATCACCTGCAAAAAAGGTAGCTTTTAAAAGGATACCACTTAATTGGAGGTTTCAGGAGGTTCTGAACAAGTCTTTCACACAGAACTACTATGGAGTCTGAGTGGCCATGGAATAAAAGTTAAAAGTGATACACAAGAAGCAAATACTAAGGATGGCTAGTTTTCAAGATGACAAATATTAAGATTAAAGTGCCCTATGGATTCATACTGAAAATGTTGTTTTATGTATCTTTTCATCTGGAGAAAGAGATACATAGTACACTGGCAGCATCTGTGGATAACAAAAATTTTCAAGATTATTTTCCGGGCAAACGAAAATTGTGAGGCACAACAAAGTTAGAACAAAGAAAGATGAAGGTTTATGATTAGCTCAAAATAATGAATGGCTCATACATCCAAAGATTACTATGACTGATAGTTATACGGAAAAGATTAATGAGGTCTTTATTCAGTGAATTCTGGTAAACAAAACCAAAGTATTCCAACCATACATAAATACAGAAATACACCACCAGCCACAGTTTTTCAGAGCCAGCATCGCTTCATGAGGGGCAAGTCCTGCTTGATGAACCTGACTTCCTTCTACAACAGCGTAACCCACCTAAGTGATCTAGGAAAGCCAGCAGATGTGATATTTTCGGACTTCAGCAATGCTTTTGGATAACGTCTCTCACAGAAGCCTTCTGGACAAAATGTCCAGCACACAGCTGGATAACTGAGTTACATGACAGGTAAGCAACTGACTAATGGGTTGGGCAAACAGCCTTACAGTTAATGGGGCACATCAGACTGGTGGGGTTCTGTAGGGCTCCATCCTTGGCCCTTTGCTCTTCAATGCAGGACTGGAAGGAATACGAAGTAAGTTTGTGGATGACACTGAACTTGGAGGAGCTGTCAACTGCCTTGGGGTCAGAAAGGCCCTGCAGAGAGACCTCCACAAATTAAAGGGCTGGGCAATCTCCAACTGTGTGAAGTTTAACAAGGGCAAGTGCCAGATTCTGCACCTGGGATGGGGCAGCCCTATCTGTGTGTATAGACTGGGGAATGAGAGGCTGGAGAGCAGCACTGTAGAAAAGGACCTAGGGGTCCTGGACAATGGCAAGTTGAACATGAGCTAACAGTGCCCTGGCAGCCAGCAGGGCCAACCCTGTCCTTGGGGGCATCAGGCACAGCATCACTGGGCAAGGGAGGGGATTGTCCTGCTCTGCTCTGCACTGCAGACAATATAAAAAATATTGCAGACTGAATTGCAGTATCTGATTGCTGATTTCAGCCCTCTAGCTTTCTGGAGTAACTTTCCTGTCTTGCAAGTTTTCCTCTCTGTAGAGGCATTTGCACTGCAGAAAAAACTGCATATAAACACATGTTTTTATAATTTTTAATTGTATTATAAAGAAAATCCAGAAAAACTTAATTTATAAAACCCCCTATCTGCATAGCAATCCAAACTACTACTGTAAATTACTGAGGCTGTACAGCAGAATTGCACGGGTAAAACTTACACAATGAATCTTCTACAAAAACAAAACCAACACCATTTATATTACTAGAAAATGACCCAACATTTTAATCTTTGAGACTTTTCAAACATTACTGCAATATAATTGTGGAAAAACATGTTACTTCTTAGAAGAAAGTTAAGTATATCCAAACAGATTTGTATCTTCTTCAGTTACAAAAATTGATTCTCCTTGTTCAGTTCCTCATCGCCAACATGGCATTTATGTCCCAAATAAGATTTCGTAACTGATCCATGATCTGCTTCAGCTGCTGATTCTTCTGTTTCAGTTTCTGTGGGAAGAGTTTATTAGAAGTTTTTTTGTGATCAGTTCAAATAGTGCACTCAAAAATTCAACAAAAGTTACAGTGCTATGAAATGTTATATAAATATTTTTCTCAGTTGTCGGTGAGCACTATTAATAGGATAATACATCCCCTTTAAAGCACATTCTAAAAATACAAGAAAGCCTCAAAAGTTAAGGACCATTGCAAGAGGGGGAATGCTGTTTCATTTCACTGCAGCCTTTTATCAAAACACTTGACACCTTCAAAAGCTGGAGGCTCATGGGGATCAGTCCTCACTTTGTAAAGTCTAAAACAGAGCATCCTAAGCTGGAAGAAAAAGTTTGAGGAGCAGGTAAATTTATGTGAATATGTGTTTTATAAATCTGGTTTAGAGAAAAATGTGGCATTAACAGTACAAGTTTGAACAAAGCACAGGGTATAGGTGAAGCAAATCAAACTTTTGCAGCCCTTCTGCTATATAGGTCAACTGTGATGCTTTAAGAGTCCTGTCTTGAAACAGGTTTTCCCAAGCATGTTGAATTCTTTAAAATAATATATTTGTTTTTGCAAACTGCAGAAGCATTTGGAGGAACAGGAGAACAGCAAACTAGCTTTCATTTGGTTGCATAGCCAAAACTTAGAAATTATGTCTCTACAGAAGAAAGATCAGGGCATCAAGACATCACAAAATTTCCCCTAACCTTTCATGTTTCACAATAATACCCATATTTATTGTTTCATTTATTCATTTTCCTGCTCAAATCAAAGCTGTTGAGAACTAAGTTAGGTTGTTGTTAACAGTACACAATTTGTCCTTCATTTCATTCTGATTTGATAAGATGTCAGCCTTCCAACATTAGAGATCAAACTATTTATTCATTAGGGAAGTCTGGAGTTACAAGTAAACTAAAAGCACAGGAAAGACTTGCTTCCATCAAAACAGAACAAAATGTTTCAGGTTTGATGTAATTTTGTTATTTGCACTACACAAAAGGCAATACATTAAAAGCATGACTCAAATCAGTAATACAACCAAAGTTACTGGAACAGAGAGAAAATGAAACAATATCCTGAAAATTAGTCTCCTGAATTTTGATGCAGTCAACACAACAATATTTTTAAATTGCCAGCTGGTCAGCTGGGAAAGAAGTCCACAGAAAAAAAGGAAGCCTATTCACTTGAGATCTGTAAAAACAGTCTGCTGTAATATGGTAATTAGGTTAGATTCCAGGGGAACATAGTAAGGGAAATGCTCCTAAATACAGACTTAGTGGGACACTGGAAGAGACAACAGTCAGATCTAGACTCCCAAGAAGGATACAAAAACATATCCAGGACAGTTCATGTGCACTAACATGGAATTCCTAACCAAGCATTTGACAGCCTAAAAAGTGTTTTAAAGGTAGGTATGTGCATTTATCTAATGCTTTCTTTCTTTTCCATTTGTTGATCCAAGACTTCACAACATACAGCAGAGATTCAGCTTCTAATGACAGAATTGCAAGGGTCTTCCTACCAAAGGTCATAAATGCAAGATCCTGATGCTTGAGAAAGCAAAGAGGGATGAGATAAACGAGCATGTTCATACCTGTGGCATTTTTAAACATAACTCTGTTTGCCATCCTCAACATCCAATCCTAGAGAAATCAGTGACTGTTACACTAAAACTACTAGTTTAATGCAAGCTGTAACTCCCTCATACTGAGGCCATGCTGTTTCAAGGTATTTCAAAACCTTCATCAATGGAAACGAAGGCTGAACCATTGATGATGGTAATTAAAGTCACAGACAGAAATAAGAACCATTGACATCTGAGAAGTAGACTGTTTTCTCCCTTCATCCATGTCTAACTGTACTGCTAAGTACTGTTACTCACATGAACTTCGTTTAAGTTATGCCCGAAAGACTCATTCTGTAATACTGCTTTCCTTTCTTGGGAAAGTATTATGACACTGTAAATTGTTTAATCTTTATTTGATGCTGCTAGACAGGGGAACATTCAAACTGGATTTCATCTGGTTTCAAAGCATCTGTAAGGACAAGAAGTATAAATTTGTTTATTTATCTGAAGATAATTTTAGATCCTCATCTTTACTGAAGAGCTAATTTCTTAGTTCTCCTACTTTTTCTGGAGCCAGAAAAAACATCTAAGATGAAGCACCATCCCTGGGGTTGCTAGGCTGTTAAAAGAATAAAGAGAGAAGAAAAAAATCTACTTCAGAGAGCACAGACTCCTAATTGAAATGCATACAGTGATCTTTGTTACTGATCTTTGACAGGCAGTGGTCCACACCACAAAGTACTACATAATTAATATGTTCTGCACCACTGGAAGTGCTGGCCTCTGCTTAAGACTTTGCTGAGCCAGTAAGAACATCTCAACTCAAGCCTAACCTTGAAAAGATAGGTGAAATGGCCTTCTTGGGAAATGGGCAAATCTTTAAGCAGCTTTTGCAGCAGTGACAAATTTTCATTTGAACAGATTGCTTGCAAGTTGTCTCCCACTCTTTCCTCCTTCTGTTGGAATAACTTAGTTGAACTCTAGACTGCTTCTCAGGATTAACAGTTGTATGAAACAAGAAAAAGTACTTCATCCTACATACATGCTACAGCTTCTGACTTTATCTGTTTTTAGATAGCACAAGGAAAATCTACAAGGCAGTTTATAATGAGTTTAAGAGACCTAAATTCAAGTTACATCTCTCAGGCCTGTTTCTGTTAGTTCCTCTCTATCAGAAAAGTGATCTGACTGAAAACCTACCCTCAGGGGTTTTCTTTGGTGATATTAATTTTCAATGGGGCCCATTTCGACTGATCTTGCAAGTGTTATGGCCATTGTGATGGGGCTGGCAAGGACTGCACCTTCCAGTAGCCAGTGAGACTTTAGCTGGCTTAGGTCTAGTAGGTCATTTATGAAAACATTTACTGAAGTACAAAACCCACATAAATGAAACAAAGTGGGAGAATCATAATATACCTCCAGAAAACAGCTGTCTTTCAAGGAAGAAAAGCTGCCATAAAGAACCTGCCATGCTTCATACAGATTTAGGTTCAGTAGGACACAGTAATTGCAACTTTGATTGAAATAATTTTTTTATGAGAAGTTATTTTTGCTTCACTTGCATTTCATTAGAAATCAGTGCTGTCTAGACCAATTCACAACTTACAACCAGAGACGTATCAGAACCTTCCTTTGCACAGTGTTCTTGTCTCTCTCCTCATTTTATGCTCATGTATCCATCAAATTTTAAAACTAAAACATCACTATGAGTCATTATGCTGCACTCAACCCATTTGTTAGAAATCCCTTATTCAGGCAAAGAAAATAATGTAAACACAGTGGAAGAGTAAGATCATATTCCAAGTGGTGCTTCATCAACAGTACTTGTCTAAGTTGTACAGGCTCTTCTTCTGCTTAAGGGAAAAAACAAGCAAAGATCTGTTTCCATCTTGAAAATCTTATATTGAAGACCATTCTCCTGAGTGCCGTGCCAGCTATGGCTTTTACCTGCTCTATTCAAGATCTACAACAATACAGGCCAGAAGGACATCTCAATGTCTGAGTGTTACATTAAATATTAATAACCACAGTATCTTTATTTGCATAAATCTTAGCAAAATTTTAAAAAATTACATTTACTTTGTTGATTAAGAGTATACTACAGAGAACTTGGATCACATTCTTTCCCAGGAGTATAGAATCATGGAACAGTTAGGGCTGGAAAGGACCTTTAAAGACCATCTAGTCCAACTCTGCAATGAGCAGGGACATCTTCAACTAAATCCGGTTGCTCAGAGCCCAGTCCAACCTTACTGTGAATGTTCCCAGGGATGGGGCATCTACCACCTCTCAGGACAAGTACTTTATCACCCTCAGCCTAAAAAATGTCTCCCTTATATTTAATCAAAATTGTCCTTCTTTTAGTTTAAAGCCATTACCCCTTGGCCCTGCTAAAAAAGTTTGTTCCCATCTTTCTTATAAGCCCCCTTTTGGTACTGAAAGGCTTCTTTAAGATCTCCCTGGTGTCTTCTCTCCTTCAGACTGAACAGCCTCAACTCTCCGCCTTTCCTCACAGAAGAACTGTTCCATCCCTCTGATAATTCTTGTGGCTCTCCTCTGACCCCACTCCAACAGGTCCATGTCTTTCCTGTGCTGAAGAGCCCAGAGCTGGACACAATATTCATGTTACTCCTTCTGACCACTGAACTGCTGTAGGAAGTGATTCTTGAAAGCCTTGTGAAGGTGACAGTGGCCTCCATGTTTCCAGGTAAGCCAAGCCCAAGAACTTCCTACAGAAACACAATGTTTGCAATAGGAATGTGATATTTACACTGTTCTTTTTTAAATGAATCCTTCATAATGAAATCTCTGAAGTATGAAGGCGGGAAAATCTGTTTTTTTCCTTTGGTAGTTAAGAGATTATCACAATGTTATATGCATATAGCATATATTATATGCACATAGCTGGAAAAAAATATGATGGAAAAAGTGCCCTCAACACTTTGCTCGAACTCTCTTAAAGCTGCCAAATAGTGTCTTAACTTATGGCTCCTCAACTGATACCAAGGCTCATTTTCCATCATAATAAATGCATATATCAATCTACTTATAATGTTTTTCCAAAAGGATAAAAAATATTCATCACTAATATAGTAACTGCTGTGCAATTAAACATTAACACACTCACTGTCCAGTATCTACAGCTTTTCCTGATGTCATCCACAGGCATAATTTTTCTACACTTAGCAGAAATGAGAGACTGAGTTTTCTGCCTTGCACCTCACCTGACAGCTGAAAGGAAAACTGCTCCTTCTGCATGTGTAACCCTGTGTTCCTGAAACAAACAGAAACATCACTGACAGCCTGTGCTTTGCTGCAAGCTCAATATTTCTCACCTATTGACCCTGACAGGATTGTATTTATCCACTGATCTGTTGTTCTGAGAGGAATAAGCACCTTCATTCAAATAAATGGATGTTTGCTTCATACCAATTATTTATCGTTTGACAATGAGGTCTGAGGTCTTATTTACTGAGTACCATCTAAACTCTGTAGCTTGTAATGGAATTATTCATTCCCCAAGGTGCTTCTCTACCACACTTCTCAGTGTTACATTCTTTATATGAAAATCCCATAGATCTATGATCCTCAGTTGCAGATGGCAAACTCAGTCACATGAACACTAAAGACAAAACTGCAGTGCTGCCAACTTTGTCCAAAGATATTTAAGATTCATGTTCATCTCTAAACTTTGTATTTTAACAGCTTCCCACATATTCAAAGCTACCACGAGCCATAAGGGGAAGAATCAACAATTACTACAGATAATTTACAGCAGATTAAAAAAAATTCACCTCCCAAGAGCTGCCTTAGTTAGTTACTCACTACACACAATAAATCCTTCCTTCTCATTCCCAAATTCCCTGCTTACTCAATAGTCTAATGCCAGTAATGCAATACACAAACCAGGATTTTTATAATCTCATTTATTACAATACTGATTTGATCTAAATAGTGCCTAGTCTGCCACAAAAGTAGAAAAGTTCAAAGAAGTCTTCCAGAATAGAAAGTGGGAAGGAGGGAAGAGGAACCAAACGTGATAATGCAATAAAGGTTGTATAATATACAGCTATATGAGAACAAAAGGGGACAATTGGGATTTTACAGGCAGCTTTATGTTCACCTTTTCCTAACGTTTTTCAACTTTGTAAGCGTGATATGGTTTTGATATGGATGCAATGTGAAAAATTTTGCGTGCAACATTTTATACAAAACTGAAAAAGAAATAATTCATTATCTGGAATAAAAATACATGTGAATGCTAAGAAAGCTGGTTTATGACAAGACCACCCTACTTCATTTTCTAATGGAGAGGTGGGATATGCTCCTGATGAAAAAGGAAACATTTCAACTCATCTGCAAGAAAGACAAGGAAGGGGACCCAGAAAACTACAGGCTACTCAGCCTAACTCTTGATTCCAGAAAGACTGTGCAGCAAATCCTCCAGAAAGTCATTCCCAGACACATAATGATAAGCTGACTGGGAACAGTCATACTGGATCTCCTACAGATGCCTTGTGCCTGACCAATATGACAGGCTTCTATAGAGAAATGATTGGCTGTGTGGCAAGAGGAAAGCAGGAGATTTTCTTCACTTTCATGAAGTAAAATCATTCATTAGTCAGGCTTTTGACACAGCCTCTCACTGCCTTTGAGCAAATTGGAGAGATGTGGTTTGGACAGATAAATTACTGGGTTGATGGAAAACTGGCTGGACTATGGGATTCTAAATGCTGGGATCATCAGTATTAAGATCAAGTGCTAGCTGGTCACTCTTCAAGTTTCTCAGGTTTGATACAAAGGTGAATATTTTTAATATCCTCATTAATGACTAATCCACACTTAATGATCTAATCACCATATCAAAGCTATCAAATTGATGGACAATGCCCAGCTGGGGAAAGTGAAAAATATGCTCAGTGATGGGATATCAGATTCAGAGGGACCTCAACAGGTGGGAAAGGCAGGCCAATACCTATCTCAGGAACTTCAATTAAAGCAACATCCTACATCTGCACACAGTATAAACTCATACGACAGCACAGGCATAGGGCTGACTGAATAGAAATTAAATTTGCAGAAAAGGATCTGAGGTCGTTTTAGATACTTTCTAGCAAGTTTAACATGAGCCATCAGTGGATCCTTTTTGGCAACAGGGAAAACAAACTGCACTCTGCCCTGTATTAGCTAGAGTGTACCTCTCAGGTCAGGTGAGTACCTCTCATACTGTCCTCTACTTGGCTTTGGAGAATGATTGTCCAGTTTGGGGATCAACACAAGGCTCAATTATCATACTGGATAATACCTAGTGGAGGGCCACCACAATAATTAAAACTGTTTGTTCAATCTCAAGCAGAGAAGACCAGAGGACAGGATCACAGTGCTGTCTTCAGCCACCTAGTGAAGCTCAGAAAAGACAAAACTGGACACAAGATCTTGAGTATACACAGCAAAAGGATGAGGGGCAGTGAATATACAAGTTATGACAGAAAATTCCAATGTAACATTAGGAAAAATTTCATAGTAAAAGTCAACTACTAAGAAGGGCCCAGAAAAGACAGAATGTCAATCCTTATGGGTATTTGAAATGCTGGAGCATGGACATGAGTTGGAAGCAGCTGGATCTAACTTTGCTGATTGACCCTGTCTTGGGCTGGGGGCTGAACCAGATAACCTCCAGACCTCCTACTGAGCCCAAATACCTCTGATTCTACCATTGCAGAGAGTCAGTTTGGGTACTCAAAAAATCATGAAATTGTCTCTAGTGCAGATTAATCTGACCAGAAGGTGTCCAAGTAACGAATTCTTCCCCTCTTGCCAAAGCATTCCTTTGTGCACACTCATATTTTGGGAAAAAAAGGACTCTACACATATAAAACCAATTAAAATACATGCAAACAGTGTGAAATAGTTTAAAAGGAATTTAGGTTTTCTGCATAGTCCTGAACAGCATCAGCTGCAAGGCACAGTGTTTGTGCTATCAAAAAAAAGTCCAGAGCTAAACTTGTTACTTAAGGCTAACTTAGAAGTCTGTCACGTAGATTGTCTTTTTCTCTCTTAGCAAGATCAGTGTAAACACTTAACAAACACTAGTTAAGAATATAAAATAAGATTGTTTTCTGAAGGGCTAACTGGAATGCCCAAATGTTATTTTGCTTTGTTTTCACCCAAATGTACGTACACTACTAATTATGTGATGGTTTTCCTAAGTGCTTCATTGTAACCAGACCTACAGCATGAATGAAACTGAAGCTCTACTTGCTCCATTTCTAAAAGTGGGCAGTAAAGAAAACCATTGATGGGGCAGCAAAACAGATTAAATAATTCTCAATTTTGATTTGGTATTTCTGTTTCAAGTCCTGCCAAATGTACTACAAGACCACAGACTGAAGGTGAGCCTATCTTGAAAATAATACTGATGAGTCTATACTTAAAAGGTAAAAAACTTAATAGACAAGACATTGAACACTTGAAAAACATGAACAGAAGAGAGGAAATCTTGGTAACATTTTCCACTTGCTGCAAATAGATTAATTTCAATGAAAACTAGTTCAAGACAGGCACATACTAAAAGGCATATTCAAGTACTAAACTGATTCTGGAACAGTAATCTATTCCAAAAACTTCAACCACCTCAACAATTTGCAAGCCCAGAAAGCATACACAGATAAAAGAGTAAGGTACATTTTTGGGAACTGGAGGAGAGAATTGTTTAAGACAAGAGATAGAGGTAGCCAGTGCTCAAGAAATGGTTTTTTTTGTAATAGTGGCAGAAGCTTTTAACTGTGGGCAAAACTCCCTTGTGCTATAAAGCTTAATAGATTTTATTTAAACCTACAGTTGCTAATTATTACCGAATTGCTAGGACAGAAATTCGTTGCCTTGTAAACTAATCTATATTTTAAATTAACAGACAGGTACTTACATAGCCAAGGTCAGCACATTTAACTTTCTGACCGAAAGGGTAGCTCTAATACAGCAGAATAACTATGTAAAACTAAAAGGTGGCACAGTAAACCAACACGAAAAGCTCCTGCAGTTTTTAGGAACTCTGTTGCATCAGCAGGTTCTCCTGCCCCTGAATGAGGCGGTGAGCATACGAAGTACCTGATGCTCCCCTCCTCCTCCTGAGGATACTCCCTTCCCAGACACCTGCAGCAGCAAAGGAAAGCTGCTATTTTTCAAGTCAGTGGTTCATGGAATGAGGACATTTTGATGTGAGAATATATGATCCACAAAGTTTATAAGAGCTACTACTAGTTTTGGCAGTGCTCCAAACAGTGGGGCAGTTAGTGTCTTTGACATACATCCAGAGCCACTAAAGAAATCAGACTGGCTGGGATATTATGGCAAGAAGGGCAGAATTAAGAGATCCATGGCAGGTGTAAGAACTAATTCAAATATCACAATAGTGTCAAAGTCTTGGGTTATTGCAACAGTGATTTTTTAGTACCAATAACATGCAAGACTGAAAAAATAATGCCTATCGCAGCAAAAAGGATTAGGTGAGAACAAGACCAGGAGCTGAAGGAAGAAAAGATTTGGTCAAGAATATAAAAAGCTTCTTTAACTACCATGTTGGTTTCCCTGTCACAGTATTCTTGTCAACAATTAATATTACTGAAATTTTCCTAAAATTAATTAATCAAATTGAGTTGGACATGGACATTACACACTAGAGAGGACTGAAGAGCTGTCAGGTGTGCCAGCTAAGAACCAGAGCAAGTTCCTCCTTGAACCCAGCAGCCAGTGTTAGATTTGGACCAATTATCTGATTCTAGTGCTTTTTCTTTGCAAATAAAGAAGAATTTATATATTTTTAGTCATAAAAGCATTACCTACTCTGTAATGTATTAAAATTTGAACTTTGAAAATGCTAGTAAATATGCTTATACAACTGGAGGGAGACAAAAGAAAAAATCAGTGAACTTTCAAAAAACAATAAGCTTAACTTTCTTTTGCTGCAGTTACTAAGTATTTGTCCACAAGAATACTAGAGTAAGTTCAACTATCTTGTGAAGATTTTGTGGAAAATCTGGAAATTAGGTCTAGGCATTTAAGTAGAAATACAGGATTTCATCCTATATTTACATGAAAATTTCAATGCATTCTTAATTACCAGTTTGCTACCAATGGTCCCGTAACACCATCAACCTTTTTGAGGTTCAGAACTCTTCATAAAAATTTATGAAATTATTTCACAAGATCACACCAAGGAGGTTTAAAATCACATTAGCATACAAGTACAACAACAAGGGCAAAACCATGTCACAGAAGTATTAAAACCACAGCAAATATGGACAGTTAAGCTTATTAATACCTAAAGATTGCAAATAAATGTGCATAAATTCACAATACAACATTACATACAATATAATATATTCAACCCTGCTACATCAGCAGTGAAGAGAAAGATTACAGCAGGAGAGCTGACAACTGCATTTCTGTAAATTCACATAGCCCTCATTTCCTCCTGTACAATGCACACACACTTTTCTAAATAAACGGGTTATGAAAAATTCAATACATGTATGATTGGGGAAGACAAATTAAAACTTTGGAAATATTTTAAAAGCCAAAACCCCATCAATTATTCATCCCATAAATAAACATTTCATCCATTTATTTCTTTTGTTCAGTTATTTTTGTAGATTATAACTCCTTTTTACTGAGCATTTGCAGATATTACAGCTATAGAAATAGTATTTAATCCTATATTTGTACTTTACAGATTGAAGAAACAATGCTCAAAACTGTGGTCTGGTAAAACTATGTATTTTTAATCTTCGTATTACATTAGCTTTTACTACAGCATAATTTTTTTTAGATTTGAATCCCTCTTCAGTAATTGTACCCAGTTTCACAATGTCACTCAAACTGAAAATTTCACATTTTAACTCATTTAACATTTATAATTCATAGTACATTTTTTCCTGAATGTGCCAAGATTCAATAAATGTTCCTCTTTACAAAAGGAACAGTCTTCCTTAAACTGTCAAAATTCAGAAGGTAGTCCTGAAAATTCTTTACCAATTCACATAATTGTAGTAATATTTACACATCTGGTGTTCACATCAATTATTTTTACACTTAAGGTAAGTTTTGAAGATAAATTAGTTCAACAGGCACCTTAGTTCAGTTTGTACAGTCAGTATCTAGTGGATTACACATAAACATAACACATTGTACTCATAAGAATATATTCTGCTTTAAAAGAGACACAAGTTAGAATTGTTAGGAAACCGAATTGTTAGGAAACTCTATTGTCAGAGGTACAGCTGAAAACTAGTTGTTATACTAAAAGGTCAATACTGAAGGATTTATTAAAAAAGTATTTATCTCCAGTTTTGATGGCAGTCATCACACATTCCGTATTTAGTATAGCAATCTAGAAATTTAGGCTTTGTAACATGAAAATGACATTTCTCAGTTTATGCAAATTAATTTCAACGTTGTTACCTTATTTACTTCCATGATTTCCCTTCTCTCTTCACTAGCAAACCGAAGCTGACTTGCAGCACCACGATCATCATGCTTGGAGCCATCTTCTTCAACATATGGAATAAGTTGCTGTGAAGACAAGAAACATCAGCTTTAGAGATAAAAAAAAAAAAAAGAAAAAAGAAAAAAGAAGGAAAGAAAGGAAAGAAAAAGAAGAAAAATCAAATCCAGGAAATGCATACCGTACAACCATTTTCTCCACAGGTTCTAACTGCCCACGAGAAAGCAAAGACAAGCCTGCTTTGCCACCTCAAACCTAAAGGCCTGGCAATGACTTCAGTTGCTTCTCCAGGAAAACAAAGTGTTTCAAAAAGACACAATCTTACACATTACCAAGTGTAGATTTTGTAACTGCAGGCAGAAGCCAGTCTTTCCATTTTAAGATGTTTGTCATAGATAATCCTTATAGTTTCAAATTCTGCAGATTGGAATTTTGAAATTTATTATTCCACACTACGAAATAAAACCACAAACATAAAGTTATCATTATGATAAGTCATTTTGGTGATATATTGAGCATAAATATGCCGGCTTTATGTAGCTACTTGGCTAATACTCTAGTTATGACTTGCTATTCTAATGAGCCTCTGTTTGGCTACTCTTAAGACCAGGCCCAAAGTTACCTAAAATTAGTTTTTCTGTAAGTATTTCTCACCATGATCTCCTCAGACACACAGAATCATAGTTTGGTTTAGGATGGAGAAGACCATAGTGCACTGTCTTTTCTGTAAGCTTTGACAAAACCAAAATTCCTTGATGATGCTGTTGAGGCAGGATGGGAATGAACAGACTCCTAGTCAGAAGGCTTGAGAGTAAAACTGATCTATTTCAAAATAAATCGCTCTTTTATACAGAGCTTCGTGCAGACCAACTCCATTGGTCCTGAAGTGAAAACATCTCACCTATTGGTGTGCACTGAATGATGCACAGTAGCAAAACCTAACTATAAACAATGTGAACACAACAGATAAAGAACCTTATTTACATTCTTCTCAACAGTTTCTCAGGCTTCTGCCTGGTTAGAAACTTTCTGTTTTCTCTTTGACTGAATCTGAGACATATACCTTGATGCAGAATTTCTAAATAAATCACACAGAATCACACAGAATTACACAGAATAATGAGGTTGGAAGAGACCTCTACGATCATCAAGTCCAACCTATGCCCTAACACCACAACTAGACTATAGCACCAAGTGACAAGTCCAGTCTTTTTTTAAACACATCCAGAGATGGTGATTCCACCACCTCCCTAGGAAGACAATTCCAGTATTTCATTATTCTTTCAGTGAAAAATTTTTTCCTAATATCCAACCTAAACCTTCCCTGACTATATATAAAAAAATATATATACACTACTATATGTCTCCTTCCTAAAAAAAGAAATCAAAAAGAAACATTCTAGATACAAAACAAATACTTGCTTCTGTGTCACAACACTCCCAAGCTATAAACATTAAAAATAATACATCCATGAAGTCCATAGTCCGACATTGATTTTTGTGTCCTGAACTATGCAAAACTACATCCGTGTTCACAAACACACTACAGACAAGTGGAAGACTCATACTTATAAAAGTGAGCAAGGAGGCATTAGTTTAAAAGCCTGGGAGCAAGTTGCTCCTCATCAAGTGCATATTAACTTCTTACTTAGGTTGGGGTGCAATATTACAAAGTGCTCAGTGCCTCCAGCACTCTGATGGAAAACTTATTTTGATTTAACACACTAAAAATGTAGTTTCCTTCTATACAAAAATCTTTGTAGCTATTCTTATAAAGCTTAGCAAAATGGACAAAAGCTACCACACTAAACTCTGCCATGAAAAAGTAGCAAATGTGTACCACTTACTACATTTGCAGACCATAAAGAAGTAGTAGGGCTGCTATTTGCTCTTCAAAAAACTCTCTCTGATGGAAAAATAAAGTAGCACTCAAAGTAGAACATTTCTTTAAAACTTCCTTATCTTTCAGAAAAGGTGATAGACTAAAAAAAAAAAAAAAACCAAACACACCTACCAAGAAAAGCTGAACTATACCAAATACAAAAAAACGCCAAAAAACGCAGACAATTGGATCTTTGTAGGTAAATCTCCTTCACAATTATCTCCAGCCTTGCTATGTCAGTTAATAGAAAGTTAATAATACCTATTACAGATTAACAAAAAATTATGAATATTTATATCAATAAAATGGAATAAGCAAGTATGGTATGGACTTCTCTTGACTGTGCACAAAAAATAAAGTTTTGTTGCTATTCTGTAAAGACATGGTTAGAATATCGGCCACTAAATAATACAATTGAGCCTATTACTCAACTACTGGAAGAAGAATTTAAGAAAACTGATCCAAGAGGAATGGTGTGCCACTGTCATTCACTCTAACCAATAAAAACATGAGGAGGCCGGCATCTACTAAGTTCAGAGAAGAAAAGACTAAGAAGATTTAAAAAAAAATATCCCAACTATCAATAAAAAATTCTGCTGTGACTAAGTTATCAGTGAAACCTTGCATTAAGAAAGCCTGAATTGACTACTTATTTTCTCTATGGAGATTCTTTTTCATCCTGATAATGGGAAAAAAATGTGAAAAGTTATAGAAAAAAAACAACCGAATGCCACATCATTCCACTGTTATGGTAAAATAAGACACATGAAAAGCTTTTAAAGAGGACACTAGTGTTTGCTTATTGCACACAAGTTCAACACACTGCGAAAACAGGTTTGATTTTCTTAAATGGGAAAATTAACTTATTCCCCTGCTTGCTGTCAGGTTTCCAAATACATTTTTATGAAACTCTTGTCAAAAGTCAGCAACTGTTAACTGAAACAGTAGTCTAGAATCGACTGTACAGAATGGACTTCTTAATTTCTTTATTCCTATTCAGTTAAGAGACTCACACTTCAAATATAATGCCTGTATGATTAAAATTCAATGGACAATCAAAAGTCCATTAATAAAGTTGCCTCAGAATCCAGAGGTCATTAATTAAAGAACATCACAGTTCTTGTTAATATAGAGCAGGAACAACTCAAATTTTAACAAAACTCAGGGTTTACAAGTATTACTAGAAATGAGAAACGATTATGAGGAAGATGACATTTAAGATTTTATGAATAACAGCAGTATTATTAAGAAAAACTTTGGTCTTCCTGGAAGTTTTATGTTGTAACTTTTCTATCACCACTGCACATTTAGGTTTGGTTCATACTGGCCAGCAGGTTAGGAATAGCTGAGTGAGGGAACTATGGAGGCACAGACTGTCGGCCAGATAAAGTAAATAATACTTATTACTCAGGAACCAGGTTGACAGGTGAGAGCTTGAACCAGGCTTTTTTTTCCACTTTTTCCCACTTCTTGTAAAAACTTTGCCCTGATCTTGTTTTTCCTAGAGGAAAGAAACTGGTGAAGGTACCAAGAAGCCAGAGGAAAAAAAGTTAAAATTTTTAATTAAGTTTGCTTTCACAGTATGACAGAATCAATTAGGCTGGAAAAGACCACTGAGACCAAGTCCAGCTTATGATAGAACACCGTGTCAGCTAGACACTAAGTTCCACAATCTTTCAACAAACTCTAATTAATAAACAGAATTCAGTCCACTGAATAATTCTAGTATCATTAAAACTTGTTATGAGTCTCTTGCAATTGAGGAAGATGGATGACCTGCTATGCATAGTGGTTATTCTGATTTACAATTTATACACAAATATAGATACTTACTTCTATGGGAACAGGATCGAGCCCAGCACAGTTTTCATTACATTTGTCATAGACTAATCTCAGTTTTCTGAAGAGTATTGATAGCTGACGGAGATGTTCCTGCAGCTTTGCCAGTCTGTCTTGATATGTTGCAGTATGATACGTAACACCATTTGGTAACTTAGAGAACCAAAACATGAAAAATATTAAAGTTTCTGTCACATGAAATAAAGAAAGATATCAGACAGGCTTCTGTGTATTTTAAATTAAGACAATCACACTTTTCTTACAGCAATCACTGAAATTTTAATTTTACTAACAAAATTACATATTTATGTGCTCAATCACTGCTGTCATACATCCTTGTGTATTCTACACTTTGGTCATTGTCAATCCCTCTGACTTTTCAGTGAGTGTCTTCACAATGCCTAAATATGACACCGTTGTAACTGGGGTTGAGATTTTGTGTCTCAACCCCAGGTCACTCAATTCAGTGACACAAGAGTCATGAAAATACAGGAGTGGGAACGATTATCTTGTACTCTCCACAGAGAAAACACAACAGAAATTTGTATGTTTTCTCAGTGAGTAGATAAAAATAAGGATTATGTTGTTTTTCCTAACAAAAAAAAAAAAAAAGTTTTAGGTGAAAAATATCACAGAGAAAGATCAATGAAAATTCCTGTAAATTTACTCCCTGTATGTTAACATAAACAGAGAAACAACTGACATATGAACAGACTTCACTGTACATAAAAGAAAACACTAAGCGCATTGAGAGTTTTTTATTGGGAGGGCAAAGACAATTCAGCATTTCTGAATTTCACGTAATGTACAGGACGAAGCAAATATATTAAGAGTAGTACTCATTTCTTCAACCTCCTTTCCAGAGCAGTTTGATCGAGTTTTCTGAACATCCTAAGGCGTCTCCTGAGTCTATATATACAGGCAGTCGGTGATAAAAACATGGCAAGTCGAGTGTATAAATAGTTGTTTCTCACCTGCATGTTCCTCAGCAGCTGGAAGATTTCCATGGTTCGAAAAACAATGTCCTGCACGGTCTCCTGGCCGATGCGGCAGAGGGAAGCCGTGTTCACCTCCCTGGCAGCCTGAGCCTGCGTCCCGGAGAAGGCGCCGGGCGGCATCCCTGCCCCGGCCAGAGGCGGGGTCGACATCTCCCGGCCCTGACAGGTCACACTACGGCACAAAGAAGTGAGATGGAACGATCAAATACTTGTTTGACTCTATCCTGGCAAACTTCTGCAGGGTGGCTATCCCACTCCTTTCCCCGTACGCGGCTCTGTCCAACAGATGAGGCCGGCTCAGGGCAGCAGCCCTGGGACACCGCTACTGACCCACCGAAGCTCTGCCGGCGGTGGAACCGGAGATGCCCCCCACGCCCCTTCCTCCCCTCACAGCGGTCACTGGGCTGCCCCTGCCCCGACCCGTCCCACGGGGAACACAACCGAGGTTTTGCCCAGCTCCAGCAGGCAGAGCCGCAGCCCTGGGCTTCGGGACCTGTACCTGCCCGCCCACTCGGCTGACCCACGGCTCCCGGGGCGAAGCGGTGCCTGGCGGCACGCAGCGTTCCCCGCCCCCGCGCTCCTGCCCGGGCCCGGCGCCCTCCGCTCTGCAGCCGCGCCGGCCCCGCCGGCCCCGCCGGCCTCACCCGCCGTGCCCCGGATCTGCAGCGGAAGCGCTTCCCGGCGCCCGGCGCCGTCACAGGCGGGCGGGGCAGGGCTCTGGCGCCGGTTTGGGGCCGCCCCCGTGCCGCTGCTCTCCGTGACTATCTCGCTCGGGAGCCGGGGGATTTCCTGGCTTGCTGGACCCAGTGCGGGTTTTCGGGCAGGTCAGCCCGCATGCGGGCTCTTGAGTTTGAAAAGCTTGGTCAGAATCCCCAGCCATATTCATACATTCCCCAGCACCCCTGTGTCACATCATAGAATCATTGAACAGTTTGGGTTGGAAGTGGCCTTAAAGATCATTTAATTCCAACCCCACGAGCAGGGGCGCCTTCCACTGGAGCGGGTTGCTCAGAGCTCCATCCAACCTGGCCTTGAGCACTGGCAGGAACGGGGCAGCCCCAACTTCTCCGGACAACCTGTTCAGTGTACCACCTCCCTCACTGTTAAAGATTTCTTACTAACACCTAAACCTACTATTTTTCTCTCTGAAGCTATTCACCCTTTCTTATCACTAAAGTTCAGGATGAAGATTCCCTCTCCACCTTCACATACTGGAAGGTCTCCTCTCCTCCAGGCTGAGCAGCCCCTACTCTCTCAGCCTGTCTTTGTAGGAGAGATGCTCTAGTCCTAGTCACACTGATAAATGGCTGAAT
Organism: Taeniopygia guttata; assembly: GCF_048771995.1. Lineage (NCBI taxonomy): Eukaryota > Metazoa > Chordata > Aves > Passeriformes > Estrildidae > Taeniopygia > Taeniopygia guttata. Next base: position 137,696,876 of record NC_133026.1, on the reverse strand, counting down.
ATCTGTTTTGTGGGATAAGTATGTAATGTCAGTATACACTTCAAAACCTGTGCTAATTTTATAGCTCTACGGGTGTACTGCTATTCTTTCCTGCATATATATATTATTGCCAATGCAGAAAAGCCTTAATGTTTGGCCTTCCTGGGTCACAGTATTTGCATGGATATAAAAAAGCCCTGAGTGCTTGTACCACTCTAGTACAATTGAGGCATTTTTGAAGTACAGACAAGGCCTCCTATGTGAGGGAAAGGGAATACCCTCAAAAAGAAGCCAGGCAGGTTCTGTGAGGCCTGACATGAATAAGCTGTTTCTAGAATAGCTAATGCTGTCTGCCTAACAAAAAAATTTCTTCATATGCAAAAATCAGTGAGTACCAAAGTTTCTTTATCTTTTCCAATTGACATAATGTCTAGGACTCTGTATTTGAGTTATTGTGGCAGTAAGTATCTAAATATGCCGAAGAGAACATTTATATATCTGCAACTTCTAATGAATTCTTAGTACAGTAAAGATAGTTGTCCTGTATTAAAACAGCTCTTACAAATCATCTTTTGTGCAAAATGTCTTGCATTTGTAATGCTGTAAAAATAAATCAGAAGTTTGATGCGTGGTATACAGCCTTTGTTAAAGAAAGAAGAAAGCAGTCAATTAACATTCAGGAACAGAACCATATAAACTTGCTGTCAGAGGCATTTTGCTCCATAAAACATTTTTTACCTCAGAAACAGACTACTGAGGGGAAAGACCACCTGCTTTCCTAAACTGGAAATTTTTGCTGCCTGCTAAGTTCTCCCTAGCACTCTGCCCACTCTGCACTCTCAAGGTGCAATATAAATAACTATATTTTAGCAAAGATCTTAGCATAAAGGATACAAAAGTGGTTTCTTAAGCAGAGAGGAAAAATGGTTTATAGAAATAAGAGGAGGATATTTTCATAAAGCAAAAGAGCATTCCATGGTGTATAGCTAGACAATGCTTGGAAAGAGCAGCCTCTGGAGAACTTCAAAGGGCTTGTTTGAAGGTTTGCTTCTCATTTCACTGTACACTAAGAAAATGATACAAGAACTGTTTAAGTGTTGAGCACAAAGGATATTGTTTTCATCTTCTGATTGCATGCCCAAGAGCTCTCTTCAGAGTGCTTAATTTGCTGCCTCAAATCCAATGGCATAAGAGTAATGATGGATTCAGACCGCCTACTACTGCTCAGGGCTTCCAGACAGACTCCATATAGAGTCGCGTCCTGCAGTACAGGGCTGCCATGTGCAGTAGGCAGTTGAAATACAGAGAGAAGTCTGCACATGGAGAGTGCTGGAGAATGTTGCTGGGAGGTCTAATATTTTTCATTACTGCTCTCTGGAACTGTCTGGGTCTGGGATTTTGTTCCCAGACAAAGGAATCTTCTTTTAGATAAGAATGTTTTTCTGGTCAAAAGAGATAAAGATGAATTTGGTTTTAAAAGCAATCTATTAAGCAGCCACTCTTTGTGTTCAGTTTGGGCCAAGTTCTTTCATCTGGAAGGTGTCCAAATCAGAGATCATCTTTTATATCCATTTCAGTTTCTGTGGCATCAGCTCAAACCAGTATCTTAGAATTCTGCTGCCTTTGTTGTTGGGTTGTAGAGAAGCCACCAAAAACCTAACAATGAGCCTATGTCTGCATGTAATACTTTAGTCCAATCAACTTTAACCCAAATTTGAAATTAGGACTCTTTAAAGAGTAACTACTTCGGTGATTATAATTCTCACCATAATAATGGCTTTTGAATTTTTTTGTATTTTGCAATATACCATGAGTAACTCCAAAGATAGTTTCGCTGTGCTCTATAAGGAGAGTAAAAATCCTCAGAAGTGGGGGAAGAGGATAATTGTTGCTTTTGTTCAAATAATTTTCTCTAAATCTGTTGATATGCTTGCAAGGCAATGTGAATCATTCTGTTTAAAAATAAACAGAACTGGTGAAATTCCTGGATTATCATCTGTTTTCCTCTAAGAAAGATGAGTTTACTCCCTCACAAGTCTCCTCGCACTATTCCTTAGGCGGTAGTGCTTTGTTACTGCTCTGAGGGTGACAGATGGGCTTAGGGGAAATGTGTTAACCACGGAAGGACTTTCATTCTCCACCCTGTCCCATTCAGTGTTTATGTGTTCATTCAAGGAGAAATTATGGGACTTTGTGGAACCTTTGCCAACAGTAAACAGACATGGCACAGTTTTACTGTTACCAAGCTGTAGTAGATACATAATAGATGCTGTATGACACATAACTTTTTTAGGATGTGGCCAACACTTAAGGTAGGTGGAGTTCAATTCATCAGAGATTATATTTATGGACCAGAGGAAACAGTTAATGGCTGTGAGTAGGTGAGGAGGACTGGGTTCTTGAGGAGTTTTTTTGTGTGAAAGGGAGGTTTTTGCAGTGGTGTTTTCCACATCCAGGTAGGTATTCTCATGAGCTATGAAAGCATCCATTTAGAGGGAAGCAGGGCCATCTGTGGTAGTGCTATATAAAATAGCATAAATTAGACAGGATCAGAGCCCAAAACATCAGAGCAGAGAGTGGTACTTCATGTCCTTGCTCAGCAGGGGGTGAACACAGCTGTTTCCTGGACCAAGGGGAAGCTGGAGTTGAGCAATGAAGACCTCTCTGCCTTTACAGGATTATCTTGCACAGCCCTTTGGTGCTCTAGGTGATAGAAGGACAGCAAGGAGAGCAAGATGGAAGGGGCTCAGCCTCGCTGCTTGTCTCTTGCTTCTGTCATCTGTATATCCATAAGCAAACGTGTCTATACATTGTATGGGTTAATGGCAGTCTGCTGGGGTGCAAAGAAGCAGGGGCACAGTGACTGGGTTTCATACAGGTAGTAACCAACTTGAGTAGTTTGCCACAGTCCAACCTCTGAATGTTCACAGAGTGGTCAGAAAAAATGATCAGGGAACCACCAATTTCAAAATGGCTTTATGTGGTGGGGTGGCTGCCAGATGCCCGGCACACCACTCCACCACCACACTCCCTCACTCTCCCCCTCTCCCTCCTCAGCACTACAGGGGGAGAAAATAGGATGAAAACATCATGGGCTGAGATCTGCACGTGGAAGCACAGTCCTCTCACAGACTGGTCCAAATGGCACTGCAACAGCTTAGGCACTGCTGGGACTTGCATTGACTCCGCCAGCCAGGTACAGTGTGTGGGTTACTATAATTACTATATGGATTTACTATTTCCCATCGGATAAAAACAAGCATTAACAGAATATGGGAAGTCAGGTGTAGTGGAATAATCCAGCCTACCTGTGGGCTGTTCAAAACATGATGTGGCTTTTGTTTCTCACTATGTAGTGGGTCCTACACAGCATTTCTTGATCTTGATAGGCATGTTGTATCATCAGTTCTCTACCTCTCTGAAGTTTCCTTCTTGACATTCAGCTCAGGAATGTTGCCCTTGGCCCATTTCATATTCCTCTAAACACCAAAACCTAGTTTTGTAGTCAGTTGTTTCTGGCACATAGATTGTTACCCTTCCCCATGTTTTATGTGATGGGCTGTTATGCCCAGCAGCTGGTACTCTCTCTGTAACTGTGACAGAATAAAAAGGAGTAGCAGGACTTATTCCAGGGCATCACAATGCAGAAACACCATCCTGCTAATTTTTCTGCTTTTGCAGGTGTTCATTTGCTTGTCTCCAAAGAGCTCTCTGGAAGTCTCAGCATAATCTTGACATGGTGACTTCAGACCCAAAGCCAGAAACAGATGTATCATGTCTCCTTTGGTCTCTCACTACCCAGCACCTCTCCTGCAGCCTTCAATTGTATTGGTACTCCAAATGCTGACACTGAAAATTATTTAAACAGAACAATATCAAGTTTCTCTCCTTGTCCCAAAGTAGCTGTGGGCAACCTGTGTCATCTTGTACTGGACTTTCAGACATTTCCCCCAGTCCTATTTCTCCTGAGAAAATGGTCCCATGTGGGACTAGCTGTTTGGAAGAACAGGCATTCCAAACCAAAGTTCATATGAACTCTATGTCTTCATCAGCTAAATGTGCAGTTGTGATGCCTGTGGATAAATTTTCAGCATGCTTGTTTGATGACTTCTCTTGGGGCTTGCAGAAAAATGGCTTGGAAATGGAACATTTGCAAAGAAGCGGATGTTGGCAAAAGAAAGCGTTACAATGAGATGTAAAATATGTGCGCTGTAATTTATACAGGCAACTAGCTTCTGGAAAACTTGACCTCTGGCCAGTAGAGGACAGAAACATATCCACAGAGACCAATGAAGCAGTGACTGGTACCCAGTGAAATAGAGATGGAGGGAGTAATTATATTTTCACAGCTGTTACACCAGTGCTGGAAGTATGTTGGTGAGAAATGACTTTGTGGTGGACTTCACAGTAGTTAATACAGGAGAAAAGCTAGTCTGCCCTGTGGTTTGAACGCTTATGTGCTATTAGCATTATAATCAGGAGTGCAAGGGTGGTTTTCCCCTTCGGGTCGTTGCCAGTATGCAGTTTCCCATTGTTTCTCCACAGTTGGAGGCATAGTTCTCATTAAGGTGTTGACAGATGATATTCTTGTGACTCACTGCGTAGTAGGATAGACAGAGAGGTCCTGTGCTTGTTTCCTTCCTAAAACATGTCCTAGTGTGTGAGGGAACCCTTGCTGTACTCTGTGGTACATGGCTTTTTGTCTTAGACCCTAAAAGGTGCAGCAGCCCGGGGTTTCTCTCTTCATCTGTCTTAGTGATGTTTTATTTCTCTCTCTGACTGTAAACCCCTAGCAGTAGGTGAAAACTTTCTCTGTGACTTTACAGAAAGAAATAAAGCCACCTCACCATTTGGGGGAGCACTGAGCACCCATCAGCAGATTGCAAAGAACATTTGTATTCTTTAAGTATATTAAGGCTCATTTTTGTTTCTTGTATCTGTGGCACAAGATGATTTCTTTTACCTTAACCTCCTGAGTATGAGCAAAATTGTGATTTATTCAGTGTCAATTAAGCTAGATTCTTTAGCCTCGTTTCTTATTCACAGGTTTCACAACCCTTTGTGCATTTTAATCAGATATTGCATGTAAACATGGATGACATATAAAATAGGTATTTACAAGATCAGCCATTCTGATGCTACAAATCTGGTCCTAGGAATTTTTGCATTCTGGTCAGTAGCTCCCCTACGTGTGTGACCATTCACCTACTCATTCTGTGTCCTTCGCTACCTCATTGGACATTCATGCATACAATATATTCATCCCAAGATACATTTTGCTCTTCTTGTTTTGTTCTTAGTAGATTT